>NC_139900.1:8452500-8510000 GCF_905171665.1 Trachurus trachurus
ATCATCAAGTCGGAGCAGTTTTCCCGTTGATTTCCACCTGTGACCGGCTACAGCAGTAAAACACTGCTTATTAACGGACGCATCGACATTCTAATGATGTAAAGATGTTTGGTGGCTGTAGCATTGTCTGCTGACTGGTTGGTTTATACTATTGTATTAGGGCCACACTGACAAATTAAAAAATCACAAACTTTATTCTCGTAATGTTATGACTTATTTTCTCGTATGAAATGTACGACTTTATTCTTGTAAAATTACGACTTTATTCTCGTAATGTTATGACTTTTTTTCTCGTATTAAATGTGCGACTTTATTCTTGTAAATTTACGACTTTATTCTCGTAATGTTATGACTTTTTTTCTCGTATTAAATGTGCGACTTTATTCTTGTAAATTTACGACTTTATTCTCGTAATGTTATGACTTTTTTCTCGTATTAAATGTGCGACTTTATTCTCGTAATTTACGACTTTATTCTCGTAATGTTATGACTTTTTTTCTCGTATTAAATGTACGACTTTATTCTTGTAAATTTACGACTTTATTCTCGTAATGTTATGACTTTTTTTCTCGTATTAAATGTGCGACTTTATTCTCGTAAATTTATGACTTTATTCTCGTAAATTTATGACTTTATTCTCGAAGTCTGTGTCTTTTTTTTCTCTCGATGTGGCCCAAATACTCCATCGTAGGTATATGTATTATGTTTCACTCATCGACCAAACAAAATGATTTAAATGTAAAACACAAAAAAATTCTAAAATCTTTGAATTCAAAGGAGCAGAAAGAAGAATAATCTTAAAAACCTGCCCCTCCTCTTTTACAAGACATTAATAAAAATAAAAAAATTAAAATAGCTGCAAGTCAACACCTCGATTAGTTCATAGGTTACAATTAGTTTTATTACCAAATTGATTTTCTTGTCATAACAAAACAAAACAGATCTAAAACTAATTAACAAATTTAATTGTATTTCCTCAACACACTGGCTTTAATTGTTTATCTAAATAAATATAAATGTTGTTTCTCTCGTGTTACTGAGCCTTTGGAAAACCTTCACCTCTGCACCACAAACACATCTACAGGACAAAACTCTGTCACACGACGGTAGAAACCACGTGACTCACCGTGATTGACAGCGAAGCGTAGTTTCTGTATGACGGCCAGGTTTCCGCTGACTCTGTACAGCCCGTCCACGCACAGAGCTGCAGGGCATGATGGGAAGAAAACAGCAGCTCAGTGTCAGTCTGTTATCTGATATATACCTGTTGTTGTTGCTGTTAACGTGGCAGAGAACCACTCCCTTCTTCTACTATGACTCAGATGATAAAACAAACCAGAGTCACTTCCTGGTCACTCACCGTTGTTCTCCACGTGGTCGATGCACATCTTCACGAAGCTGGGCACCGTGCTGTTCTCCCTGTGACACAGACTGGACAGGCTGCAGCCGAACACCTGGTCTGAAGAGGAGACACACAGACACACAAAGACACAGTCAGTCAGACAGGAAGACGTCTCTGTGTCTCACTGCTGTTGTTGACCTGTGTCGTGTCTTTTCTCAGACTCAAACTAAGACTTTATTCTACTCTATTATAGGGCTGGGACGATATGCTTTTCTCCCGATTCGATTCTTCTACGATTTTTTGGATGGCGATTCGATTTAAATTGCGATTCTACGATATTGCCGATTCTCTCGATTTTTAGTGTGCACTTTTAACATTTATCTGCACACAAATACTGTAGGAGCCTATAAATTAACATACTCCATTATAAAGTGAACTTAAACTCTTTTCAAAACCTGGACTCTCTGTATGTAAAAAAGGCTAACAAATGCACATTGCACAATATTTAAAAAAAATTAAAGTTAAATGAAATTGTGTTTATGTATGTATGTATGTATGTATTTTTTCTGGTGCTGCATGTGTGTTGGTGTCTTTGTCTGGAGCAGAACTGTGAAAATGAATTTCCCCTCGGGGACAATAAATCATTAATCTGACTCCGAATCTGATATAAAGAAATAAACACAAAAACTTTATTATGAAAGTTTGATAACACAAAGAAGATAAGATACTGCACTAACAACAAACTTGGACTGTTTTACTTAACAGATATTATGCCTATTTTATTTCTCTCATAAACATGTTAGAGTTTTGTTCTTTGTTTGTTTTTATTTCTTTATTATATTTTTCCTCTTCATAGGCTCAATAAACCTCCATCTTATCTAATCTGATCTGTTTTGATAGCCGTCCCTGTCCAGTCTCACTACAGAGCCGTGTTTTCAGAGATTTGACAATTCAAATAATTCACCTTCAGTTGTTTTTATCTCAAATTCAAAACCACCAAATCTGAATTACATAAAGTTTTTGTGTGAAACTTGAAGCCCGTTCGTTACCTTTGATGTAGCCCTTGTCTCTGACGGCCTGCAGCGTCGGGCGGCGGGTGAGGAACTTCTTCAGCTTGTGTCTGGTCTTCTTGTTGTCCGAGGCGTCCATGCTGGCCGACGTCTTCATGGCTGCAGAGGAGAGATGAGACAAGACCTTGTTGTCCAGCACTCGTACCAACACGCTGATCGCCATGACGGCCTCGCTCGATGTTCTGGAGTGAAGTGAAACTGATACTGTAAGCGGTTGTTTTATAGTGCAGCAGGGTAACGAGCCCAGCGCAGATAACTCAACTCCTCCGCCTGGTTTTGGACTTTATGCTTTAACTAATGTGGATTCTGCTCATTTTTATTCTTTTTAGAGAAACCCTGCAATTAGATTTCATTTAATCCCAATTTATCATTCACTCTTGATTTGTTATTATCAGTTTAACCAAAATGTTTATGTTGAAATGTACTTTTTAAAGACTTACAGAAACTTCCTGCCTTCAGTTTAGACTGGAAACTCTCACACTCTCTAGTAAATCCTAAATAACTTTAGAAATCCTACACACTCCAGCCATAGTTGTGAAGTTAAAGATGTTTTTTTATTTTCTTTCTGCCTGCATGAGTCCCCCAGTGTATAAGTTGTAGAATTTGTTGACATTTTGTTTGTTGTATAAAAGCAGCAACAACAACTATACTATGTGGGTTAAACAAGAGAGCAAAGTGTGGACGGGTTGTGGAAGAAGTCAGGAGGAGTTTGTGTTGCATTTCTCTGTCCTCAGTTTGTATACAGTAGGAATGTTGAATTAGAAACTCAACAGCTTTAATGGCTTTTTCCCCCCAAAAAACCATAATTACCACCGTAACCATGGTTACCGATCACAGGGTAGGTAAGGTAACGCAGCCCCCTGTTTCACACACAAACCTCTGGCTTTCTTTGAGTCTCTGTGTTCTTTGTCGGGTTTGTCAAAACCAGGTGATTCAGGCATGTCCTCTTCAATGGCCTCGTCAGACTCCCACGCCTAATGCACACACACACACACACACACACACACACACACACAAGGAAATAAGTGAGTGGCAGTAAAAACCTCGTCTTGCTGCACCTTTGGACTCTCGGGGCAGGAAAACAATAAATCTGACATGTAGGTTACAAGTGAAACCAAACTGGTTCGATCTCAGAACAAACAGCCAGTGAACTCCCAGATCCTTTCTCATATTATTATAATTTATATGTTGTTTTTTAAACAAATAAAATGACGTGTTTTATCCTCGGTGTTTTAGTCGGACTGTCTCTTTAATAACCTGCGCCTGCTCTGATGATATGAAGCAGAACTTTATCTCCTGAACATCTTACATTTCTTCCAAAGTCGACATTTTGTTATGGAACAAACCATGTTTTCTATCTGTAGCTACATGTTACTATTGTTGCCTCTGGACCAATAAGAACTCGCCTGGTTAAATAAAGTTAGAAATCTCCTAAACTGAATCTAATCCTGGGACTAGAGCAGGTGGAGAAAGTGCGGCTGCTCACGTGCGTGCTGATGGTGTCCTGCAGCGTCCGGTACCAGTCGTTGATGAGGCCGTCGTTGTCCGACTGGATCAGCAGCTCCGTGCCCTGTCGAGTCTTCAGCTGCAGCCGGAGCAGAGAAACCAAACCACACAAACCAACTTACTGATCATTTCTCTATGTGTTATCCAGGACGCATCAAGTATAAACTAGTGTTTATGTGTCATTTTTTACATGTTTACAACCAATATTTGATCATTTTTTGCTGCTAGAAGCGGAAACAGATGTAATTTTTTAGAGGTTTGTGATGAAAAGGAAGTAAAAAATCTCATCATTCTGAACTCTACTACACCTTGCATCGCTGATGTTATGATCTGTTATTGTTTTTTGTCTTTTTTTAACTCATTGAGTGCCGCGCTCCTTTCCAAAGTTTTAGTCAAGTGTACCGGCAATTTAGACCATTTTTGACTTTTTATGTAGAGCCACAGTGTATTCTATATTATTGCCACCAACACATACTGTGGCTCAATTGAAAGGTTTACCTTAATGCTTCAAGTGGCCACAAACCGTTTGTTTCTACGTGCCTCCGTTCCTGAGGAAAGTCAAGCTAAACATGGCTGGGTTTCACCAAAATCCCTCCTTTTTTTCTAGAAAAGGAGATAGAGCGTCTTTTATGAAAGGTGCGCTGTTTGTGTCTGTCGCTCTTCTCACACTCGCATTTCTGGATCAAAGGGCTCGTATAAGATAAATATATACAACAATTGTTGTTCTATTCACAAAACCACCATCGGGGGCGGGGGGGGCGCCACTAAACAACAATAACACAGACGCACCGTGCCATGTCTCAGCTTCTCCCCGCGGAGCGTGAGGGTCAGTCGGCCACCGCGGCTCGGGAAGACCGGCCCCGCCGGTGGTCGCGGTCCTTCTGTGGTTCGGGTCGGTGATGCCGGTCTGCTTTGGCCCAGAGACCATCAGATTTTACCGCGGGGGGACTTTGGGGAGGACACGGTGTTGCTCCAGATGAAGACCGGGCGGACTGTCGGCTGAGAGCTTCCTGGTTCAGCTCCGAGCAGCTCGAGCAGCTGGAGCAGCAGCGCGGGTGAGAGCAGAGCAGCAGCGGAGCAGCTGCGCTGCATCTGCATGCAGAACTCGTTTGCAGAAGCCGAGTTATGATAAAAACTTCCAGATCATGAGCTGTCATGTGACATGAGCTGTCATGTGACTTTGTCATCTTGTCATCTTGTCATCTATTTCAGTTCTCCTCGTCGTAGAGTCCCCAAATTTACATATAATGTGTATTAAAGTGTCTATTTTCATAATTTTAAAAAAAAGCAAAAAACGTAAAATTACGTTTTCGGCACTCAACGCATGGGAACGAAAAACGAGAAATTACGTGGTTGGCACTCAATGAGTTAATTGTATTTTGTTTTGTGGTCCTGTTTTATTTTTGTTAGGTTGCTTTTGTCTTGTTGTTTTTTGTGTTTGCTGGAGTGCAAGCACTTTACACTATAGATATCTGTCTACTTTATGTATACAAGTCTCAACATTAATTGTTACATAACCAAACATTTGCCACATATATACTTCTATAAAGTATTAATCATACTGTAAATAAAAAAAGGAAGTAAAAATATCCTCCTGCAGATTTCTGAAACTACACAAAGAGATTGTTTTGTTTGCGTTCAAGACGTCTTCCGGTGCTTTCAAGTTATTATATGAATAATAATAAGAAGTAGATGACTGCAGAGCGGTCGCCCACCTCTATAACGTTCTTCTTGCTGGACTTGGACGTGGACCACTCCACCGAGCCGCCCCTCAGGTCCACCGTGAACTCGGGTTTGGACTGACCTCCGAACTGGACGGAGACAAGAGAAGAATCAAAGGAAGGAAGATTAAAAAAAAAAAAAAACACACACACACACAAAAGACCAAACATTTTCACACTTTCTCTCTTCTCTGTCCTCAGATCTAATATCTCACTGTTGTTGTTTTTATTCTAACAACTGACACAGACACATCATTTATGAGATTTATGAAAGAATAATGAAGGAAACCAACTGAAAGATGTGTGTGTTGCATATAAACACTCAGCTGGTTTATTAGGTACACATTGCTTTTTACAGATCTAACACAACAGTCCTGATTCCCAGTCCCTAATAAACCGACACCTGAGTGCATAATATGCTTGTGTGTTTGACTCGGTATTGATACAAAAAGGAAATTCCAATAAATCATTTGAAATCTGCCTCTTTGAATGTGTTTGCATGCTGCAGCGATAAGATCTCAAGGTGAAGGAAAATGACCCAGTTACACAACCAGACCTCATTAGCATTTCTTTTACCTTGAGAGCTCATTAACTGCAGGAATAAATGAAATAAAAACAAAAAAAAACAGACCTAGCAGAGACTAAAAGACTGAGGAGGCTCCTCTTCCTCTGTCAGTCGACAAAACATGCACAAGAGAAAACTGAGGGAAATCCTTCCTGTGTGTCGCGCTCTGTCCGTGTGAATCAGAAAACAGGACCAACGGAGTCTGAAGTCTGGACTTTACAACAAGGAAACAACTCGCTGATGTTTCAGGAGCTCCAACCCGACACCGGCCAAATGTCAAATAATAAAAATGATTATTATTATTATTATTATTAGGGCTCAACTCATTTAATCAGCTGATCAGTTTGTGGTTTTATCTCATTTCCACACAACACTGTTGGACTGACGGAGGCTGTGTGTCTTGATTTATTCCTTTTTTATTTATCTTATTTACATTTCCCGACAGTTTTCTATTGTAAAACTATATAACGTTGAGCCTGCAATACATATACATCACAAAGTGTTTAAAGGATCATTGCAAAAACCTGTGTGTGTGTACGTGAACATGGGAAATATCAGCTGATTAAAGGGGAACTATGCAAGTTGTGTTGTGAACCCTCCTCCCCTCCATGTGCATTTGTTTTCAACGAAGCCGGCGAGAAAACAATCCATGGAGCATATCATCTACCATGTTACCATGTGTATATTTGTGTAGTCTTATTCCCTCATCAAACTCATCAAATACACAATCCAACAACTGCAAATGCAGAGACTGCTTGCTGAAAAACTGTCTCTGAAGGCAACGCGCATCAGCGGTTTTGCATGTATTTCCCTCTAAAACAACTCTGTCTGGTAACATTGTGTTATTATCTCATAGCGTGGTGAATGTGCAGCTCACAACTTGTCCACCAGAGCGTTGTGGAGTTGTAGGATTGTGTATTTGATGAGTTTGATGAGGGAAACCAAGAAATCTCATGAGCCTCCGTAGCATAGCTATGAGCAGCTCACGGCTCTGCTCCGCCGTTCTAAAAATAGCTTGCACTGACAATTAAAGGTAACGAACCTACTGCTATGACTATAGGGATTATGGCAATGGGCCAATTTGACAAAATGTTGAACTATCCCTTTACCCTTATATTAGATATTACGGTATATCTTTTTAAACTTCTTTTATATGTGAAAATAAAGAACAAACAAACATGTTTTTTTTTAATTTGGCTACAGTCCATCGGTTGTGCCCTAATAAGAATGATTATTATTACTGTTAATTATTCTGGCCAGTCTCGGCCTCATGCTGGTGACTGATAACACAGAGGAGGGGGGAGGGGTCAGAGCATGACAGACAGGACGGAGATGTCGTGCAGAGGAAGAGGAGGAGGAAGAGAGAGAGAGAGAGAGAGAGAGAGAGAGAGAGAGAGAGAGAGAGAGAGAGAGAGAGAGAGAAGCACACAGAAGGAAGGAGGAAGCACATACAGAGGAAGAGGAGGAGGAAGAGAGAGAGAGAAGGAGGAAGCACATACAGAGGAAGAGGAGGAGGAAGAGAGAGAGAGAGAAGGAGGAAGCACATACAGAGGAAGAGGAGGAGGAAGAGAGAGAGAGAGAAGGAGGAAGCACATACAGAGGAAGAGGAGGAGGAAGAGAGAGAGAGAGAAGGAGGAAGCACATACAGAGGAAGAGGAGGAGGAAGAGAGAGAGAGAGAAGGAGGAAGCACATACAGAGGAAGAGGAGGAGGAAGAGAGAGAGAGAGAAGGAGGAAGCACATACAGAGGAAGAGGAGGCTCGGTCTGAGCAGCCGGAGGAGACGGCACGACGTCTCTTAGCCGGCGGCTTCCAGCTACTCAACACTGACAGGAGAAACTCAGGGAGGGAGGAGCCACGGTGGTAGGATGGCTGCATGGAGGGAGGGAGGGAGGGAGGGAGGGAGGGAGGGAAGGAGGGAGGGAAGGAAGGAGGTGACGCCAAAAGGTAAAGAGATGGAGGAATGGAAAGAGAGGGAAAAGGAAACATCCAGGAAGGAAGAAAGAAAGTTGAAGCCAGACTTCCCTCTGACACTTGAGAGCTGCACTGACACGTCACACAGAGTAAAAAGCCTTTCAACATCCTGTTGTCCTTCTCTGTTCCCTTCCTCCATCCTTCCTTCCTTCCTTCCTTCCTTCCTTCCTTCCTTCCTTCCTTCCTTCTTCCCTCCCTCCCTCCCTCCCTCCATCTTTCTTTCCTTCCCTTTTCCCTTCCTTCTTCTTCCTTCCTTCAACGAATCTGTTCCCTCCCTTCCTTCTTTCCTTTTTGACCCAATTGACCCAATCTGTTCCCTCCCTCCTTCAATCTTTCCTTCCTTCTTTCCCTTTGTCCTTCCTTCCTTCCTTCCTTCCTTCCTTCCTTCCTTCCTTCCTTCCTTCCTTCCTTCCTTCCCTTCGTCCTTACTTCTTCTTCCTTCTTCTTTTGATCCAATTGACCTGATCTGTTCCCTCCCTCCATCTTTCTTTTTTACGATGACGATTACAAAAACTTTTATTATCCACTGAGTGGAAATTCCACAATCCTTTTCCCCTTCCTTCCTTCCTTCCTTCTTCTTCCTTCCTTGAACAAATCTGTTCCCTCCCTTCCTTCTTTCCTTTTTGACCCAATTAACCCAATCTGTTCCCTCCCTCCTTCTATCTTTCCTTCCTTTTCCCCTTCCTTCTTTCCTCCCATCTTTCCCTTTGGTCCTTCCTTCCTTCCCTTCATCCTTACTTCTTCCTTTACTTTTTGATCCAATTGACCCAATCTGTTCCCTCCCTCCTTCTATCTTTCCTTAGTTTTTCCCTTCCTTCCTTCTTTCTTTCCCTTCATCTTTCCTTCCTTCCTTCCTAAGAGGAAGAGGAAGAGGAGGAGGAGGAGGAAGAGCAAGAGGAGGCCTTTTTACATAAAAGAGCAGCAACAACACAACACTACACGGAGATGACAGACTCGTCCGGCGCTGAATGAACCTGAACAATAATCTTTTGTACGAAGCTCAGCCACAGAATTACTGTCTGGTCTGATGATGATGAGAAATAACTTGTTTTTTCTTTTCTTTTCTTTTCTTTTCTCCACAAACAGACAAAAAACAAAAAAAAACAAAGAGGTTGTTGTGTGGACTCACCCAGCTGGTTCCTCCTCCCTGTCCTTTGGCGAACAGCAGCGTGGATCCCTGCAGGACGGTCCAGGAGGAAGTCCAGTTCTTCCTGCAACACATCAATTCATGCAAACTTATCAATAATCAGATATTCAATCATTTCTACAGGTAAAGTTATGTAAAGGTAAAATGATTGACTGGGCTTTTTATGCCTTTATTTTGACAGCTGGAGAGAGGCAGCTTGTTGTGCAGTGCATGCCTACATATACGTATGTATGCATGCACTGCATTTGTCTTATTTTTCTATATTGCAATTTATCTCTGTAAGTATGTGTGTGAATGGCACTTATATAACTGCTGCTACTGTAGTCTCTTGTCTTGGTCCACCCCAGGCGGCGGGTGCGGGCCATCACATTCTGGATCCATCCATTTAGACTTGCACTTTACCTATTTAAACTTGCACTTGCACTTTAGAAACTAGCACTTTATACCAGGCACTTTACAGATCACATGCACTTTATGTATAGGTATGACTGTGTATAACACTGTATAATTCTTGTGCATTTCTGTCTGTTTGTGTGTTACCTGCCAAGGGACTACGGATGCAAATTAGCAAGTTGCTAACTCTGACGCATTTACATTTGTGCACACGTACGAATGTTCATTAATGTGTATCGTCCCTTTTAAATAAATAAATAAAATAAGGAAATGGGGAGAGAGAGCGAGAGAGAGGGGGATGACTCCAAAAATGACTTACGTGATTAGGAGTCATTGTTTTTGCAAACAAAAACTAACTTTATCATTAACTGGAACCAAAATGAATGAAAAAGGAACAAAAACAACTTTCAAATCGGCGTTGGTGCCACTCACCGGACTTTCTTGCCGTGCTCTGTGATCTTCGTCACGTTCAGAACGCCGCACTTTTCAGACGGCTGCAGAGGAAAAAAACAGAAACAGAAACAAACGTTAGAGAGAGCGACATCGTTTCACAGACGCACACATCATCCATCACACAAACCCCGATCGACAGGAGGAGAGAGAAAAAGCTGCTGCTGTCAAAAACCAAAACACCGGTGGAAACACCGAGCGCGTGTCAATCTCCACTGTAAGAACACCGCCACCGCAGAAAAAAAACACAAAAACACAGAAACACAACGCCACCACAACACAATCACAGGAGAAACAGACTGAGACAAGAAAGACAAGAAACCAAAACAGCAGAGAGAGAAATGAGAGAAGGTGCTGGATCATTAGTGAAGCCACCGCAGCGTTCAGACCTTTTCAGATTAAGAGCAGAGATGTCACGATTACTTGTTTTCACAATTAATCACGGTATTTAACGCCACAATTAATTAATCGTAAAGATTCCTACAGGAAATATCGTCACTTTCCAAAAAAGATTATTATCGGAACCATATCGGTAGATGAGCGTCAAAGTAAAGGTAAATGAACAGATACTGGGTTAAATTACGTTAATTTTACCAAACATAATATTGATTTGGTAGGAATTTAAATGTTAGTGTGTCATTTGTAATAATAATAATAAAAAAAGATTTAAATAAACTTAAACATTTGGTATCAATGACATTTAATGACTTGAATTTTTCAAACATTTCCCCCCGGGGGATTAATAATTGGTCCTATAATAATAAATAATTCAAATATATTTCGCCAATAATTAGTAATGTAATTATATTCTGACTATATTTGATTTTACACATTCATCGGGTATAAAATTACATTGATCATTTGTAATACCGTGATTATTTCTCTGACAATAATTGTACCAACCAAGAAAATCAAATCTATAAATCGTGACATCCCTAATTAAGACGCAAAATTTTGAGGGGAAACCAAACGACCCAAAAATCTGTTTTACCGTCTCTTGACAACCAAAATGTTTCTGAGTGATTCAACCAAACCAAGACCAAGATCCCCACAGACCGATCAACACAGAGTTTCTACTAGGGCTGGGTTTTAAAAAATCGATTTTCCGATTCATATCGATCTTCATTTGAAAGATCCGATATTGATTCATAAAATCCTTGGATCATTCTTTTAATGTTGCCATTGCACTGTTGCACTGTTTCCTTCTGGAGTGGCTCATGTTAAATAAATGTGCATGAACGTAACTGCTTTTCAGTCAATTTAATGTAAACATGAATATTTTTAATAACACACCAGGTTAGAAAGTCGCATCTTTGTACAATCTGCAACATTAGTTTTGTGAAAATCTCTTTCATAACCAAGCAAACTGGTTATTAAAACTGAAATATCTCTAATAGTCCGGTCATTTTAAGCCAAAATGGGGGTCAACCTTGAACAAATTGCAACAGAAGCAAACTCAACTGGTTTTGTATCCTCAACATGTCCTGAGTGAGGGAAAAAAAAAGCCCTGAAGAATCCCATTAGCGGAAAGTTTCGAAAAAACACCCAAATATAGCCCATTCATACGCCTATTCATTATTTTTCTCACATGCATAGGGTAAAATTTTTAACCTTTAGATATCTCCATGAAAATTACCCAGTTGATTACTTACATTAAGACAAACAAAAAATGTATTACACTTGCAGTACATTTTTTGTTTGTCTTAATGTAAGTAATCAATTCAGTAATTTTCATGGTGATATCTACAGTAAAGGTTAAAAATGTTACCCTATGCATGTGAGAAAAATAATTAATAGGCGTATGAATGGGCTATATTTGGGTGTTTTTCGAAACTTTCTTTTTTTCCCCCTCATATCAGGACATGTTGAGGATACAAAACCAGTTGAGTTTTGCTTCTGTTGCAATTTGTTCAACCTTTTTTCATAAAATGACTGGACTATAACTGGATCAATATCGAATCGAAATTAAATAAAAATTAAGTGAATCGGTGGCGACGCCCCCAGCCCTAGTTTCTACACAGGTTCACGTCCACAGCTCGTCATCGACCTGTGGAGGAACTCTGCTGGGAGCTGGGGCGGGGGAGGAGGGGAGGAGGGGCTGTAAGAGAGAGGGGGGGGGGGTGAGGGGGTGAGGGGGTGAGTACTAACAGAGGCGGGGGGCTTGGGAGACGAAGGGCAGGAGTCAGAGTCAGGAGAGGGGGGCTTGGGGCTCAGAGGAGCGTCCTAGTGAGGAGAGAGAGAGGAAGAAGGAGAAACAATAAAACACTGTCACATGGGATAAAAAACAGGACGACGATGATGATGATGATGATGATGATGATGATGATGATGATGATGATGATGATGTGTGAGGTGAAGACGACGGCAATTAGCAGTGAGATTATAACGAGGTGAAGTGTGTCGAGTGTCTGTATGTATGTGTGTGTGTGATGAGCGGGAGGCACAAGTGTATTATTATTATTAATTAATTATTTAATTAATTAGACGTGGATACAGATACAGATATGTTTCCCAGAATGCACCTGCACCTGCAGACAAATCATTTCACTCTTTGAATTCATCAAGTTAATAATCAGCCGTTAGTAATAATTCCTTATGATTTAAATTAACTCAACTCAGAGGATCATGTGGGAGGAGAAATGAATTCATTCTGATGACGTTCATGCTTCAAGATGATCTTTCAAACATGTTAAGAAGGGATAGTTCAACATTTTGGCAAATTGGCCCATTGCCATAATCCCTATAGTTTTAAGAGTAGGTTTGTTGCCTTTAATTGTCTGCTTGGATTGTGTATTTGATGAGTTTGATGAGGGAAACCAAGAAATCCCATGAGCCTCCATAGCGTAGCTCTGAGCAGTTCACGGCTCTGCTCCGCCGTTCTAAAAATAGCTTGCACCGACAATTAAAGGTAACGAACCTACTGCTATGACTATAGGGATTATGGCAATGGGCAAATTTGCCAAAATGTTGAACTATCTCTTTAAGCTTGATTGCTTTGTTTTTAATGGGTATGTCTTGATTATTTCAATAAAAAAAATTGTCCTGATGACGTTCATGTAATTACAGTATCGCTCTGTCCTGTTGTGTGATTGATTATTGATTATACTCATGCTCATGGATAATTTCAGGGACAGACAGGGCTCTGATTGGTCGGTGCCCTGTCGGCGGACAACGACGACGACTACTGACTTTGTGTTTGTACGGGTGGAGTCGGGTGGAGAGAGCGCGGAAACGCCTTTTTTTCGACGGCCGCTGCAAAAGTAACAAGTCTACAACTGAATCTGTGACCTTCATATGAAAACATGAGAGAGAGACAGAGAGAGAGAGAAGAGCTGAACCTGCAACAAACTGAGTACCCAGGGGGCAAAGCAAAAAAACGGACACGGAGCATTGTAAAAGGTTTGACACCAGAAATGATATCTAGGAACTTCAAGGATTAAAACCTGGGTGGACAACCCGGTCAGCTCGCTGCTGGAAAGCTACAGGGGCCAAAACCCCTTTCTTGGGTCATTTTGCTGGCAAAGTTATGTAAATGCAAATATTTAGGTACTACAATGGCATAAATAGTCATACAACTATAAAAATTGGCAGAGAGTATCTTGACACATAGGGGGAGGCATGAAAAAAAGATTCTGGGGTTTGTTGCAACTCGATTTTAAGATATCTCCCTCAACATCCCAAAAAAGACAAAAAAAAGTACTGTTCGCCTGACAAATTCTCATGAAAATTATTATTTTTCAGCATTTTTATGGAGAATATCTATGCTTAACATGTATATAGAAAATTTCCTTAATTCATAAGCTTCAGTTCGCCAGTTAACATGGAGTTTTTCACAATAGGTGTTGCATTGTTTGGAGACAGCCTGTAGCTTTCCAGCAGCTAGTTGACCGGGTTGTCCACCCAGGTTTTAATCCTTCAAGTTCCTAGATATGATTTCTGGTGTCAAACCTTTTACAACGCTCCGTGTCCGTTTTTCAAAAAACTGGGATTTTGCCCCCTGGGTAGAGTCACCTGCTCTGTAAAATGAGGTTTATAATAATAGAAATAATAATAATAATAATAATAATAGAATAATGAAGCACAACCTTGTCGCTGGGCTCCTGGACGTAGGCGCTGTGTCTCCACTTGGTCAGGACGATGGGCTCCAGGTGTTTCCTGTCCAGACTGCGGCTCTTCTGAGCGTCTCCCGGCTGCGGAGGGGACAGGTTGTACTGCAGGGAGCCAATCAGGAGCACAACCATGAGTTTTTAATGTTTTTACTACATTAAAATGTTCTCAGACACACACACACAGCCAGGTATCTGCTCTCAGAGGTGAATGTGTGTTTTATTGTCCCTAATGTTGAAATGATTTGATACCACTGGCGGCTCCCCATTTCCTCAAACATCCTATCAACTAAAAGCCCAAAAAATACTTTAAAAAAAATGATGTTACAGCTGAATGGTGAAGTTTTCTCTGACTGTTCTCATCTTAAATCAGTGTCAGTCACACACCACATTTACTTCCGGCATAAACGTGTGTTTTCAGTGATTGGATTGCAATCGGATAGAGCTTGACCACATGAAAGAAAGTACAGGTGCAAACGTAACCAAGACGCATTCAGTGCATTTACATGGACTTGAGTATCCTGGATATGATTTGATTTATATAGAATATCCTGTTTTTGTGTTTGTGCATGTAAACATCAGATCCCAGTTTGTTTGAGAAACCGGCTTTTACTATCCAGAGAACTCTGAAAGAAAACGGGATACTGTGGCATGTAAACGCCTCATCCCGTTTTCTGACAGCTGCGACTCGTCGGCAAAACAGAGAAAAAAAACACCACAAGAACCTGCACAAATAAGATGCAACTGTCAGAAAAGCAGGATACTGGTACATAACATGTAAAGGTGGATATGAATAACCAGGTTTCTCTATGTTCATGTAAAAGCAGCATCCTGAATACGATCATAACCGGGATACTCAGGTCCATGTAAACACACTGACTGGACGGATGGTGATCCGATCGGTCAGACCAGCTCAGAAGGGGACGCATTGCGACCACATTGAACACAAGTGTCAACGGTAATGCTTCCTGTATCCGCACACAACTACACAGGTGGAAAAACTTCTACTATTTTTTTTTATTATTCATATTTTTTGATTTACCTGCGCAAATATGTGATCGGATCTAGAGAGATAGAGAGATAGATAGATAGATAGATAGATAGATAGATAGATAGATAGATAGATAGATAGATAGATTGATTGATTGATTCTGAGGGGAAATCCAGTAGCAAGAGAAAAGGGATGTTGAAAAGTAAACTGAAGTGCATTAATATAGAAAAGAAGACGTGGATGTGCAGTGCAGTACTCGGTGTCTGTTTAGTTTGCATGTCAGTGCATCGATGTGTGTTGGTGTTTTGGGACTGACAGTCAGAGAAAAACGAGCAGAAAGTGGAAGGAGCCGTGGAAACGTGAGTTTAACACTGTTGTTTTTACTGAAGCACTGATTGATTAGTCCAGATAAAAATAACTGATAACTGAACACGAGTGTATGAATGAGTGCAGAAGTTCCCGGTCATTTCCATCACTCAGTCACAGCTGCTGCACGGTTGTTGTTGTCGTTGTTTTTTACCTTTGGCAGCTCCCACTCCGACCTGGAGCCGTCTGCACTGTAGTAATAAGGCCTGCCCTGGTCGTCCACGTGCTTTAACCACTAGCACACACACACACACAGAGGAGAAACACAAGACTCATTACCGAGCCCTGATATTGACAAAAGGATTTGTGCAGAAGCTTCAAACCTACTGACGGACTTCAGTGTTTCTCATCTCAGGAAACAGTTTAGAAATGTCGTTACCAACCGTTGGCAGCTCACATCCAATCCAGATTTGGCCACATAAAATCAGATTGCAAAAACTTTTTGTTATCCATTTACATCTTTTCATCAAAATGCTTTTTTTTTGGCCACTGATTTATGATGCTGCACGTCCCCTTAGGCATCAATGTAAATTGTGCCACTTTAATTTAAATTTATGCAATGAATCCATTTTTGTGGATATGCCTCTGCAATTACTCTGATTAAAAACTGTTTCTGGATGATGAGGAAATTGCTTCGAGTGCGTCGTGAGAGAAGCAGCAGCAGGAAACAGTTGAAGCGCTGCCTCGTCCTCTCCGTTGAAGAGGAGGAGAAGGAGGAGGAGGAGGAAGAAAACAGGTGGAAACAAAACCACCAGAGCAGCCGGTACCTTCTCGTTAGTATAGTCGCTGACGTACAGCGTGTGTCCGTGCTCGTCCATCTCCTCCGACCAGCCGCGCGGCGGCGAGCCGTACTGGCTGTCTGACTGGCTGGAGTAGGCGCTGAAGCAGGTGTCCTCCGACGACAGAGGCTGCAGCCGCCCGATGGAGAGCGACAGGAAGGGAAGGAACGACGGAGAGAGCGAGAGAGGAGTGGTCTGCCGTTGGAGAGAAGAGAAGGAAAGAGAAAGAAAGAAACAGAGGGTGGAGAGAAGGGAAGAAGTCTTTCACCATGAGGTTACAGAGAGGGGAAAAGGAAAGTCAGGCGCCCACAACCAGTAAATCATGAGAAACTGAAACCAACACCAGTTCAACACAGACACAGAGACCAGAGGTGGAGAGTAGATGTACTTCGTTACAAGACTTAAGTCGTTTTTTTTTGAGGATCTGTACTTTACTTGAGTTTTTTTTTTTAAATCAGGACTTTAACTTTTACTCTACTACATTTAAAAGTTAAAAATATATTATTTTACTCTGTTACTTTGACGTTTGCCACCTCATTACTCATTGCAAATTAAAATAGAATTACAATTAATCATCAACGGATCACAAGATACTTTTGATACTTCAGTCATAGTTCAGTCAATGTGAGCTACTTTAAGACTTGTGTGATTTTCTTATAATAATAATAATACATTTTATTTGTAATGCACTTTACATTTAAGCAATCTCAAAGTGCTACAGTGCAAGCTTAATTAAAATGGACACAAGTTAATAAAAGTTAATAAAAAAGACAATGGAAAGTATGTTATACTAAAAATTAGCAGAAAACTTTCTTGAATAAATATTATTGGTGACTTAAACTTTTACCAAAGTCATTTTCAGTTATGATATTTGTACTTTTTACTTAGTTTTTTTATTTCAAGTACTTTATACAGTACACCTCTGACAGAAACCCAGTAAACCCACAGGAGGCAGAGTGACAGTTACAGCTGTCGGCCTGTAGGTGGCAGCGCGGCACAACAGACACTCAGGCTGATGGGAAATGAGAATGATTCAGGCTGGTTATGTCACTGTGTGTGTGTGTGTGTGTGTGTGTGTGTGTGTGTGTGTGTGTGTGTGTGTGTGTGTGTGTGTGTGTGTGTGGTCACTGCAGTCAGCTGTGCACAGTCTGCTCACGTCTTTTTAATCACACTTTTTTTTTTTTTTCTTTTTTAGACACACGATTTAGCTGTTGATGGATAACGAAGCTGCACGTCACCGCGAAGAAGAAGATAAAAAAAGATGTGTTTTGTTTTTGATGATTCAGATCTCCCGTAGCAACGCGTCTCAGCCAAAACATGAATGACACAGACGTCTCACTCTGTTGTGAAAATCACCAGGAGTTAGGAAGTAGAAGAGCAGCAGCGCTGGCGTCGGTGAGCGTTTTCATCTATTTAACATCTAATAATGTTCAGTCATTAACGCCCCGAATGACGAATGGAGCTTTAACATGACTCAGCAGATATTAATTGTGTGTTTGTTCTTGAAATTCTTGTCTTTTGAAAACCAGTTTGAGCTCAGAATAATGACATCATTGTTTGATACTAATTAGTGTTGGATTGATTATCTGTATCTATTCCGTCATCATGTTCATTTCTACTCACAGCTCATCATTTATCTCATGTTGAATCTGTTTCTACTCATGACCGAAGCTCTGCTCTGTGCCTCTGTGTGCAGCTTTGTCACAATATCTTCTGTTTAATTACAAAACTGACATCAAGTTAATATTCTGAATGAAGTAAAGTTTAGTTTGAAGCAGGTTTAACGCAGGTTGATGGAGAACAGATAACTCCCGTCGGAGCAGCGGCTCAGACTGAAAACAGACCAGACTTTCACACGGTCGCATCGTGCTCACATTTCTGAAATGACAAAGACCCGAGCTTCACAAAAACTCATTTCTGACATTCTTACATCCTCCTGGGTGTGTGTTTGTGTGTGTGTGTGTGTGTGTGTGTGTGTGTGTGTGTGTGTGTGTGTGTGTGTGTGTGTGTGTGTGTGTGTGTTTATACACTGGAGGTGATGGATGGTGTCGGTGTCTGCAGCTGAACTTTCACATAAAAACAACTGAAATGTGAAGAACTTTTCCCCAGAGGACTTTTCTCTTCATATGACCTCATCTGGTTTGGCTACCTGTGTGTGCATGTTTGTGTGTGTGTGTTTGTGTGTGTTTGTGTTACCTGTACATGCATTGTTTTTTATTTTTTTTATTTCTGCAGCTTTTTTCTTTTGACACCCTCCCTCTTATTTCAATGTCTGGTTCCTCGCCTCAACTGCTTTTAAGGAGTTTAAAGGAGTTTTTTGTTGTTGTTTTTCTATTAAAATGTAGTTTTTTCTGCTGTATTACTTGTTTATTCTGTCACCACACTTTGTTGTTAACATAATAATCCTCTTGGAAATCCAGACGTCCAATCATTTTGATACAGAACCAGTGTTTTGGTTTCACTGATTTTAAATATGTCTTGTGTTCATTTCTGCTTTTATCAGTAGCACCTTCTCCTCTAGTCTTGTCATGCTTCATGAAGATGGGTGCAGGGTTGTGCCTGAACGCGTTCAATGAACCATCGTTCGTGAACTCATTCATATTTTGGGCGAACGTGAGCTGAACGTACTGTATTTCCGCTTGATGAACGTTAGTGTGAACGCGTTCATTCTGGCGTTTGTGAATGACGCTCTCTAAAAGTGTGACTTCATTCAGGAGGGTGTCAGGTTTCCATAGAGCCTTCCAGGCATAAACCAGCTAAAACACTGTAAACAGGCCTTAATATGCAGCGGAAAACCAGCAAATCTGGCAACACCAATCAGCTGTTTGGATCAACGGCGGAGTGATATATGGAATATGGAATGTAATATGGAATATGGAATACTGACCCAGTCGGTTAGTAAAAGATAAACGGGGGTTAGAGAGGGAAGTTCGAGTAATTTGACATATTTGAGAATTTTATAAAAAAGTAATGCAATAGTTACTTTTCCTGGTAATTACTTTCATCACGTTCTAACTCAGTTGAGGAAAGTAAAGTAGTAACTATCACTAATACTGGTTAAAACTGCTAAAATAATAGCTGTCTGTGGTTTGATATGGGCTGAGGCAATAATTTTGAAAAATAATAGCTTGTAGCAACATACTGATAAAAAAAAGAAAAGAAAAAAGAACTCGTACAGTTTTGGAACCGTGAACTTAGTTCAAAAATTTGAATTATGAACTATGAACTGAACTAGTTCCTTTTAAAATGTGTGAACTGAACTTTGAACTAGTTCATGTAGAAAGTGAACTTTCCCAACACTAGATGGGTGTATCAGGGTTTATACAGGAATCTTGAAGTTAATTCTAAAACCTTTTTAAGACTTTTTCAAGACTTTATCAATATTTTTTCAACACCTCACCACCACTTCAAGCTGTAACTATTTACATCAGTGACACTTTTAACTGAACAGTTCTAGTTTGTGATAAAGACTATAGACCACTATGATGATACAACAGTATTCAAAATAGGCTGGGATAATAAATCAAAGGCAAAGTTTATCAAAAAACAAAACAAAAAAACACTGCTCCACTCAAAAAACAAAAAAAAACAATCTTCTTTTCTTTTTTATGCACCGGTTCATCTTTGTTTTTTAATAAAATGAATAAATTCACACACTTTCACAATGTTTTTTAGGACTCAAACTCTTGGACAGCGAATTCAGAAAAAATACCTTCAAAATTTAAGACTTATAAAGTCGTGAAAAGACTTTTTAAATACTTTTTAAGGGTCTTAATTTTCCCAAAATTGATTTATCGCCTTTTAATACTTTTCAAGACCCCGTGGATACCCTGGTGTATACATCAGTGTGTAGGTGTGTTGTTGTGTGAGCCTCTGTACCTCGGAGCTCTCTCCCGCGCTGTGGTTTTCTCCTCTGGAGTTCCCGGTGCTGGCGTCTCTGGCCCGCGGCGGCTTCCAGGTCCTCTCCTGGGTGGAGCGGTTGTAGTAGAAGTGGCGGCCGTTCTGGTCCTTGTAGGTCTCCCAGTCGCCCAGCGTGTGCAGCGGGGAGCCGTAGGGCAGCGGCGGCTGGTGGGTCTGCGTGATCTTCAGCTCCTGGAGGTTGGTGTAGACGGGCGACTCGGAGCGGCCCTGGCCTGACGAAGACACGGTCTGACGAGAGAGAGAGGTAGACCTGTGAGTCATCGTGAATCTGTTACATAATCAGAGAAAAGCTCCTGGACAGCATGATGCAAGACAGGAATTCACAGGTTTGAGAGGGTAAATCAGCAGCTGGTGGACACTTCATCTGAAACACCTTCAGACGTCTGCACACCTCCTCCTCCTCCTCCTCCTCCCGCTGCTTCCCACTGAGCTCCACACACTGCAAAAACTCTAAATCTTACCAAGAATATTGGCCCTATTTCTAGTCAAAATGTCATTTCTAGTCAAAACAAATCTCATTATACTTAAAATAAGACTGATCACATCAAAAAGTAGCTTGTTTTTAGACACTTTTTACTTCTTTCAAGCTGATTTTCACTTGGAATAAGTAGAAAAATCTGATAGTGGAGCAAGTTTTTCTTTCTTATTACAAGCACAAAAAAAACTGCTTTCACTGGGAGATTTTTCTACTTATTTCAAGTCAAAATGTGTTTGAAACAAATTCAAATTATCTAAAAACAAGTTAATTTTTAGGTGATAAGTCTTATTTTAAGTGATACAAGTTTAGTTTTGACTAGAAATGAAACATTTTGACAAGAAAAATGACAAATATACTTGGAAAGATTTTGAGTTTTTGCAGTGCATGTTTGTGCTGAGCAGAAAGAAATAAAAGAAACTGGTGAAATGTCAATGAGCCATCTGAGAGCGCAGAGGAGCAGCTGAGTGAACTCTGAGGAGGAGGAGGAGGAGGGCGACAGGGGAAGTTAGCGCTGCTGTTATGTAACAGAGAGTGGCAGCGACCCTTGTCAGGTAGAAATAGGGAAGTAAAACTGACGATCAAGATGCATCCTGAACACTGGGAGGACAGTTTGTCCAGACTCATCCTCACAGCCGATGAGCTGTGGAGGAAACCTCTGCTGCTGGAAACACAACACTGACTCTATGGATCATTTTGAAACTGTAATGTTTTATTAATTAGAGGTTTTCATGAATATAAAACTAACCCAAAATAAAAAAGGTGGATCCTCATAATCATTATCAATAAACCTGACAGATATTTCAATATCTTTATTAATTGGTCAACAACCAACAAAACCAACCAACCAAATTAAACCAACCCAAACCAAAGCAACTAAACCAAACCAACCACCAAATCAAACCAACCAACCAAATCCAACCAATCAAACCAAACCACCAACCAAACCGACCAACCAACCAACCAAATCAAACCAACCAAACCGACCAACCAACCAACCAAATCAAACCAACCAAATCCAACCAATCAAACCAAACCACCAACCAACCAAATCAAACCAACCAAACCGACCAACCAACCAAACCAACCAACCAACCAACCAAATCAAACCAATCAACCAACCAACCAACCAACCAACCAACCAACCAACCAAATCAAACCAACCAACCAAATCCAACCAATCAAACCAAACCACCAACCAACCAACCAAATCAAACCACCCAAACCGACCAACCAACCAACCAACCAACCAAATCAAACCAATCAAAACAACCAACCAACCAAACCAAACCAAATTAAACCAATCGAACCAACCAACCAAACCAAACCAAGTTAAACCAATCAAACCAACCCAACCCAACCAAACCAACCAAATCAAACCAACTAAACCAATCAAACCAACCAAATCAAACCAACCAACCAACCAAACCAAACCAAATTAAACCAATCAAACCAACCCAACCAAATCAAACCAACCAAATCAAACCAACTAAACCAACCAAATCAAAACAACCAACCAAATCAAATTAAACCAAACCAACCAAACCAAATCAAACCACTCCAACAGGGAAAACAACCATCTTGATCTCAAGCCAAACGTTTAATGAATTCAGTGAATGAATGTAATCCTAAAATGATCACGTTTCATTTTCTGCTGACTGACTGTTGATTAAACGATCATCTCTAACCTATCACAACATTTTTAATAAACAAAACATGTAACAACAAAATTCAACCCTTCATTATAGCGACTACGTCACTTTTACTTTTTGAAATGAGAGTGCACAGAGCCGTGCACGCTCAGATCAAATGAATGAATGAATGAATGAATTACGTCTCAGGTCTTGTTCATATTATGGTCTGGTGGCAAATCAGGTCTGTTGGCAAAACAAAGCCTCTGACAAGTCACTGATCCAGTGCAGAAAGCTTCCTGTTGGACAGGATGAGAAACCTGACCAACAACAACAACAACAACCACCAACACCTTCAGTGTTTTCATGCAGAGAGTCGACTGGATTTCAACAGTCG
Source organism: Trachurus trachurus (assembly GCF_905171665.1). Taxonomy (NCBI): domain Eukaryota; kingdom Metazoa; phylum Chordata; class Actinopteri; order Carangiformes; family Carangidae; genus Trachurus; species Trachurus trachurus. The sequence goes on from NC_139900.1 coordinate 8,475,333, forward strand.
TTTTTGTCATGTGACCAAACATGATGGGAAAAAAAAAACCAAAACATGAGTTAGTGAAGGGGGAAATAAGCCAGTTGGATGTGGGTTCATAAATTACAACCCTATCGACAAGTGAACACAAAGTGAGTTGAGCAGCGTTTCCTCTAATGACACACTATCCCTCTTCAAAAAACCCTGACGCATGACTGATCCGGTCAATGGACTCGCTGCTGGTTTTCAGGATTATTTCAAGCTGCCGTTACAAAAGGCTGCGGAGCACGAGAGAAAGAGTGAGAGAGAGTCATAAATAATGCCGGTGCCCCGAGGCCTCCCAACATCGGCTTTGTGATGTTTTTATTGCACAGGGATCAATGGGGATGAAATATGCAGGAGCTGAGCAAACAGCTGGAGCTGCCCAGGAGGATCCAATACTCACCACCACAGCACGACGAGGTCACAACATTAAGATGGTGGTGATGATGATGATGATGATGAGTGCATATTTTAATGCATAATGCGAACATTACATAATGCAGTATGCAATTTGACAGTTGTAAAGAACAGGTTGTAAAAAAACAAAACACAAAAAGGCCCAGAGGAAAATAAGGAAACCTGTCATTCAGGAAAAGTCAGACTTCCAAAGTAACAGCTCAGCAACAAACTACCAATACTGTAGATACTAAAAGATAATAAAAATACCATTTACCTCTGGAGGTGAACAACTAGTAAACACATCATCATCCTTCTCGGTCAGTGACAGGACTCTGAGGAAGCTTCTCCTCCAGCGGGTCACTGCCATCCTCCCCGGAGTTGGAGTTTGAGCCGTTTATTATCCTCGATTCATTTCATTTCATGCAAGAAAACAAACGTGTGCAACCGTGGTGACACTGTCTGAGGTCTCTCTGTGTAACACTGAGTGGACAACATGTGATACCAACGCCAGAACAAAAAAAAAATGGGGAAGTCCATACAGTCAATCAAATGTTCAGAGGCCAGTTATAAATGTTGCTCTGACATTTGTACGTGCCAGTTACAAAATCACACTTTCCTCCGAAGCCCCGGCCACTCTTCACATGTAACTTCACTTGAGCGGCGGCAGGAAGCTCTATAAACAGGAAGTTGTATATTTGCTTCGCTGGCAGATAGATCGGCCGGTCGGACATCCTCAAATGACACTGACTGACAAAAAATAAAATAAAATCCTCTCAGCATTAGGGATGTCACAATTACTTGTTTTCACAATCAATTGCGCAACTGCACAATTAATTGAATGTAAAGATTCCTAAATACCGTCACTTTCCAAAAAAAGATTATGTCTAAACCGTATCGGCAATGTAAAGGTAAATGCAGAGCACAGACACTGGTCCATTTACCTAACACAATATTTAATTGGTAGGAATTTAAATGCTGGAGTGTCATTTTTAATTTAAAATAAAATATTAAAATTAACTTAAACATTTGGTATCGATGGCAATTAATGACCTGAATATTTCCTATTTCCCTGGGGATTAAGAATTGGTCATATATTAAAGGGACAATGAGGAGTTTTGGAAAGCTAAGTGTTTTCACACTACATTTACCATGAGCCTCCGTGCGCATGGTGAAATTCTTGGACCGGCGCAACACGGACGTCTTGCCAAGAATGTTTTCATTCATCAAGAATTAAAGTCGGAGGTTCGAAGACGATCAGATACCGTCGTAGTCCCGACCATAAACGGCGATTCGGCGGCGTTGTTATGACCCGCCGGGCAGCGTCCGCGAAACCGAAAGTAAGGAAACGCTGGTCGGCTCGCCCAGCATTTCCACCATTAATTAAAATAACTAAATAACGATAGAGACAAAACGATATATTTATCGAAAATGGGCCCATTAACAAGTGGTAGCGTAGATTCATCCACATTAACGTGAGACTTTTTTATAACCAAATAGAAACTCCTCGTTGTCCCTAGATACTTGTAATATTTTGTATAAACAATGAGTAATGTATTTATATTTTGACTATATTACATTTTACACATACATAGTGTTGTGAAATTAATTGGTGCATAATAACCGTGATAATCCTAACACCGTGATTATTTCTCTGACAATAGTGGTACCAAGAAAATGTATAATCGTGACATCCCTATCCTCAAATGACACTGACTGAAAAAAAAAAAAAAAGAAATCCTCTCAGCATCATCACTATCAGACTTTAAAGTGCTGATTCTCGCCACACAGGGCTGAGGCAACATGAGCTAAGTCAAACACCAGCTCTCATTATGTAACTAAAGGCAGCGGCGCCAAGGCCGGCCTCATTAAAAATGCACAAGGAGTCACTTCAGTCCATTATTACAGCAGCGGTATCTTCCTGAGCAGCTGGCGGTGGACATCTGCTGTGAACAGACCCAACGCCTGATCAATACTGAGCTGGAAACCCCCCGCGGACCTCAGGCCGACCTTCGACCTTCCTCCGCTCCCTGTGATAGCTACTACAGCACCACGACACTGGGCTGGAAGGAACAGGTGGACAGGTGGACAGGTGGACAGGTGGACAGGTGGACAGGTGTCGCCGTGTACCGTAGAGACAGGAAGTAGTCAAGGTGTGTTGGGGGTTACAGTACAAAAATAAAAGTCCTCCTCAGTTTCTACAAAGATGACACTGGGTGAGTAACAGCTGTGTCATTTCTACTGTTGATGGAAAAAGAGGAATAATAAACCATAACACAAGTGAAGATCCAGTTCTTTGGAAATAAAAGTGAAAAAAACAAACAAAACAATAACTGAGGAACGTAAACAAAGAGATGGATTCAGTAGAAAATTACCAAACTCTGCTGTTCTCACCAAAACATGTCACAACACAACACACAACACAACACAACATCAGCCTACAGCTGTGTACAAACTAGAGCCAATAAAAAAAATGTTCCTGGATATTTTTTTCCCCCACTTTTAGATTTTGGAACAAATGAAGCAAATAAGGGCAAAAAACAAGAAAAAAAGACAGTATCAAGAATTTAAATCATATCGAAATGTAGGAAAATATGAATCCGATCATCCGACATCATTTGACACGGGAGAAAGTTAAAGACCCCCTAAACCAAAAATGCACTTTTTTAAATGATTAACATGCCAATTTAGTGTGTGGGCTCTGTTACAAGGTATTTCAGGAGCAAAATTGCTACTCCACGCCATAACTGAGCATTTTAGACTTGAAAATGCAGTTTCAATACGTTTCAATACCAGACTCTAAAAAAACTGGATTCAATTTTTCAAATTGGAGTCAGTTTTCGTGCGTCACAAAACCGTAGCAACCAATCCCGTCGATTTTCCCCCCATCTCATTACATAAAATATGAGCAGGGTACAAAGCGGGAGTAACGTACGTTGAACAGCGATGGCGGCGACGTTGCTCTGTGTTCGGGTGAGGAGCGGTGAAGGACGGTGATAACAGCCTGTTACCGAGCAACTCAGAGACTCTGGGCATGGCCCCTGGATGCGAGCACCTAAAAAACTCTATATTCACAGCAGCAGCGGCGCTAACCCTCTCTGCAGCCGCTGTTTGCTGTAGTAGTTCACCGCGACAGTGACACTTATACACAGGTAGATGCAATGTGTACTTGCAGTTGGTTGCGGTGGCTGAGCGGCAGCGTCGCCGCCTTGTAAACGGGAGACCCGTGTTCGAGTCCCGGTGTGGACTTTCTTTTTCTTTGTTATAAACTTTATTCACATTTCGGTTTACATTTAAATTTACATTTACTCGCCGGAGGAACACAAGCTTGCACGTGAAACCTGACGTGAGCTTCGTGTTTTGAAATCACCTTTCTGTCTCCCTTGCCACTGACGCGCACCGCCGTTACCTAGCAACCCTGACCAGGCAGTCATGCATATGAATAGCAGATGAATTTTTCAATGAGGGAGAAATAATGCACGTGTTTTTAGTGTCTTGGAGAGTTATTTTAAACAACTTTGTGTAGGTAAGCAATTTTAATCAAAGAATAGTCATAGCAGAGCATTTTTACAAATTTTAAAATGCCTCTTTAGGGGGTCTTTAAATATACTACAGGAGGCTGTGCTCAGAAATTTTAGATTAGATATAACACCGATATTGCAGTTTTGTAAAGATGCAAGACCTCAAACTTATTTTCATTTTTCAAATATATTTCTTATCTTTTTTCTATGTATTGTATTATTATTATTCATTTGATCTAATTCCACTTTTTATGCTTGTATTATACATTGTGTTCTTTTGTTGTTGCACTGAATCTCTCTGTATGCTGACTCTGATCCACAGACATGGTGCTATGGCGATACAATGTAATGTTGATTTTCAATAGTTTTAATGATGTTCATTTGTATCTCTTCAAAATATAAAAAGCCTTTAATTTTTCACTTTATACTGGATAAAAATGCCTCTTAGTCCGGCAGCTGCTTTCATCTCTATGGTGATAAACATCTAATCGTTTTGTCAACAGGCAAACTTAAATAAACACAAACAAACAGCAACACGTGGTGCCTTCACTGGCGGTTACACAACGTGGCGACTGCAGCAGCGGCCAGTGAGGCCTCCGCTCCGTCACACACCCAGTGGTCAAGTGTAACCAGGGCCGGCCCTAGGATTTTGGTGGCCCCCTAAACAAGATTTTTGTTTGTGGCCCTGCACTCTAAGCGCAAACACCAAATCACTGGTTAAAACTGAATACAGACATGTTTATGCCCTCTGAGGTTTGAGGCCATTTTCTCAAATTTAACATATTTTCTTAAATTGATCTTTTTAAGATACTTGCAGATGTAACAATACTCAAGTGTTTTATGTCTTAATATTAAAACCTCTGCTGTAAGCACACTGAGGCCAATTTGCCCTAGAACACTGTATAAAGAAATAATTTAGGCCAAATGCTGGAAATTTGAGGTCTGCTTTTTGAAAAATTTCAAATCCCTTGTGAAAACACTCCTTCAGTCATGAGAATGAACAGTTTTTTGGTGCTTGAAATAGGATATGAATACAGTAGCCTAATAGATAAGTGTAGAAAACAAGTCTAAAATGACATTTTGTAAGATATTGAGCACAATTGTTGTCATTCTGCCATTCTATTTTCACCAAATGTCTCAAATGTGAGATAAAAGAAGCTGAATATTGACTTCACATTACATATAAAGCTCATAGCGTACGCCTGCAGACCTCAGGATGTTTAAATGACTTGATGAACCCCGGTACTTTTCTGATCATGTGGCCCCCCACCTAACGGCTGTAGCCCTAAACCTTCTGTGGTTTTGGTTTCAGTGGTTTGTTTCAGTGGTTCACAGGTCACGTGACTCAAATCTCTGACAGTTTTTTCTGTCAGATCAGCAGCAGAAACACGGACGAGGCACCGAGTCGAGTCGACGCCGTCTGGAGACAGAGGGAAGAAACACGTCTCCTCCCTTCAGAGAAGCATCAACATGAATGAGTTCAGTGACTGATCTACAGGTTTATACAGACCACCTCTTTAGAAAGGATGTAAACAACACTGACACTGACAGACAACTCTCTACGTCCACAAACCTGATCACTGATGATAGTAAACTGGATATGTTTGGGTTTTAGGACAAGACATCTAAAAAAAAAAAAAAACGACATCGAAGGGAAAAGAAAACAGTTTGTTTAAAGGCCCCATGGCATGAAAAATGTGATTTTGGTTATTTTTTTGTGCTTGGGGAGGTCTCTGGGCCACGTATATACTGCCCCATGCATCAAATTGGTCATAAACGGAGAGACACACAACGCCCATTTGTAGGAACATTCTATTTGAGACGAGCAGATAGCACTTCCTCCTTTCTGTGATGTCACACACAAGGTAACTCCGCCCACCGTGACCAGTTGTTTTTTTTCAATTTTTATGAATGCAGCTTAGGTTTCAGTTACTTGCCTGTGATTGGCCCGACCACATGCCACTCTAAAACAGTCAGCCAATCAGAGGAGAGGTTCTCATTCTCTCTTCTGATTGGCCAAATGACCTGTGCCTGTTAGAACTCCAGAAAGAGGCAACAGAAAGGGGCAATATAAACGATATTAAGCAGATCACAGGTACTCAAAACCAATGATACATTTTGTTAGGGATATCAGCAGGTAAATAAACCCAGAGAAAAGTGCACAGCATGGGGCCTTTAAGTATGGAAACCCCTTTTCTGGATTTTTTGGAGGATGAGAACGTTGCAATAACTTATGATTGTTTTGTTGGATAGTTCACTTCTACATTATTTGCTATTGCTTTGGTCGTTGTTATTTGTATGTTTTCTATATGTAAAATCTTAAAGGTGTTCAGAAACGGCCGTTTGTCCTGTTTGTCGCGCCTCCTTCTACGAGTTTTCACAAGTTGCCGCACGAGTTTACCCGTGTAAGGAAAGCGAATTTGTCGAAATCAGACGTTTGGTTGACGGATGACGGACCCAATATCAGTGGCTGATGAATCGTGAGCAGGCTGACGTATAATCCGTGCGTCTGCATTATCCAATTCGAAAAAAACTACCCCACTTTCATCCCGGATTTACTCAAAAATAGTCTGATAGACGAGTGATTACACTAATGTTAAAGGCCCCATGGCATGAAAAATGTGATTTTGGTTATTTTTTCGTGCTTGGGGAGGTCTCTGGGCCACGTATATACTGCCCCATGCATCAAATTGGTCATAAACGGAGAAACACACACCGCCCATTTGTAGGAACTGTCTCTTTAAGACGAGCGGATAACACTTCCTCCTTTCTGTGATGTCACAGACAAGGTAACTCCGCCCACCGTGACCAGTTTTTTTTTTTCAATTTTTATGAATGCGGCTTAGGTTTCAGTTACTTGCCTGTGATTGGCCCGACCACATGCCACTCTAAAACAGTCAGCCAATCAGAGGAGAGGTTCTCATTCTCTCTTCTGATTGGCCAAATGACCTGTGCCTGTTAGAACTCCAGAAAGAGGCAGTAGAAAGGGGCAATATAAACGATATTAAGCAGATCACAGGTACTCAAAACCAATGATACATTTTGTTAGGGATGTCAGCAGGTAAATAAACCCAGAGAAAAGTGCACAGCATGGGGCCTTTAAGACCCACAGTGGGCCCAAATTCATTTTTCTTTTCTGTACAGCTTTAATAAAATATTGTTTAAAACAACAACTAGTTCCTTCCTGTTTTCTCTCTCTGGCAATTTATCGATTTGTTGTTTCAACCGAAATAAATAAAAGACTGGAGCGTCTCTGTTTCACAGTCGACATGAATGAGCTCTGTGATCAGATCAGAGGTGAGAAGGCAGCGGCGTCCTTTAGATGGCAGCCTGACAGCAGAGTGAGAGAGGAGGAGGAGGAGGAGGAGGAGGAGGAGGAGGAGCAGCTCTACATGTTCACCTCCTCTCCTCCTCTTTTCTAACCCGACACAGACCAAACCTGCTCTGCTGCATACCAACCACACACACCTGGGCCAAACAAACACACAACACCTGATAATATGCACACACACACACACACACACACACACTGGAGAGAGTGCAAACCTTTAGGTGCACGAGTTTCCTCTACACACACAGACACACACGTCTAAGTTTGCACATGTACAAATATGCAAAATAAGCACCAGCTTCTCTTCTGCTTCCTTAAACCTACAGATACTGTACATACGTTTCACTGGGACAAAGTGCCGCCGCAGTGTGTGTGTGTGTCTGTGTGTGTGCAGTGAGTGCACCTGTCATGGCTGCCTGCGTCACTCTGCAGAACAGAAGTAGGAAACTTTTTTTTTTTCTTGATGTTTCCCCTCTTTGCTTTAAAAACCTCAGTGTTGCTGACAGAGGCACTTTTTCTTTTCTTATTTCTTCTTCTTCCTTGACGAGGTCTGATCTGGGTTTGATGAGTCGGCAAAAAGCCACGCTGAGTCATTTTCTAATTAACTCTGGATCTGGACAACACCGTGCTGCTGTGAGATGATAAATTAAACCCCTGAGGAAGGAAGGAAGCAACGCCATCATCATCATCACCTACAGCTCCAACGATTACAACATTTCACTTTTCACTGAAAGAAAATTAAATCAGCTGCTATTTTGAGTATTTTCATCATCAAATCCACTTCCAATGTCATTTTCCAGCAATAATCCCAAATATTTGCAGCTTCTAGCCGCTCAGACATGAGGATGTGGATATCTTTAAGTGTATTTAACTTTTAAAAGTGAAGGTATTGGGCTCCAAAAACAGATTTCAGTGCCTCGCTTGAGTTTTATTTGTTCAAATATGTTGTTGAACTCGCTGTCAGTTTGTCTGCACATCAGTTTTACACAGAGGCTGCGCTGACAGGGACGAATGACAAGTGAAACCGGTCGCGAGGTGTGACGGCACCTGATCGAAACAGGAAGCATCAGAGAGAGGTTGTGTTACATCAGAGAGGAGGAGCTGCTGATAAGATGACATCACAGATACTACAACACACACACACACACACAAAGGTCAGCTCTGTTGGCATGTTCCCTCAGATTTTTATTTACAATTCAGTCTGTCTGTGTTTATTTTAGGGTGTGAGAATCTAAAAATGAAATGTTTGATTTGCTGGGAATTAACCAGGAAGAGAAAACCAAAAAAAAAAGACCAAACATAAACATGACTGAGCTCTGAAAATAAAAAATAAAACCACTGTCGAGTCTGAGGTCAAATCTCAGTGAATCTGATGAGAGAACAGGACAGAAACACACTCTCACTCTGCAGCATGTCAACACAAAACGCTCTTTAAACAGCCAACACCGCCACCGCCCAACGCTGTTACGCAATCACCTCTGAACAGACAAAAGGAAAAACACCAGGTGAGTTTGAGCTCTGATCCACCTGGAAGTTCCCATAATGCCACAGGAGGACAGGACGCCTCTCTCTCTCTCTCCCACACAGCGTCGCCCACGTTTAAATAAAAAGGAAACCAAAACTGAACACTGACACTTCTCTCCGATTATGTATTTGAGAAGAAAAGAAAAGAACAATGGAGGTAAAAACAGGAGGAGTTTGGTTTCTCCTCCTCACACGGTGCAGGTAAACGCCTGATTCACTGTTTTACTTTATTCCCACAGATTAATGTGTTTAAAACCAGGGAAGAAACCAGACGTGATTGATTTGTATTCATTTCACAATAAGCGATAAAGTTCCCATGACTGATACACGTCTGAAACTGAGCCGAGAGGCCAAAATAATGTTGTTTTAATGGGCCGACAGTTCATAAGTCAACATTATCTAACGTAGAATAAATAAAGTCCATGACATCCGAGGCTGGAACCATTTAATATCTTGTGTTTTTTTTGGTAACAATATTCAGTTTTCAGAATTATTATCTTTCCTGACTCATAAAGAAGCTGATTAATCATCAACTCCTCATTGTTTTCTGCTCAGGGAGGTACAGCCCAGATTATCAACCCTGTGATAGACAATACATATATTTACAGTCACTACGTTTATATGACATGTACAGTATGGCTTTAATCCGTCTATATCTGGACAACTGAAGTTCATGTAAATGCATTAGTCTGACTAAGACTGGACTTCTCCAGATCCGAATAAAACACCCAGATGATGCGATTGGAAACCGATTTTCTCCTGTACAGTATATACGCCTCAATCTGACTGAAACTGGACATTGCATGTGCTCATGCTGCACAACAGTAGAGAGACAAAGTGTAGCAGAAAAGCCGATCAGAACCAGTGCCTGACAAGAGGTGTTTTATTACATATCATTTTTTGTTAACCACAAAACATTCGCACATCCATCTGTTTCCTGTTGGGTGTCAGTCACTTCAATCTTTGAAAAAAGGAGAATCCTGCTGCACACTGCTTCTTGCTCAGCACCACAGTTCATTAGATACCTGACATTTCAGTCACAAGACCTTGATCATCGTACTCTGATGAAGGTCTTGTGACTGAAACATCTGATATATTCTTATTCATGAGGTAAATACAGAGACTGCTTGATGAAAAACTGTCCCTGAAGGCAACGTGCATCAGCGGTTTTGCATGAATTTACCTCTAAAACAACTCTGTCTGGTAACAAGCCTGTGCATATTCTCATTTTGTCCAGGTCATAGTATCTCAAAGGAAATTTAAATCAAAAGCAACTAAAAAAATAACCAACACCAGTTGCTTTCGATTTAAAATTCCTTCGAGATCTGTCAGGTAACGTTATGTTATTATCTCATAGCGTGGTGAATGTGCAGGTCACAACTTGTCCACCAGAGCGTTGTGGAGTTGTTGGATTGTGTATTTGATGAGTTTGATGAGGGAAACCAAGAAATCCCATGAGCCTCCGTAGCGTAGCTCTGAGCAGCTCACGGCTCTGCTCCGCCGTTCTAAAAACAGCGTGCACCGACAATTAAAGGTAACAAACCTACTGCTAAAACTATAGGGATTCTAGCAATGGGCCGATTTGCCAAAATGTTGAACTATCCCTTTAACTAGGCGTATAAACCTGCGGAAACGACGCATATGGCCACCTAGTATTGAGGAGGCGACATGTTTCCATCAACGACTCGATGTTCCCTGTTGCATGTAAACTGGGACAAGGACAGAACTCAGATGAGACGTCCAACTGGAGCGGTGACTTAGCTGTGCACTGTGTGTGATCCTCAGACTGTGTGTGTGTGTGTGTGTGTGTGTGTGTGTGTGTGTGTGTGTGTGTGTGTGTGTGTGTGCGCGCGCAGAGAGAAAAGCTTCTTTGTGCGATGTGGGACAGGAGGGTCTCGGCTCCACACAGTCACAGATCAGAGGGAAGTGAAGTGCGACCGCCCTCTTTTACATAATCATCCTGACTGAGGTCTGCAGGTCCACAGAGGAAACCTGGTCTGGTTCTGAGTCTAACTCCGATCCGCTCGTGTCTCTGCACGAGCTGCAAGTGGGTCAAACGTGAAGAAGCAGCAGCAGCAGCAGCAGCAGCAGCAGCAGGAGAGAGAAACAGAGAGAGAGGAAGCTGTATGACAAAGGAGAACAACCTGTGTTACCATCTAACTCTAGAAATAAACGTCTAAACTGCAGCTGGACTCACAATCTCTCTTTTTTAATTGTCAAAAACTGCGTCGCCCATTGAGCTTCATCTATAAACTGTAGCAGTGATTCACCCGACAGGAGCTGTGGGTGTGAGTTCAACCACAAACAGCTCTGGATTAAAAAGAGGGAGTTGTTTGGTCGGGGAAATTAGGGGATGAGGGTGAAGGTTTCAGGAATGACTGTGACTAAGGATCAATACTTTTAGAACTGAAGGTGGGAAGAAGCATTATAATAATGTGACAATAGATGTAAATGGAAGAATAAAAAGAAGGAAAGACACATTAAACAGTAACAACAAGTTAACTAAACCATGACTTGTGCGGGGAAAAATATAAAAAAAATACCAATAGCTGTGCATGGAGGAAGTATTTTGCATACGAGGCGGAGCAGTGAGGAAAAGTATGCAAAGGGAGTCAGAGAGCAGTTTCAACGAAAGAGAGTTATCAAAGCAAAGTCGTATATTACCGAAACCCCTATCATGTCGTATCGTTACATGCACCCGACGATATCAAGACACTTTTTGTTTTCACGATACCATTACATCCCTGAGGAAACTGTTCATTTAAGAATAAGGGTATCTAGGCAAAATATGCTGAAGCTTCAGGCTACACCTTTGTGGTCAAAGTACATTTGTTTTGTTTTGTTTTGTTTTTATTTGATCCATTAAGGTAAAAATGTTGTTTATTGATGTGTGTACTTGATTTTACAAGACCGAAACAAGCTCACTAAACTGAAACAATTTACAGAAGCAGCAGAAAGACGCAGAAAGTTAAAAAAAAAAAAAAAAAGTGATTAGTATTGACGTAAATGTTGGAGTTAATGAACTTTTCCAGATGTGTGTGTGTTATTGGATTGGATGGGACATGACCATATGTGAGGATAGCAGCTGTCTGGATGCTGCTCTGCCCCCCCCCCCCCCCCCCCCCCCCGGGGAACAGGAGGTTTTTCCCCACAGGCCGGGACACGACGCCTGGAGCCTCTTCACCTTCCTCTGTCATTTAACAACAACAACAACCGCTCTTTTCACCTCCAGAAAACTACTATTTTCATGCATAGATCTTATTTCCACGCAGCTGTTTAATGACGTCTAAAAACGGCGTCCTGTGTGTGTAATAAACTCAGGCTTAGATATATAAGATCAGTGCTGCGGTGACATCATTTGAAGCCACAGAGCGGCGAGCGGCCATTAATCCTCTAATTCCATCTACCTGACCGGTCGCAGCTAATGACGCTAGAGGGGTCTGCTGAGGACAGCCGGTATTACTTATACATACAGTATATATAAGTGTGTGTGTGTGTGTGTGTGTGTGTGTGTGTGTGTGTGTGTGGGGGGGGGGGGTTATGTAAGCAGATAGCAGGGGACAGGTGGGGTCAGTGCTCAGGACACATAATGTAATGGATGTGACTCAGGAAGATGCAGAGTGAGTGTGTGTGTGTGACTGAGTCGTTATCTAACCAACGCTCCGACACCGAACTGTGAAACTCTATCACCAGGTATCGCCATGTGTTGTCATGATGAACGGTCTGCAAAAGAAATGTAGTGAGTTCAGCGTCAAACTGTTTATAGCTTCTACTTTATTTCCATAATCCATAATTTTCTGGTAATAATGATTGTTTGCGAATTTTGCTTGGAAAACCAAGACGATGCAGTGGAAGTGATTTATTTTGTAGTGTACAAGTTGAGGTTGATTTGTTTCATGCTCTTTTGAGAAAACCGATGTACAAATGTATCTGTCGACTGTAATGTTTGGTGTGGTGTTTGATGTACTGTCTGCTTTTTTTTGCGAATACAGAAACTATGTGCTGTAATTTGCTGTACTAAAAGCTAATTCTGCCGACTTTGTTGTGCAGTCCTTAATAAATTAATCTAAAATCTGTCTGAATGGTTGATATAATGCCGTCATAATCATAATCATAATCAGTACTGTGCGACACCAGTCAGCTATGTGGAAACACTGGTAAGATATGACTGTCTTTTTTATTTTTTATTTGATATGTTTGTTTGTTTCTTTTCAATGGACCTAGAGTCTAAGTAATAAATAAGTTTACTACTACTACTACTACTACTATTTCTATCATTTATTTTCTTTAACAGATGTTAGCATGCCAAGCTAACTTGCTACCCCTAACCAGGTGTCATCATTTTCCGATACCGAGTCACTGCAGTGTCCATTATAACCTCTTATAAAGGGGAACTATGCAAGTCTGGTCACGTTTTCCCCACAGAGCAGAGCCCCCCCTACAGTTTTGGTGTGCATAGTTTCACTGTCATAAAAAAAACATAAAAACAATTCATCACAATTATTCTGAAGCTGTTTAATTAAGGTAAAAATCTTGCATAGTTCCTCTTGAAAACACAACAAAGTGAAGCTCTTGTCTGGATCGTTAAGTAAATGTTCACATAGCAACAGCAAAACTTCCAACTAAGTCCTTTAAAAATGGGATTTTTTTTTTTTGTCACTGGCTGAGAAATGAAAAAAAAAAAATCAATTATTCAGTACGAATTAAAACAACTGTATAATCCAAATGAGAGAGAGAGATTAGGTTTCTCACTATACTCTCACAATAGAAACGCTGGTCTGAGAGGGTTGTATCCGACCACATCGCAGCTCACAGCTTATTCAGACTCTATCTAAATCACCGCTGATGGATGTTTACATCTCCGTTATCTTAATCCAGCCGAGTTGAGCCAACACAGCTGAGGTGGATGAAGATCTGAGGCAGAGATAAACGGAGGCTCTTCATATCTGTGCTGCTGTCCCGTTAATGCCAGTCTCAACATCCTGATACATCAGCGTCTGTTTATACTGCGCCACAAAACACTAAGAGTGAAAACACAGAGCGTTACGAAGAAACCTGACAGAGAGACACACGGTTTGTTTTGTGTGATACTATCAGTGATTCATACTGGGATGTACACGCCTCAAAAACAGTTCGGAAACCTATTTTCAGTCAATCATTTCTCCCCTTAAAGTGATACGCTAACATTTTTTTTCGTGTCTTGCCTCACTCCCGAGTCCATGACCAGCAGATAGACACTATCCTTTCCACTGTGCGTGCAGTAACAAGGGAGATAGAGCCGTATCGCCCGTAATTAGCTTAGCTGGAAGTGTATAGACCCTTTCAGAGAGTATAAACAAAGACAGGTGTTACCAAGGATACTAATTAAGGCTCCATTCCATTTAGTGTAGCAGAGCGTTTTCTAACGAGCCACACCTGTCTTTGTTTATACTCTCTGAAAGGGTCTATAGGTAGTGTTAGCCTGCCTACACCTAAAGTCGCTAATTAGCTTAGCTCAAACACTGGAAGTGTATAGGTAGTGTTAGCCTGCCTCCACCTTAAGTCGCTAATTAGCTTAGCTCAAACACTGGAAGTGTATAGGTAGTGTTAGCCTGCCTCCTACCCGAGCCGAAACCAGCAGTCAGAAGCTCTAAACTCTGTAAATATATCACTTTATCGACATTTCAAACATTTTTAGGTGAGAAAGTAGCCGTTTAGATCAGCAGTGTGTCGTTAACTTGTCTAAATACCAGCTGTTTACAATTTTGTTCGGACGAATTCGGCGCTACTCAAGCTAGCCGATGTGACCAACGCACTTCTGGTTACCTTCACAAAATAAAACACCCGTTGCCCTTTACATACAGAAGTGCTTTTACTTTGAAATAGGAAGCTAAGCTACCCTCGATGTAGCTAGCTTGAACCAAAATAAATCGCCTTTGCTTGAACCCTCCGTTTTGACCGATCTCATCCCGTTAGCGGCATTTGACCGCTCAAGATGCCTTACCGGAGAGTTTTGTCAGCTCTGAGACGAAGATCGGTCCGTTTAGAGAAGAGTTTCTCTGATGACTTTAGGTAGGAGGCAGGCTAACACTACCTATACACTTCCAGCGTTTGAGCTAAGCTAATTACGGGCGATACGGCTCTATCTCCCTCGTTACTGCACGCACAGTCGAAAGGATGGTGTCTATCTGCTGCTCATGGACTCGGGAGTGAGGCAAGACACGAAAAAAATAAAAATGTTGGTGTATCCCTTTAAATAATACTAATTGGTGTTGTGTTTTATATCGTTGGGAAGCCTGATTCGTCACCTTTACAACGAGGTACAACTTGTAAGGATTGTGCATCTGTGGAATGAGCAACACAGCTAAACGTGTAGGTAGCGTAGAGTAGAGGTTTTAATCTGATTTACATTCATCAAGTTAGAAACGACTCTGCTGAGAAACTTCTGTGTGTTCCCTGCCTTGCTCAAGAGCAGTGTGTGTGTGTGTGTGTGTGTGTGTGTGTGTGCATGTGTGTTTTATTTTTAAATCAATGTCCAAACCCAGATTTCTCCCCCCAGCTGCTGCTGGTCTGGGGATTTGAACCAGCGATCACTACTGTGTGCTACTGTACAGCTGCTCTCCAGGGTTTGGGACGGAGCCAGAGCGCTGACCCAGAAATCCAAAAAAAGAGCAGCAACTATGTGAGCAGGAAAAAAAAGACACCGATCTCCTGGTTTGACAGAAGAAGAAGAAGAAGAAGAAGAAGAAGAAGAAGAAGAAGAAGAAGCTGTTGGGGCAACAGAGAGCAATTATGGGATGTCACGAGATAAATCTGAGAGGCTGTGAGGTCATTAAGGAAGAGAGGAGGAGGACAAAGAGATTAGTTCTGAAGAAACTTTTCATTTCTCTTCTGAAATATTTACTTTCCATGTGAAGTACTGGTGAGCTCATGTCTAAAATAACAAAACTAAAAACAATCCAGCAAAAGAACATCCCATAATATATCAATATACTCAGGACGATTTTTTTCTTTTATTCTTTTTTCTTGCTTTTAATTGTATGTTTAATGTTTTCAGTTTTTATTTTAATTTATTTTAATGGTTTTTTTCCCCTCGTTTTCATTTCTTACTGTTAAATGTTTAGTTTTTGTGTAAAGCATATTGAGTTGCCCCATGGTACAGTATGTATCTAAATAAAGCTTGCCTTTTTTTTCTGAGCTTTTATTCCTACATCGTAATGGGTCTGAATTAAAAAACTGAATTTAAAACGAGAAGCCAGGAAAAAAATTTGGGGAGAAAAATGTTTATTTTTTAACTTTAATTCTTGGTCAAAGTTCCACGTACTGTATTAACAACAGAAGGTGAAAATCCCTCTGACGAAAGCAACAAACATGCAACACGTGAATGTTAGTGAATGTCAACAGGAACAGCTCTTACAGCATGCCACACATTTCCCCCTGAGCTGGAGAGGTGAAACTGTGTGTGTGTGTGTGTGCAGGAGATTAACGCACTATAAAAACATTCACTGAGTCTCCACCGTTGTTTTCAGCTCTGACTTTGTGTAGATTTTTTCTGTATTTTTTGTATTTATTTTGATCTCTGCACATACTTACTCTGCACATTATCATGGGTCAAGTCAAACACTATACTATGTTATTGTATGCAATGCATTCATTTAATGGAGCACTTTTAAAGGTCCAGTGTGTAATAATGGCAAGTTTTATTGGCAAAATCTGAATATACTACCCATGAATATACAGTCATTGACAAAAGTCTTGTTGCTGATCCATATTATAGGAACAACAAATAATAACTTGACTTGTACTCGATCAATTGGAATTAGAAATGGCTCATATGAAAGGCAAAACCCTCTAGAATATTTTTATTTTACCAAAATAAAGTTTAATATCATTCATTGAGTTTTATCATTTAATACGGACAGAAAGGTCAGAGTTTGTTGGACAAAAGTCTTGTTGCATCGAAAAAAAAATGTAAAAAATATTCATATGCTTTTTTTTTGACTACACAAACTTGCTACAATAACATCAAGTCATGCATAGTGCATGTTGCATGGTGCATGGGTGAGTGTGCAACCTGCAGAATATAATCTGAACGCTAGATTTTCCCTTCATTTTACAGACTGGACCTTTAACTTTTAACATGCACTTTAAACGTGGACTGTGGCTCTTTTAATGGACTTGGTTTTATCCTATTTTTTGTTTATCTTGTCATGTTTTATCTGCAATGTGAGTGAATGTTTCTTGTCAGTGCGCCGTCGATATGGCAATAAAGTTTTGAATCTTGCGATGAGCTCAGCTTGTGATGAACCGAGAGGCTTTTGAAAGTGATTAACTCACAGTCTGAGAACATTTAACCTTTGTGTTTGGATTCTGAAACAGCAGACTCTCTGATTTGTTTTTGAAAAGCGACGAGGCAGATGGCTGCATATGTGTGTGTGTTTGTGTGTGTGTGTGTGTGTGTTGTAATCCCTCTGCAGCGGTCAGGGCACAGTCAGTTCATTTTCCCATTCAGCCGCACATTGAGAGAAAACACAAACGGGCGTCATCTCTCTCTCTCTCTCTGTGTGAACAACAGGTTGTTTTATTTCTCTGCTGGACACGGACGCTGATTTCTCCTACGAACGCCACCAGCTCTTGAACACACCACTTCCTCAGAGCCGCTGCTTCACGGTGAGTGAATGTGGGTGGAAACTTCGCTTGTGTTTTGATTTCGTCATTTCATTTTTGGTTTGGTCCGACTTCATCATCAAAGTGATTCACATTTAATTTAATACGCCTTCCTCGAGGTCATGACACGTGAATTTGGTGACAACTTTCTTTTAACAACTGGAAATGAACTGTAAATAATATTTTGGAAATGGAAAAAAATGCATATAGAATCAGAAATCAAGAACCAGAATGTTGAAGAGTCCAGCCCTGAAGAAATGTTTACTAGATCTTTGAAGAGAATGAATTGTATATACCGGTACTGTAGTATACTGTATGTGTGCTCGCACGTACATATTTCTGTTTTATCTTGTGCTTTTTTTTTTTACTGTCTTTGTCCCACTTCTTTTCCCCCCTTTTAGTATTATTATTATTATCTATTTCTTTCTCTCTCTTTTCTGTTACCATGAACTTCTTTTAATTTGTTTTTTGCTCCAATGGCTAAAAAATATGTGTACTGGAACATGAACTAACGACGTGTGCAATCCTGCAATAAAAAAAAAGAATTTGATGACAACTGTTGTCTGTAAACACGAGTGGGAAATTCATGTCAAGTCACGCAGGATTTACAGAACAGAGAGGTCGATTTAAGTTCATTAACCTCTGCACTGACCCCAAACCTCTTCCTCCTTCTATTCAACCAGATCAGTGACTGAAACAAAAATCAATCTCATGTATTTTCATCCCATAAATCCTAATTGGCTCCTGAGACGAGCTGGTGTGTTTCCTCCTGTCAGATCACATCGCAGCAGCAGCAGACACAGCATCACTGTGGAGCAGCCGGACCCAGCTGGGCGCCATGAATGAATGAGGAGAACAAGGACGCAACACAGCAACAGTGTAACCGACTACTGAGATAAAGGAGGCTAAGTGGGGTGAGGGAGGGGGAGAAAGGAGTTCAGAAATTGTCTAAGTAGAGTTTATTTAACGCCTCAACTCAGGCCGCTGCATGAAAAAAAAAAAGAGTCGGTCCTGAAACGTGAGTGAACTTAAATACTCGTCACTGAGCTGCATCTCCTTCAGAATGAAACAAACCGAGCTAAATAAAAACACGGTCATGCAATTTCCTAATTATTTCAAAGAGGAGCTGAACAGAAAGTAAGAGTGTAATTTAGAGCTAAAACAGAAAGAATTCTGTTTTAATAGTTTTGAATTAAATAAATAGTTCTTATATTATTGTGTGTATATGCACAGGATTCATTTCACAACACTAACGCTTCTGAGTCTATGGCTTTTTCTTCTGTATTGCTCTCACCTGGTCTCCTTGTGTGTTAATGTTTGTAAAACCTCAGCCCTGTGTGATGCACGATCAGGTAATTGATATCCATTTTTTTCAGGGCAACCTAAACTTTAAGAATATCTACTCTGTAGTGGTGTCGTATGGATGTAGAAAAAGCTATTTGATCAGAAAAAGAAAGGAAAATAAAAAACGGAAACCTAAATTTCACATACCTCCTTCAAAATGAAACAAACCGAGCTAAATAAAAACACAGTCATGTAATTTCCTAAATATCGGTATTTCAAAGTTAGCTGAACAGAAAATAAGAGTGTAATTTAGTACTAAAATAGGGACAATTCTGTTTCAATAGTGCTGAATTAAATAAATAGCTCTTGTTTTATCAGCCACATCATTGTACAGTATGTGTACACACAACCAGTTAGTAAGGGTGTGTGTGTGTGTGTGTGATAACTGGTCTTAATATTGAGGCTGATGTGAAATCTGTGTTATCACGTCTCAGGGTTCACATTAACTCTGACGTAGAGCTGAGTCAGTGAAACATTACCAACCAAGTGAAAAGTGTTTCTATTTTCCCTGCAGTGTAAAGTCAAAGGAAAGCAGGTTATTTAAAAATAAACCATCCAAACTAAAACAAACCCTGAGTGACCTTTTATTTGTGCTGTATGTGACTTCCCCTCCTGTAAAGTTTAACTCCAACCTCCTTTTTTTTGTTGTTTTTTCCACTTGCACAGTCACGCGGTGTGTCCCCATTATTATTATTATTACTATTATTATTATTATTTCCTCCGTCTGTTGCTGCAGCACCTGACTTCCTCCTGCTTCCAGGCTCCTGGCCCAGAGCCTGAGTCAACCAAACTGTGGGAGGTTTGTAAAAAAAAAAAAAAAAACACACAATCAGCAGCACAGAGCGAGGGGTTGAAACTGGCACATTACAGAGCTAATCTCAGCCCAGCCTGCTTCTGTTTTCTCACATCACAATGAACTGAAAATGTTCAGGTTTTGTCCACTGCTTCACAGTTTTATGACATTTTATGGCCCAAAATCCAGACTAAATGTAAGAATAATAGTTAGCTGGAGGGAGCTGTGAGATGAGATTTCAGTGTGAAGTTATAATCAGAGCAGCCGGTGTTGTTTACCGGAAAGTTGAGAATCTGTAATTCTTCCTGGAAACTCCCCTCCCCCTTCCCCCTCAGGCTGCACTTGAAAATAAGAATTTTGTTCTTAATTTGCTTGCCTGGTTAAATAAAGGTAAAAAAAAAAAAAAAAAAAAAATGTGAAGGACCTGCAGCGCCGTAAACACACACTTCTTCTTTTTATACATCAGCCTCGGTGCTTTAAGGTCAACTGGTCCTTTCCACTTGGGAACTCCTTAAAAAGCCACTTTCTCTTTTTTTTCCCCCCTCTCGCTGCGTTAACGACGACTGTGAGGTCAAACGTGTGGGCGACGAGTCAAATGCCTGCAGGGCTGATGAAAGAGACAATATGATGACTCCACGTTGACATTAATGTTCCTATTGAAGAAGAAGTGACATCAAAAGCAGAGAAACAGACAAACACAGAGGACACGGCCCAAAGAGTCAAACAAGAAAAGAAGTTTTCTATTCACGGTCCAGATATCATGAAGTCTGAAGAGAGAAAAAAAGCTTCATGTGTCTGAACAAACAATGGAAACAGTAAAGCGTCATCATGTGTCCGTGGTGTGGACGCAGCAGCAGCGGACCTCATAAACGAGCGGGCACCGGAAAAAAAAAAAAAGAAAAGAAAAAAAGAGTGGCTTTTTCACCGACACCGACACCGTAAATCAAGGCCGAGGGCAGAAATGAAAGAGTGTGAGAAGAAAATATCACAGAGGACGGAGAAGTTGAGTTTCAGCAGCACAAACTCTAAAAGTGAATGTTTCTTTACTCCACTTGTGTCTCACAGACTTTACTTTAACTAATGACATTTAGGGATGTCACGATTACACATTTTCTTGGTACGATTATTGTCAGAGAAATAATCACGGTGTTACGATTATCACAATTATGATGCATTAATTAATTTCACAACACTATGAATGTGTGAAATCGAATATAGTCAAAATATAATTACATTACTAATTGTTTAGACAAAATATTTCAAGTATCTATTAATATGACCAATTATCAACCCCCCAGTTTTAATCAGGTCCTAAATTGTCATCAATACCAAATTTATTTATTTAATTACATTTATTTTAATTGTTTTTTGTTTTGTTTTGTTGTTTTTTTTTAAATACAAATGACATGCTAACATTTAAATTCCTACCAATTCAATGTTACTTTAGTTAAATGGACCAGTATCTGTGCATTTACCTTTATTTTGGCGCTCATCTGCCGATATTGTTCTGACATAATCTTTTTTGAGAAGTGACGGTATTTAGGAATCTTTACGATTAATAAATTGTGGCGTTTAATACCACGATTAATTGTGAAAACAAGTAATCGTGACATCCCTAATGACATTTCTATTGAACGAGGTTCTTCCGCAACTGAGGGATCTGACCAGTCAGGACGTTCAGAACCAGTTGAGACCAGTTCACCAGAGAGCGAGTGTTGAAGTCAAGACCCCCTAACCCCAAGGCCGAGTCAAGACCAAGTAAACATGTAGTCAGATGTGGCCTCGGTCAAGAACAACAGCTTCAACATGACCGGTCTCGAGTACCACAACACTATGAAAGAGCAGCAGCTAAAACAGCTTCAGAAAAACATCTAAAACAAAGACAACGCTGTCTTCTTGTGGCTGGTGTTCAACTGCACAGAGCAGATTAAGGACCAACGGTGTGTTAGGATTCCTTTAAATAGAACAAAAATCACAAGACAAACATTATAGGAACAATAATTACCAATGTAGCTCATTACGGATCATTGCTTTTATGAACAAAGTACTTGCAAATTTATACAGAAATATTGTTACCTTATAAAAAGAAAGGGGAGGTCCTAAAATGCCCCTAAAATTTGAGACAATCAGTGCAAGTAAATTTTTCATCTACCTGTGCGTGTGCAAAGAGTAAATTTGCTGGTTTTTATTTTGTTTTTTTTTAAAGAGATAGTTCAATATTTTGGCAAATTGGCCCATTGCCATAATCCCTGTAGTCATAGCAGTAGGTTCATTACCTTTAATTGTCGGTGCAAGCTATTTTTAGAACGGCGGATCAGAGCCGTGAGCTGCTCAGAGCTACGCTACGGAGGCTCATGGGATTTCTTTTGGTTTCCCTCATCAAAC
Source organism: Trachurus trachurus (assembly GCF_905171665.1). NCBI lineage: Eukaryota > Metazoa > Chordata > Actinopteri > Carangiformes > Carangidae > Trachurus > Trachurus trachurus. The sequence continues at coordinate 8,497,285 of NC_139900.1, forward strand.
TCATCAAATACACAATCCAACAACTCCACAACACAACGCTCTGGTGGACAAGTTGTGAGCTGCACATTCACCACGCTATGAGATAATAACAGAACCTCGACCGGGTTAACTGGGTTATTGGCCGGACGTTTATCTGGGACGCTCCTCCTAATGATGGACCCAGTTGTATTTTAAGCTGAGCTGAGGTTTATTCATGAAGCCAGCAGCAGGCAGATCTGGGATCAGGGAGGTTCTTCTTTATTTCAAGTACTCTGACAAAAGAGTGTAAAACCTCCAGCAGAGCAGCACACGCCCTCAGGACCAGGAAGCCGACCGGTGTCTGTGTGTGTGAAGATGCAGGTGGGTTTAATGTGTGTGTCTGTGGTGCATGATGTAGGTTAGCGGCTGCTGAGGATCGTCACGTCACGTATCCCAGTTAAACCGCAGGAAAACAGGCCGATGCTGCAGGATTTTCTCACACACACAGGTCGCTGTGCAAGTGTTGTTCTTGTTTCTTGTGGACTTTTCCAAAAAGAATGAAATTGCTGCAAAGTGCTGGATATAATAACTCCCAGAGCAGTTATATTTCATTTCATTTTGCAGCCGTTTCCTGGACTAATTGACCTATGGCTAAGCCACGCCCCCAAACACGATGAGCCACGATGATAAAATGAACAAGGATGTCTACATCTGTTCTAAGTTAAGTCAACAACGTATTTGAGGCAACATATTGTCAGAGATGTTTAGATGTTAGCCAGTATCACAACTAAGCATAAAGTCCGCTAGCTTAATGCTAACGTATAATGTAAAACTCCATAGACAGGCTAACAGAAATTAGCCCGTCGCTATCGGCGTTTCGCGGCAAACGGCAGCCATAGCAGTAAAGCTAAGTGAAGTTTTGGTGACTTCCAGATGATATTTAATCTTTCTGTCTCCTACTGTGACAGCTGTTGCCATAGCAACTGTCACCGAATGTTGACTGTTTGTCCGAGTGAGTGGAGGGGGCGGGGCTTAGCCAGAGGTCAATTAAGAGAGTGGTCTGTGCAACTGTGTTTTTTATTTTTTTTTATTTTATTTTTTTTTACAAGAGCTGCTGTGAAAAAGCAGCAGAAGTCTCCTCTCCTCTCCTAAGATGTCTCCTCTGTCCTCATCACTCTCTCTCTCTCTCTCCTGTGTTATCTTTTACAGCTCACTTTGGGAACGCTCGCCGGGGGGAATCGTGTATCGACCTGTCTCTGCACAACTTGAAGAATGCGGTGCAGAGAGAAAGAAGAGAGGAGGAGAAAAAATAAATGCACTCAAATACTTTTCACCTCCTCCAGCTACACAGAAGAGGCCACGTGTCCCAGGGTTCGTAGCGGCCGCATGCCTCGACAGCGCACCTCTGTATGGAGGAGGAGGAGGAGGAGGAGGAGGAGGAGAGCGAAGGGCAGGTATGAGGAAGATCCTACATTTCTGTGCAGAGAAGAAGCACCGACAAGGAACTCACTTGGACTCCTCTCTCTTTCCTCTTGTATTGTAAATCCGTATCCTTCCTTATGTGTGTGTTTTATTTGCTGTTGAAACGACCTCGTGTATAAAAAGTTCCCATGCAAATAAAGCTGCCTAACATAAGGATTTAAGCAAACACTATTCAACTATACATGATATATCACTGTAATAATAACCAGTGACTGCTGTAACTAATCTAATTAGCTGGATAGTAAATATTATACTATAATTAGAACAATATATTACAATATATATATTACTGTGTGCAAAATACAACAATATACCTCGTCTTTAAATTATGTTTAGGCCGTTCCTTTTGGCACTAGTATTGTATTTAAATTATATATTGTATTTAAGTTAAGAAGTGCTATATTTAACTTAGGCTGTTCCTTCTTGTACTAGTATTGTATATTTTTCGCGTTTTAGACATTGTAGGATATATTTTATTATATATTTTCTCTTTTTGTATTTTATTTTATTTGCCCATTTCCTTTGGAGCGACCTGGCATAAGAATATCCTTTTCTATCTCCATCTAATCTAAACTAATGTCACAACTACACATTAATATGAGCTCTGTGTAACATGTATTAATACATAAAACTAATAAATCCAAATGCATATTTGAATTATAATATTATTACATTTGAGTGTGAGTGACCAACAAAAGGACACTGGTTATACTGGGAGGCTACGCTGTGTGTGTGTTCAGACGGATACAATAAATCAATGAAAAGTGGAAGTGAAGTGAAGGGGGGGGATAAAGAGAAAAGTGGTACAGAGCGATCAGACAGGAGGGAACAAACTGCACCGGCCTCGGCTCAGGCTCCGTCAGCTGCTGCCTTCAGAAACCGCTCCTGGCAGTTTTCCATCCTCTGACTTCCACTGCAGGGAAGAGGAGGAGGCGACGTGCAGAGAGGAGCCGGAGATATGAACTGCTGGCTGTGATTGCTCCAATGACCATGCAAATCTCACAAGGTCGTAGTGATAGGGAGGGAGGGAGGGAGGGAGGGAGGTGCAGGGGCAAATAAAGTCTGAGACAGTTATGCAGCAGCAGTGAGAGGAAACTGAACTGAACCAGTCTGATGTTTCTCCCCCCAAAAACGAGTTCCATCCTGAACCAAAGAAGAGTGGATTTGCCAAAGCAGCACTCAGGATGGTGCAACGATGAGAAACAAACCAACAATCTGCATTAGTGAAGGAAAGCTGAAACTGTCTCCACAGGAAACAGCTTCCTGTGAATGAAACAGAAACACCGACGCAGCTGAAAGGTTCAGTTTTGTGGTGATGATGCAGCTGTGAACGGATCAAACTCCTGCAGCAGTTTGTTGTTGTTGTTGTTGTGTTTGTTGTTGTTGTGGAGACACACTGTTCTGTTCGTCACGACAAAGAGCTGCTCCGGGGTTAGACAGGGCTGGAAGATCGGCCTGATAAGTGTTTGTTGTCTCCAGCATCACTGATCCCAGAGCTGTGAGTCTACACAGACCAACGGGAACAACAGGTCGGCACCCAGACCAGTTCTTAGACAACTAGTGAAAAGATGCTGAAGTAAAACACTGACAGAACTGTATTTACTGTAGGTAGCTCATCCTCATCTAACCTCAGGTCAAATAACAATAACAAACCATCAGTCCAGCAGATATCTGATCATCTAACCCACTTTATTGGTCGGTAAAACCAAAGTAGGCACACACTAACCCTCATTATTGTAAATATCCACCTTGTGGTCCCTATTACAACATACACTACTCACAAAAAGTTAGGGATGTTTGGCTTTTGGATTCAATTTCAGAATGCACCTAAAATGCACTATAACCTTTTACAGGTGAAGTTAATTTAACCTTCTCTAATCTTTTGAATGCACATGTCCAACTGTTCAATGTTTCAGTCCTTATTGAATAACATCTCTAACAAGGTGATTAACCACAAAAATTGAGATTTTTGTTGTGCTATAGCCACCACTGTTGTTAGCTTTTGTTTGAGATAAAGAAATGACCATTGCATCCTTGAACTACTTAAAAGGCTTTAATGATAGAATATCACTAGCTGTGTTTACATGCGCAAAATTTCTTAATCAGATTAAAAATGTGAGGGATCGGAAAATCCGAATCCACTGTTTACATGGGCACAAAATCAAATAATCCGATCATGACGTGCATACACATGCACCAAGCGTTATTCAGAATAACAGCATTTTGACATGCGCAGAGCTGTCTTTTTCCCTAAAACAAGAACAGAATTTATTTCGGATCGAGCCGAATCCGATCAGAATCTTCCAATTGACGTGTTTACATGACACATTTTTATTCGGATCAGCCCTTTATTCCGAATATTTGTGTCCATGTAAACGCACCTACTGTAGCATGAACTGTTTATAGGGAGATTCTTGTCAAATATCTCTAACTTTTTGTGAGTAGTGTATATGTTACCTTACTATTAGGTTGAAAAATGTATTTATAACACAAGCCATTACGCAACTTAATTTAAATTAAAAAAAACAAAAAAAACAGTTATGACACACTATTTTTTCAACAATGTAGCCTAACGATAGTACAGCCCTCAGTTGCCCTCCAGGGTATTTGTGTACTTTACCCATTTCAGTGTTGTATTGCACCTTGTGTGAATGTGCTTCCTATGTTTTATGTTTTTACTTAGTGCCTGCAAAGCAAATTTCCCTCAGGGGCAATAAAGTTGAAGTTGAAGTTGAAGTTGAAGTTGAAGTTACTGAAGGTGACTGTTCAGTTTTACTTCAAAACGAGACAAGTCAAACTAAAGGGAGGTTTGTTTTGATCATCTGGCTGCTCTGGTGTTAGTACAATGTTCTTGTTACTAATTTATTTAAATCATTTTTATATTTTATATGAACAAAATACAGATGATGTATAGATAAGGGGTAAAAATGCAGAATATGGGGCAGAAACTATGGTGGAGAGGAGGGAAGTATGTCATCCACGTTAACTACACATGACCACTTCCCTCTTATATTATACACCAATATAATACAAGTATCATATATTATCCACCACAGTATCTACAACAAAGTTCCTCACAGCGTTATCAGCGTTTAGGTGCCACGTCACAGCCATGCAGCATGTTATTATTATTATTAATGGATTAATGGTGGTAATAACTTAGATAGATCAGAAGTATTAGTTAATCTGTAGTTAATAAACACTGGCTCAGATCCAGACATGGACACAACGTCCATCCCATCGTCTCCGTCCTGGAGCTCTGACCTTGGCCGTGACCTTTCAGGACGACGCTTCTGCAGCTTCGTCTCCGCCTCAACACGTTTTAGATTCACTGAAGCTCATAAAAAGAAAGGGGGAAAAAAAAACCCAGAGCTGAAGATGTTCCTTATATATAGTTTAGATTTAGTGTCTCGGTCTCGACCCCCTCTTTATTCTATTAGTGTGTGAAGCGGAGCAGCAAGGACACGGATCGGATTCAGCTCGCACTTTAATGATTACAAACGACCAGAGTGAGCGCACAGTACAGGAGCAGACAGGCCAGGCCGGGCCGCGCCGGCACAGAGGGAGGGTCTGTGAAACTCACAGTCAACAACGAGCAGCGTGTGTGTGACTCGTCTTTGTATTATTCATCCAAAAGAAAAAAGAAAAAGAAAAGAAATCCTACTGTCGTCCTCGGGAAACAAACTGCTTGTTTCTTCCTATTCAGACCAGCAGCCATTCACCGGCCTGAACCTGTACGACTGGTCCTGAACGCTAATGAACACAGAGCGCACGTCCGACCAGTTCATCAAGACAGAGCTGTATGTGTGTGTGTGTGTGTGTGTGTGTTGAGTTTTCTCTGTGGGGGTTGAAGTGCATTTTACATTTTTAAGTGCCACCACCACTACATGTTGTTACGTAGACGATGTGAAATGGAGCGTCACGCGTCAGATGTCAGGGAAGGTAATATTTTGGAAATGGAAAAAAAAATGACATATAGAATCAGAAATCAAGAACCAGAGAGTCTGAAAAGATGGAATAAGTGGATTGACTACATAAATAAATAAATAAAACTGAAGAGTCCAGCCCTGAAGAAATGTTTACTAGATCTCCGAAGATAATAAATTGTATATATATGTGTGCTCGCACGTTTTTGTTCTATCTTATGCTTTTTTTTTCACTGTCTTTGTCCCACCGCTTTTCCCCCCTTTTATGATTATTCCTTTTTTCTTTCTTTCTTTCTTTTCTTTTACCATTAACTTTTTTTTATTTCTTTTGATATTTGTCACTACAAATTGCATAGATTTTGTAGGATGCTCCAATGGCTAAAAAGATGCGTATTGGAACATGAACTAACGACTTGTTCAAAGCAGAGCTGTGTGTGTGTGTGTGTGTGTGTGTGTGTGTGTGTGTGTGTGTGTGTGTGTGTGTGTGTGTGTGTGTGTGTGTGTGTGTGGGGAGGGAGGGCAGGAGGGGGTCGTAGATTTTTCTCTGTGGGGGTTGAAGTGCATTTTACATTTTTAAGTGCAACCACCACAACATTGTTACATAGACAATGTGAAATGGAGCGTCACGCGAGTTTAACACAGTTATTATCAGATGTCAGGGAAGGTATGAGGAAGAGAGGGAAAAAGGAGCAGGGAAGAAGAAGAGGAAGAAGAGGAGAGGCGTGCAGGCGAACAGTGGAGAGTCTTCCTCCTCCTCGAACAATCTACTAATCTAATCTGAAATGGAATTACCCCGGGGGCGCCGTCCGCTCCAAAATGGAAGCTAAGGAGCTTTTATCCCGCAGGAGAGGAGCTGACATTAAAACCAAGGAGAGCTGACAGCGTGCAGCCAACTGCCCCAGCATGACTCTGCAGGTCCATCTACTCTCTGTAAAGCTTTGGTTAAAATCTCGGCGCTCAAAGACAAAGCAGCAGCTGACGAGGATGATTTCAGTAGAAAAAAGTGCAAATTGTTCAAAGGGTTCAAGGAGGAGCAGCTGCTTGGTGACAGTCTGAGAATAAATACATTAAATAATGAAAAAAAAACTGCAGAGTTGGGTTTGAACTTGTAGCTACGCTCGTTTTTAAGCTGCGACTGCGCAACTTGAACTATTACGCCACAAGCGCAGGAGTGAACACTTCAGCAAATACTTCTGATCCTCGCCTAAACATGTCTGAGCTCATTTATGACTGAACTTCAAATAAACAGGCCCGAAGCTATGAAGAAACACCACCGAAAGAACTGTTTCATTTCATTTCACGTGCAATCGCCCAGTGGCTTCAGATGTCGGGACCAGAGGAGCGTGAGGTCGGGGAGGACGGAGCAGCAGCTGTGTCGTTTGCATCGTTTTCCAAACAGCTCTGACAGCTTCAAGTCGTCGCCCACAAAGAGCCAGATGTTTAAATCTGTCAGCAGCTCTGATGTGCAACGACAACACGGTAGATTTAGATTTACATTTAAATTTAGATTTAGATCAGCTCGGCTCCCGTGTGAACGTTTCATCTGCTCTGAAAAAAGTGTCAATCACGAAGCACATGCACGGTTGTAAAATCTCTGCAAGTGCTGAGTATTTAAAATAAACACACAGAAAACCAACCCTATAATTTACACTGGCACGGCGCAGGTGCTTTTGAATCTATTCATCTCACAATATGAAGAATTTAAAGTGATATTTTGCAGGTTTATTTCCTTATTTCTCAGCCTATATTCAGCGGACACGCCTGTCCAGGTAATGCGATCAAAGCGTTGTGCCTTTAGAGTCATTCATCATGTTCTTATACAGTGTGTTGTTGGACTGGATTGTGTTATAGCAACAGGTGTTTCTAACATTCAGGGACAAAACTAGTGAAAACCTCTCAATACAATATACTGTAGTACAGCACCACGGTTATAAAATAATCAATAAACTGTACGACGTCTTTTACACATTTATAACTTCAGCAAACACTGAATATTATGGAAGGTGGTAAATCTGAATGTGATCTCAGGCTGAGCTGCAGGAGTGGAGACGAGGTGTGTTTCACCCATGAGCGCCGTCTTGATTTAATCATAATCATCTGTGTAAACCAAGGTTATTATAGTTTTTTTTTTAAATTTTCATTAGTTTTTATTTTTATTGAGTTTTTCAGTTTGCTGTTTTATTTCAGTTTAGTGTTAGTTAGTTCAACAAGACAAAGAAGGTTTAGTTTAGTTTTTACTTTTGAGGAATTGACTAGTTTTTACTTAGTCTTAGTCTTGGTTTTAGTTTTTCTGGTATCTCATAATATTCCCATCAGTCCATCACTTTAGTTGTTTTCACGGTAAATTCATGCAAAATCGCTGATGCGTGTTGCCTTCAGGGACAGTTTTTCATCAAGCAGTCTCTGTATTTCCCTCTAAAACAACTCTGTCTGGTAACGTTGTGTTATTATCTCATAGCGTGGTGAATGTGCAGCTCACAACTTGTCCACCAGAGCGTTTTGGAGTTGTTGGATTGTGTATTTGATGAGTTTGATGAGGGAAACCAAGAAATCCCATAATGAGCCTCCGTAGCGTAGCTCTGAGCAGCTCGCGGCTCTGCTCCGCCGTTCTAAAAATAGCTTGCACCGAACCTACTGCTATGACTATAGGGATTATGGCAATGGGCCAATTTGCAAAAATGTCTAACTATCCCTTTAAGTTTTAGTCTTAGTTTTAGTTAACTATAATAGCCCTGGTGTGTACGTGTAACTACAGGTTTATTTCTGCTGTTTCGGTGGAAGCAGCAGCTGTGCTCCTGCAAAAACAGCAACTGCCCCAAGTTGTGTACAGTTTCCTGAAAAACTAGTCACACAATCTCATGTCCGCAGTGTTTATCATCTTTAATTTACATGTATTTAATCATCATGTTGTGTTTTGGCTGCTGTGAAAATCTGCAGGAAATAACACGATCCAGTGGCCAAGAGGGAAAATGTTCTGCTGGACAGCGACCAGAACAGAACCAGAGGCTTTCATCCATCAGCCTTTGGTCACGGCACAGCGCTAAAACAAAGCTTAAGCACGGATGATCCCGTCATTGATCCCCGACCGGTTCATATTACATCCATCTACACACTGTTTTCTTGATCCCGTGACCTCGGATCTGTGTGATTGTAACATCAGCTGTAACCACCAGGCTCGGAGCCAGCGTACGAAACGGCTTCATGTAAAAAAAAAACTCATTTACTGAAGATGCACTGACCCACTGACATCGAACCTTAAACTTATGACCCTCTGTATAAGCTCCAGCAAGAAAGTAGGTCTTTGTAATTGAAGACTAAAACCGGCCTGACGCGCATGCAACCGCCTCTTTTGAGCTGCAGAAACACGATGTACGGACAACAGCTTCACACGTTCTCAATGCTGAGGTCACACGACAATAAAACTGCAGAAATAAAGTGTATGTGCAGTTTTTAGAACAGAGGAAAAGAAAAGATATTAAAGAAATACAAAATATAAGACAATGTATGAAAATATGAAAGCAAAACTCAAGGCAGCGCAAATAAAAAAATGTTTTCTCTGTTTGGAAAACGAGTTTTCTGCTCCAGGACCAGAAACATGTCGACATCCACGAGAAAACAGGAAAATAGCCGTAGTGTTGGTCAGATTGACGCAGCTGTTCATAAACACGTCGACTCACAGAAACACAAAAACCCTCGGTACAACGCTCTGACATCCAGTTCTAGTTCGACTTGGTCCTGGTCCTCAACGCCAGGGGCTGGGGGCGGAGTTACCTGACCAACAGCACCACCATAATTAAAGATATATATAGATTTTATCAATATTTTATTACGTTTTTCGAACTGCTATGTAATCGATGCAAGCACAGTCGAAGCTATAAGAACCCAAGCTACAGCCGGTGGCTAACAATAACGGCTAATGTTCATGTAAGAATCAAAACATCTTGCCGTCAAAAACGTACATGTAGTCGCCATTCACTTACGATGAAGATCAGTACGGTAGCCAGTAATGTAGGCTGTAGCCGAGGACTTCTTTTAAGTATATTTTTGAGCTTTTTATACCTTTATTGGTTAGCACAGTTGCCCTGTTTTTGTTTTTTTTTGGCCAGGTTTGGGCCGAGAATTAAAGCTACTGTAATAGGAGCGGCCTTCAACACTCGCAGGTCGGACCGGGTCGGGTTTTAATTTTCTGGCCCGTTGAGAAATCTATAGTTGGGTTGGAAACAGTTAGAGCTGCTTCCATGTCCACGAAAAATGAAGTCAACTTCTGTTCATTGGTTCTGGTGAAACTGAACAAAATAACAACTCTGAGCTGAAAAAGATTAGCGACAACACCCGACTGAATTATTGAGAGAAACGAGATAAAAACGACATCTTGTCAGAAGCAGCATAATTAGCTGTTAAATATCTTTCTAGGATCAGATAAGATCCAGATTTATTATAATCTGAAAAAACCAAATTAATTCCCCTGAACTTTTCCCACAACTACTACGTTATATCGTCTGTGTGTGTTTCTTCAAAGAGTCACAACAATCAGATAAAAAACCAAACATAAGAAGCGGGAGTCCTGTTCCCATGCTGCCAAGTTAATCATCTCTGACTCCGAGTGTCACCGGGGGGCAAAGTGCACACACACACACACACACACACACACCCACAGAGAGAGAGAGAGAGACGGCTCCTTTTTAACCGGCGAGTGAGAAATTACAGAGCGCGCTCCCTGTCGTGGGCCAGACAAGCATGAGTACACATGGGCAGGGCCACGAATGACGAGCAGAAAAAAAACCTTTATTTATATTGGCCCCGGGAGATTATTATATGGTGCAAACGCTGCTCTGTCATTTAGCGGCTGCACTGATACACTGGCGCTGGTTTTTGCAGAGCAGCGATCTGAGTGAGTCAATAACAAAGAGCCCCCTTCACATGCACGGGGAGAACAGGCCGTCTAGTTAGTATGTCGTTTATTTAGAGGCTCACATGGGCGTTTCATTTGAGCTAAAAGACACAGAAGGAGGGAAGAGCAGGGAGAGGATATAGACCGACCAGCGCTGCCCCATGCTTGAATTTTTAATTTTTTTGAATTATAGTTATTTTCCCGCTACCTATATTCAGTAAGAGGAACTATGCAGGATTTTTAGCTTAACTATACAGTTTCACCTTAATTAAACAGCATCAGATTATTGTGATGGTTTAAAGCAGAAGTAAGTGATATATTTGTGTTAATATAAGTCTTAAATAGTTATATCTTCCGACAGCAATCACTTACATAGAGTGTTTGGACCGAAACACGGGTCTGTCAGTCACTCTGCTCTGCTCTGAGCCGAGGAGAAAACATTTATCGTATCCTACAGTTTTTATCCAATGAGGAGAGAGAACGGCATGCAGGGCTGTGTGTGCAGCCAAGGGACGCCGTGAATGTGGTGACGTAGCGACGAGGACTGTTATGGTGCGTTCAAGGCAGCCCGTAACTCGCGTTTTTCCGACCTGTGAAGTCGTACCAGTTTGATCTGGTACGAGTTCACCGGTCAGAAGTTACGAGTGGCCGTTATAGTGACTTTCACCGGTAAAACAGGTCGGAAAAACACGAGTGGGTTGCCTGGAACGCTACAAAGTCGTAAGTTGTGACTTGAAGCTGTAATTTACGGTTTCAAAAGCCTGCCTGGAACGCAGCATTAGCCAAAACGACCGGATCGCTTACTTCTGCTTTAATAAATGGCTTGAGTGGTTACGAGGGAGAATGGAGGCTCTCTGCCTTCCACCTAGCGTCTCTTGGCTGAAAACCAACCTTGTAAGATCAGAGCCTCCGACCCGGTGTCCCAGCTCTCGTCTCCATGGCGACACCGCCACACAAACGTAACGCGCTAACCCGTAACCTCTTTTTTATGACATATTTAACTACATAAATATACACATCCTAACATTGTAGATGATATATAACGTTATCCACCGCTCCATGGATTGATTTCTAACCGGCTTCGTTGTAAACAAATGCACATGGCTGAGAGGAGGGTTAGAGACACAGAGGAAAAGCGACCGGACTTTCACAGTTCCCCTTTAACAGTGAAACACAATAAACAATAGTGTTATTCATTTTCAAAGTTACTTCGTATGAGTGTTTATTTTGCACAATTATGCGATAGGCATATTTAATTTAATGCACTGCAACAACATGAACGTTTAGTTTCTGCCTGCGACTGCGACGCTCCACCCAGATTCATCTTTGGCCATTTTTTACTGAGGAGGATTTGGGAACCCCTAATAAAGACGATTAACTTGGAACATACTGATGAAATCGTTTATAATAAAGAACCAATAAATGAGAAGCTGCAGGTTGGGAGGTGAGTTTACTCTGGAAAATAAAGCTCATGGTCGATCCATCCAGTCCCTTTTCCTCTGTGTCTCTAACCCTCCTCTCCTCCATGTGCATTTGTTTACAATGAAGCCGGTAAGAAATCAATCCATGGAGCGGTGGATAAGGTTATATATCGTATACGATGTTAACTCACGACGTCCGTGTATATTTGTGTGAGAGATTACGGGGCGCGTTACGTTTGTGTGGCGGTGTCACCATGGAGACGAGAGCTGGGACACCGGGTCGGAGGCTCTGATCTTACCAGGTTGGTTTTCAGCCAAGAGACGCTCCATTCTCCCTGGAACTAGTTACAAGGCATTGATTTAACCAGCACGAGGACTCTGGAGCTGCTTCATTAAGGTTAAAATCCTGCGTAGTTCCTCTTTAAGAGGATTGTTGTCTCTTTAGAAGCTCACATGGGCGTTTAATTTGAGTTCAAAGACAGAGAAGGAGGGAAGAGGACGATGATATTCAAGATTAGCTGGAAAACTACTGATGAGATTGTTCATAATAAAGAACCATTAAAGGAGAAGCTGCACGTTGGGAGGTGATGATGAAGCTGTTCATAAAGCTACAGGAGTGAAAGTGAAATCAAAAATAAACACCACAGAGTATTGTGTCCTGTCTGCAACACCTCCTCCTCCTCCTCCTCCTCCTCCTCCTCCTCCTCCTCCTCCTCCTCCTCCCTCCCATCATCTCTGCTGCCCCGAGCCCGTCTCACCAGCCAGCTGTCCAAACAAATGTTACGTAGCCGGCGCTTATGTAATGAAGCATGGCAAGTGCTTAGCGCATCCTCTTAGCTACTTCGCCCTGTCGCATCACATGCCATCATCATCATCATCATCATCATCATCATCATCACCGGTCCAAACATCTCCGGGACGCAACCGAACCGAACCTCCCGTCTGCTCCTCACGGCTACAGAGTTTCACGGATTCAGTGGGAGGAAAAAAAGGAAAAAAGGAAAAGTATCCCCGGCTCTCTGCAAAAATCGATGTTAT
>NC_139900.1:8512500-8762500 GCF_905171665.1 Trachurus trachurus
GAGGAGAGAGGAAGGGGAAAAGGAAGGAAAGAAAGATGCAGGGAGGGAACAGATTCATTCAAGGGAGGAAGAAAAAGGAAGGAAGAAGGGAAAAAGGATGGAAAGAAAGATGGAAGGAGGGAACAGATCAGGTCAATTGGATCAAAAGAGGAAGGAAGAAGAAATGAGGACAAAGGGAAAGAAGGAAAGAAGGTAAGGTGGAAAGAAGGAAGGGAGAAAGGAAGAAAAGAAGGAAGGGAACAGATTGGGTCAACAGGAGGGTTAAACCTTCTTCCTCCTCCTCGTCATAACGTCTTGATCGGCGTCGCTCTGATCAAACTCTACGGTGGTTTTAGCGTGAAAGCTGCAGATCTCCTGGAAGCAGCAGCAGCAGCAGCGAGATCTCGTTAGACTCCTCTGGGTCCTCTCTCTCTCTCTCTCTCTCTCTCTCTCTCTGTCAGTGACGGTATTAAAGGACGCAATAATCTGACACACTGACACTGGATCAATATCGGATTAATACTGATCTGTGGAAGTGGATCAGACCGCGATGATTTGACCGATCCACCTTAAATACAGTTCTGTTGCACTGATCTGAGGCAGAAAAAGGTCAATTGAAAGACAATAAAAGTGGAAAATTTACACAACAGAGCAAAGGTTTATGTCGTGTTAATATTACTCCGTTAATATCCGCAGGTTTAAGTAGGTTTTCTTGTTGTTGTCACTTTGATTTGTTTTGCCTCTTTATTTTAGTGTCTTATATATGTGACCCGATCCATCAGAATGAGTCACAGTGACCCAAATTTCAAAGTTGAGATTTTGGTATCAATGGAAAGATTAGAAAATAAGCTTTAAAATGATACCCTAGTCAGAGTCATACATTTGATGGTTTTCGTGATGTGGCCATTTGAATTACGATCTTTCACTCTCTTATTCAGTTCTAAAATCTGAGAAAATTGCAGTTAAAGTGCATCTGTTCCTGTACAACATGATTACACGCACCCTATACGGTCCCTTGTTGTCATAGATGCACCATTCAATGACCCTCGGAAAGCAGAGAATCTCACAATTCAGATGCTTTTTACAGCTCGTCTCTATCATAAACGGTTCAGAAGTTGTCATGTTTTGTTGACGTTTTGTAAAACATGTGCAAGCGTGTACGTTCGGTTTAGCATCGATGCTACGTTCGGTTTAGCATCGATGCTACGCTCTGTTAGCGTCGATGCTACTCGGTTTAGCATCTGTTTCTGTACCCATCCCTGCTCGTCACAGAGGCACCATTCAATGACCGTCGGAAAGCGGAGAATCCCGCGATTCAGATGCAGTTTACAGCTCGTCTCTATCATGAACGGTTCAGGAGATATTTCATATTTTGCACCGACGCAACGCTCATTTTCAGAGGGTTTAAGTTGCAAGTCAACTTTAATCATCATTTTCGTGCCTTTTCTCAATTATCTGGACTGTGAAACTTTGGGAGATTGTTTTTGAATGTCATTGCTTTTAAATTAGGGTAAAAAATGTTTTTTGATTTTCTATGGGTTTTCCACGTTATCAGCTGATTATCTAAAAATAGAACGTTGCGACATCCGACTCATTTTGATAGAACGGGTTCTTTGATTTAGGATGATGATTCATACCTGTTGTGAAGATTTAATTTAAGTTTTTGTTGACTCGTCTTGTCTTATACATGTTGTGATTGTAAATGTATGTTTTAAATGTTCTGTTTTTTAAATGTGGACCCCAGTAGCAGCGCTCTAGTCTACAACACAGCTAATGGGGATCCTCACAATAAACATAATAGCATATGACTCCGTTAAGGGAGCAGCTGTAGGCGGCCCCACCTCTATAAAGTCTGTGGTTGCATTGGCAATCAAACAGGACAGATTTAGGCAATAACGGTTTTACCGTCTGTGCAGCGGGGATGAAGTAAGTATACGTCCATGATTGCACAGGTAGCTGAATCACTGGATTAGCCAAAAACACTTCCTGTCTGAGTTGTAAAAAATGTGCCACATCATGACACATCCACAGACTAATGTCCTGCAGTGTAAGAATATCTGTTGTGCAGCTAAAGGACGAAATAAAATGTGTCTAATGTCACGACGCTTGTGTTTTAGGAAGCTTGTCTCATGTTTTTTTTTACAGTGTTTGGTTGTTAAAAATGTCAGAGCTACAGTACAGTAGAAACCAATGAAGTCAGATATACAGAAGAGAGGAAGAGGAGGAGGAGGAGTGGAGGAATTTAAAATGAAGAAAGGAAAAGGAAGGAAAAGAGAGAGAGAGAGAGAAACACAGTGCGGGTGTCAAACCCGGCTTGAGCCCTGCTCTGTTACACAACAGCCAAACACACTGCAAAGCTGTGGGTCGGCTGCCAGACTGCCTGAAGCCCTGTGTGTGTGTGTGTGTGTGTGTGTGTGTGTGTGTGTGTGTGTGTGTGTGTGTGTGTGTGTGTGTGTGTGTGTGTGTGTGTGTGTGTGTGTGTTCGTCTGTGTGTGTCCCAGGTTGACAAGAGTACAGAACAGCACTATGAACCCCTGAGGGTTTGCTTGGTAACATGGGCGATGAGCAGAGAAAACAGACACGACCACAGACTCGACGTTCTCCTGCTTCCTCACCCTCTGTCTGCATCTTAATAATTTAAAGGGATAGTTCAACATTTTGGCAAATTGGCCCATTGCCATATTAGCAGTAGGTTCGTTACCTTTAATTGACGGTGCAAGCTATTTTTAGAACGGCGGAGCAGAGTCGTGAGCTGCTCGGAGCTACGCTACGGAGACTCATGGGATTTCTTGGTTTCCCTCATCAAATACACAATCCAACAACTCCACAACGCTCTGGTGGACAAGTTGTGAGCTGCACATTCACAACGCAATGAGATAATAACACAACGTTACCAGACAGAGTTGTTTTAGAGGGAAATGCAGAGACTGTTGATGAAAAACTGTCCCTGAAGGCAACGTGCATCAGCGGTTTTACATGAATTTACCTCTACTTTAAATGTAGTAAAGCCAGTAATGTAATAAAATGTATGTAATAAGATATATAATACGTTATTGGCCCAGTTAAAACAACTTTTGACATTATAATAACCAGTTATTACATTACGTTTTCAAAAGGTATTAACGTTATTGACTCAAGCATTTTATTACATTATTGGCAAATTATTATGTTATTGACTTTATTACATTTAAAATAGTTTTGGTATTGCTGCACGCCCAAAGGTTCTGGTTTCCGCCTCTTCATATTCTACAGTATATTGTCTTTTTTTGACATTTTTGACAACAATGACTCAAAGAACCAAGAAAACTCTCTCTAGTTTAATAACAAGGAGACTAATTGATTGTTAATAATAAAAACACGACGCCAGCGTGTCCTTTGTGCTGCCGGACCGTCTCCGTCATCAGGTTGGCTGCTGAACACCGACCCAGATGGGAGAGGACGTGGGTTTGTGACAGAAGGCCGCCGCCGCCGCCGCCGCTTGTAAACCCGAAATAAAACAAAACAATCTGGCAGGAAACATGACGGAGGGAGATAAGAAGAAGAAAAAGAAAGGAATACAAACAAAAGAAAAAAGAAACAACATGTGGAGGACGACAGCAGCAGCAGCAGCAGCGGTGGTGGTGACGGTGGTGAAGAGTGTATTCATAGCTCGTCGTCACTTACACTCCCCTTCTGTCAACAGTCGACGTCACAGCGCCGCTGAGCAAAGCAAAGCGGCCTTTAATTGTCGCAGTGTTGTCGTTCATTATCCAGCAGCAGCAGCAGCAACAAAACAAGGGAAGAGGGAAAAAAAAACACACAGGAAACTTTCTCCACAGCAGATTCTTGCCGTGTGAAAACAACATGTTGTGTGTGATTTAACTCCTCTGAACTGCTGCTGCTGCCAACATGTGATACAATAAAAGCAGAAAGCAGAATTAGCAGCAGTGCAGATGGCTGAGCTGCTATTAACCCACTGTGTGTGTCTGTGTCTGCCTGTGTGTGTGTGTGTGTGTGTGTGTGTGAACAAAATGTGTCTGCTCATGTGTGTGTCTTTTAATAACGGGAATTAATGAACAGAGATGATTGAGTGTGTGTGGATAGCGAGCGGCTGAGCAACAGGATGAATATATTACTTATTATTATTATCTGGTATAATATGCAACATAAGCACGAGCACAAACACACAAAAAACAAAAACACACACACACACACACACCCTGTCTGCCATAACTCCACTTCCTGTCTGAGTAAGTAATCAAAGAAATGAGGAAGTGTTTCCTCCAATCAATCAATCATCCTGCGGAGAGTCGTTAAGAGGTTTTAGTTGATTGCAGCCGTCAGAGAGAGAGCGATGGCGGTTCAGCCGGGGTCACAATCATACAGAGGAGGAGGAGAGGGTTGGGGGGTGGGGGGGGGTTTAGTTTCCAAGTTGAAGCTAAAAACAGTGTAAAGGAAAAAAAAACTTTCTTGGTAATTACAGCTCTTTTAAAAAAAACTTTATTTTTCTAAATTACAGACTAACACACACACACAACTCCTTCACACAGCACAGTCACAGAGCCCGTCCACATGGAAACACGTTTCAGTGAATCTGCATGCATTTTTTTTTTTTTTTACGGGGGGTGAAAACGGGTAACGGGTCCCAGAGTTGGAAAATCTGAAAACGCCACCGCAGCGTTTTCATGTTGTCACCCAAAACGGATCTTTTGTGAAACGATGACGCCATACCCCCCACCGCTCGCTCTAACCTCAGTGTCTCCCCTACCGTTCCTACCGCGAGCCCCCTTACACGTCTATATAAGTTAGTTTGGAGCCTAAATCAGAAATTATGCTTGCAAAAAAGGCCAAGGGAAACACTGAACCTGTAACCTCAGACACACCGATAGATGTTACAGTCTGTGGACGTAACAACAACAATGGTCGACTACTGTGGGTCCTTCGTACACTGCGGCTGAAACACACCAGTTAAAAATCATCACCAATCGTAATATTTAGACTGACACAACTTCCTGACAACATTTAATCCACTTCTAATGTTTAGAGTTTAAATACAGCGGGGAAGCTTCCATTAGGTTAAAGTACCTGTAGACTTTTTTAGTTTAAAGGGAGAGTTCAACATTTATTTTTGGCAAATTGGCCCATTATCATAATCCCTGTAGTCATAGCAGTAGGTTCGTTACCTTCATTTGTCAGTGCAAGCTATTTTTAGAACGGCGGAGCAGAGCCACGAGCTGCTCAGAGCTACGCTACGGAGGCTAATGGGATTTCTTGGTTTCCCTCATCAAACTCATCAAATACACAATCCAACAACTCCACAACGCTCTGGTGGACAAGTTGTGACCTGCACATTCACCACGCTATGAGATAATAACACAACGTTACAGAGACTGCTTGATGAAAGACTGTCCCTGAAGGCAACGTGCATCAGCGGTTTTGCATGAATTTCCCTCTAAAACAACTCTGTCTGGTAACGTTCTGTTATCATCTCATAGCGTGGTGAATGTGCAGCTCACAACTTGTCCACCAGAGCGTTGTGGAGTTGTTGGATTGTGTATTTGATGAGTTTGATGAGGGAAACCAAGAAATCCCATGAGCCTCCGTAGCGTAGCTCTGAGCAGCTCACGGCTCTGCTCCGCCGTTCTAGAAATAGCTTGCACCGACAATTAAAGGTAACGAACCTACTGCTATGACTATAGGGATTATGGCAATGGACCAAATTGCCAAAATGTAAGGTAAAATATCTTGCATAGTTCCTCTTTAACTCATTCAATACATTCAACAAAGTCTGAGTATGATCTGTTTTGTCGCGTTTCGTCAGGATGAACATGTGTTTTGTCTATAGTAGTACACAAAGTAGTGTCTTGGATTCTGTAAATTCAAGTGTATTAAGACTTTATTTTCTCCAGCTGTTTTTTAAATATGATCTTTGTGCAGCTCAGACTGAACTGTAGAGGTCCAAATATTTTTATACTTCCCCTGTAAATGTATCCAAAGATTAACGCACATGACAGGAGAGGGAGGAGGAGGGAAAAAGTGAGAGTCGGTGTTCATTTCCTAAAACTAATTACACCGAGTTCTTACACACACAGCAGGTAACGGTGAATTGGACGTACGCTGAGTGTTTCTCACGAGTGCTGCTGGATTATTATGATCCTGGAGCGAGGAGAGATGATGATGATGATGATGACGAGGAGGAAGAGGACGAAGCGGTGCAGCGAGGCAGCAAATTAAAACACACTGAGGCCCTGACAACCATTATACTCAGTGGCTGGAGGGAAACATCTGCTCCAGTGGCTCCAGTGTCCGATCTCAGCTGCTAACTTACTGTAAAATAAAATCAAATAAAACAGTTTTCAAACGTGCACCGTTTCTATTCTTATTCTTATTCTTTCTTTATAACTTTGTCTGATGTGTTTCAGCTTCCTAACCCCGAACAACCAGACCTAACCTCGGCTAAACCCTGACCCGGCCTGAACCGAACTGAAATGAACTTTCAGCAAAAACTCAAACTCAACACTTCCTGAAGCATTTTCACACAAAATATCTCAACGTTTCCTGGAGCCACTTCACAGCAAAATGCTATTATTCTTCTTTGAAGAAGAAGAAGAAGAAGAGGAGGAGGAGGAAGGTTGGCGCAGACGTTTGTCCTTTTGATCACAGAATAAATCGCCTCCCTGAGCTTTTTGTTCTCAGGTGTTTGATTCGACAGAGAAGAAAAAGCTGTGAACGAGCTGACTGGCTAAATTGTGATTTTTTTGCAAACTCATCATCACCTCGGTCATAACAGGAACAAGTTCACAAAGTTTACTCAGAAAGACACTGAATATTGTAGAGCAGAACAGAGGGACTGAGCAGCCAATAAGCTGTGATAATGAACTGGAGATAAAACAAACAAAGACTCGTCAGCAAATGACAATGAGATCGAGACATTGGTAATAATCTTTACATCAGGGGTTCTCAACTCGTCTCACTCTGGGCTCCACATTCTCCCATGGTCATTAAGTCGCGACCCACTTTTATAGAATTCAAACCAAGAATTTTTCTTAAAGCCTTTAAAAACTCATTTTGCTCTTTATTGAGCAAAGTGCATTTCAGGGCACATGAATGAAACTGAGGAGGACCATGACAACTGCATGTACGGAAGTGAATAAAAAAATATCAAACTGCACAAAATGGAGACCAACAAAACGATATATTTGACTTCTAATGCATCTCTGCATTCAGAGCATGATCACAAAAGTGAATAAATATCAAATTGCACAAAATAAAGACGCACAAAACAAAACAAGGTATTTTCACTGCATTCAGGCCACATTAATAAGAAACTGATATCTTTGCATTCAGAGCAAATGGAGCAAATAATAAGAAAGTGAGGAGGACCATTACAACTGCATGTGTTCACGTGTCTCGTGTGCCTTTCAAAATAAGTTCTTTTTCAAAATAAAAGACATGTCCAACATCAGATGTGCATTAAATATTATTTACTTTTTTGACCAGCAGTCCGCGACCCATCCAGAACGGGTCCGCGACCCACCAGTTGAGAACCACTGCTTTACATCATCCCCTGTGACTGTGTGAGATATAAAGCAGGG
The DNA here is from genome assembly GCF_905171665.1 of Trachurus trachurus. Lineage (NCBI taxonomy): Eukaryota > Metazoa > Chordata > Actinopteri > Carangiformes > Carangidae > Trachurus > Trachurus trachurus. The sequence continues at coordinate 8,520,054 of NC_139900.1, forward strand.
AGGTGATGGCACATTGACACAGTGAGTGTAAACCAGACTCGATCCACAGAGTTGTAAGGAATGAAGCCTGGAGCGAGATGGGACGGCCGTGGTGGCGTGTTGAAAGTGGACCAGTCAGACAAGTAGTGACAAAGTGGGCCGACGGTGCACGGCCCAGCGCAGCAGCAGATAAGAGGCTGCATGGTGAGGAGGAGGAGGAGGAGGAGGAGGAGGAGTGGTGCTGCAGCTCTGCAGGAGAGGAGACTTCACCACAGTAACAGCTCTGACCTCAGTGTCTTATCAGGAGGAGCTGAGGGCGGCGGCCGCCTCAAACACAAACACACCGACACCGCTCCGCTCCGCTGCGTTGTGTTGGTCCGTGTGCAGGGAACTGCTACAGTCTGACAGACCTGTTGTTACACTAATACAGTGGTTCTCAAAGTGGGGTTCGGGGACCCCCAGGGGTCCTTCAGAGGGTTCAAGGGGGTCCCCAACTTTTTCTTGAAATTTTGCCACTTTCGAGAATTTTTTTCCTTTTTTTTTTTTTTAGAAATTTAACAACTTTTCTTATTATTTATGTACTTATCTTTTCCTTTTTATTTTTTTTACTAGAAATGTCACCACTTTTTCTACAATTTCTAAACTTTTTTTGAGAAATTTAGCAACTTTTCTTCTTATTTTTTTATTTTTCTAAATGTCAACACTTTTTCTACAATTTTTTTTTTGTACTTTTTTTTGATAAATTTTACCACTTTCTTCTAAAAAATTTTTATTTTATATTTATTTTTTAGAATTTTTACAACTTACGACTAATCGATTAATTATTTACAACAATCGTTAGTTGCAGCCCTAAGGACTGGTCAACCCCGTCCTGCTTTAATTCTCTCTTTCCATCTTCCCCTTGAAAAAGGAAAGTTGCTGAGTAGCAGAGAAAACGTGGGAGCAGAGGACGTCCTGACTCACACCTGAGCTGTTACCACCAGCAGCATGAAGCCAGGAGAGAGAGAGAGAGAGGAAAAACAAACTGTCACATCATCACCGTCGCCCACCTTCACCTGCACCGTGTCGATCCACCTGAGCAAACACCAGCGGATCAATGAAGAAGCAGCAGCAGCAGAGAACGATGAGCATCACCGCATCACATCCTCTCTTTGCCGTGGTGCAGTATCACAACGAGCACATTCAAACCACTAAAACAACTTCTAAAACTTAAAGGGATAGTTCAACATTTTGGCAATTTGGCCCATTGCCATAATCCCTATAGTCATAGCAGTAGGTTTGTTACCTTTAATTGTCGGTGCAAGCTATTTTTAGAACGGCGGAGCAGAGCCGTGAGCTGCTCAGAGCTACGCTACGGAGGCTCATGGGATTTCTTGGTTTCCCTCATCAAACTCATCAAATACAAAATCCCAAAACTCCAAAACGTTTTCGTGGACAAGTTGTGACCTGCACATTCACCACGCTATGAGATAATAATGGAACGTTACGAAACAGAGCCATTTTCGAGGTAAATACAGGGTAAATACAGAGACTGCATGCTGAAAAACTGTCCCTGAACGCAACGCGCATCAGCGATTTTGCATGAATTTCCCTCTAAAACAACTCTGTCTGGTAACGTTGTGTTATTATCTCATAGCGTGGTGAATGTCCAGGTCACAACTTGTCCACCAGAGTGTTGTGGAGTTGTTGGATTGTGTATTTGATGAGTTTGATGAGGGAGACCAAGAAATCCCACGAGCCTCCGTAGCGTAGCTCTGAGCAGCTCACGACTCTGCTCCGCCGTTCTAAAAATAGCTTGCACCGACAATTAAAGGTAACGAACCTACTGCTATGACTATAGCGATTATGGCAATGGGCCAATTTGCCAAAATGTTGAACTATCCCTTTAACCTTTAGGGGTCTGAGACTGTTTGGTTTCTGAATACTTTTGATTTTGCCTTTATATACCATATAAATAATGTTTAACATGCCCATGCTTGGTATTTTTTCTTTTTCATCTATATGATCTGATAATTCTTTTTTCACTTAAACCTAATTTATCAACACAGTCACTGGGCCCCAAAATAAACAGAAATCATCAAATCCAAATTGTAAAAATGTACCATGTCTCCACATCAGACGTCTCTGGCACATTCAACAGCTGTTTCCACCACTTTTCCCGACTAGATCCCCTGGATAGATAAATACTTTTTGTACTGTCAAACAGGGCTGACCCCAGATAGTTGACCGAGAAGTCATTAATCGACCAAAATTTAATTGGTTGATTGGTCACAAAAAAAAAAAAAAAAAACATTTGGAGCAATGCCTTGTCAAAATCAAAATCTTTGTGGCTGAACTGTGTATGAAATGTGTGAGTGGTGATGGCGGTCAATTACCGATTTTGCACGTTTACTAGTAGCGATTAGTCGACTAATCGCGCCAAATGACGACGACTATTGGTCGACAAAAATCTTTGGACGGGGGCAGCCCTACTATCAAATTAAAACTATTTTACCTTCGGTTTTAATGTGGTCTATCAAAGTCAAATGAAAAGTGAGAGAGAGTTTTAAAACCGCTCAACTACGACTAAACAACTTAAACTGATCCGAGCAGCAGCAGCAGGCTTTGATCTTTTTAACTAGTACTACTCTTTACTTTATACTTCTACTGCAGTTTGTGTCTTTAGTCCAACGACACCTGATGCAGAGCGGTTTGTTTGAGGAGTTCTGATAGTGAAATGTGAAACAGCCAGTGAGTGAGTGAGTGAGTGAGTGAATGAGGGAGAACCAGATCAACCTCACCGTGATATAATTACACTTCTGGATCAAGTGACTCAGACTATGAGAGAAATCACACATCGCTCACTCTGAGACGAAGCTGGACTGGTTGTATAGGTAACAAACCAAAACGAGCTCGACAACTTTGACAGCTTTGACCTTTTCTCCTGCCATTGACACAGCGCACAACAACAACAACACACAGGGAGGAAGGAAGGAGGGAGGGAAGGAGGGAAGGAGGGAAGGAGGGAAGGAGGGAGAACGACTGTAGACTGAGCAGCTTTCACTCAGACAGCGTGCATGTTCACTTTCAGATAACCTTTAACAAACTTGTGTCATCGGGTGACGTATCAGCGCTAACGTTTGTCTCCGTTCACTTTGTTTTGGCTGCACAGAAACAGTCCGAAAGGAAAACAAAGATCAGCGCCAGCAGAAAGAAAGGAAACTTATATTTTAGTGCAGCAGTACGACGGAGTATTAGGGCCACATTGGGAATAAAGTCATAGTTTTACAAGAATAAAGTCATAATATTTTATCCTGTTGTTTTAGAGGAGGAAAGTTGTTAAAATGAGGCCGTGGAGCTTTTCGTGAAGTTGTGCTTCAGTATAGGTTTCACACACAAGGAAATACTTTGAACTTAAAACAATATGCAAGGAAATGCATCTATTCCACATACAGAACCAGAACAGCTTACCGTATCCGTTTACTGGTACAATTACCACTTTTTTCCTGTTAATTTATGACTTTTTACTCATTAAATTGCCACTTAAAGTCTGTGAAAAAAATAATTTTCTCAATGTGGCCCTAATACTCCATCGAACAACAGTGTCTATCTAATCTAATTGTTTCTTTTGTACATTTTTACGCCACATCCGAAACTTAGAAAACAAAAAAGTAGCAACCGCACACTCAAAACACTGTGCGTATATCAACATATTGCAAGCTTTCAGTCATTGTGACCTTCTTCACGCCACATCTGAAGGAATAAATGCATTTTTAAACAGCTTTATGAGTGATTCAATGTAAAAATCATAGGGCAACATGCATCTAAAATACAACTGTGCAAAAGCGAATGTGAATCTCACATGTCCCAACACAAATAACTCTGTACGTACAGTCGTTTGCTATGGAAGGCAATGGCAATTCTATTTGTCTAAGGTCTTGACCCAGCCTCATCACTACATTGACTGAGGAAAAACTCCAGAGAAAAACCTTCTAACAGGGAAAAATTGGCAGAATTTCTCTGTGTGACACATATTAATGTTGGTATTTAGGTCAAATCTCCACAAACTCCCAGAGAAAAAAGGTCCCAGTCTCTTATACATGTACGTGTAACTTGAACACAACTCTAACCTCCTCCCTGCAGCCACACACACACACACAGACACAAAAGAGAGGTCTACACACCCAGTGGCAGCGCCGCCACACACACACACACACACACACACACAGACCCGGTTTCTATTTTCTCACTGGCTTTTGTTCAGCGGCGGACCGAGCTAACGAGCTCAGGGACAAACACCCCCAGTGACCGAGCTCACGGACCAAAAGAGAAAAGAGAAAAGCTGCCGTCGGCTCTGTGGAGCTGCAACAGAAACTCTGAGTGGCAGCGAATCAGCATCGACCAGCAGAAAGAGTCAAACTCACTGTCGCCTATAATGTGCTATAATAAAACAACGAGGGTAGAAGAAGACTATTGAACACTAGCCAAGTTTATTTTCTCTAACCAAACACACCTCACCTTCTCTCTTGTACGTGGCCTGTTGCCTCCTCTCTGATCAACATGGATCTACATCGTGTGCTGCAAACGTTACTTTTGTTTCTGGTTTACTCTTTAATTTAGCTGCAGCCACAGCAGTTTATACTTGTCCTGCTATATGTGAGGGGCTCAGCCACAGCAGGACCCTCACATAACAGCAACGGTTCATTTTGCTTCCCTTCCACCACCAAAAGCCAGGAGCCAGTGGATAAAAGGTCAGAGGCAGAGACTAGTACTCTGATCAGATTAACTCTTTACATGGATCTAGATCCCAAAAAATCACCCATCTTGATCGGAAATCTTTCCTAAATGAGCCTGTTTGGATTGAAATCTTCCAATCGACGTGTTTACATGACTCAGTTTTATTGGGATTGAAACATGGCGACTGTATCGGGAAGAGGTGAGAACCTACGATCCTGCAGCCTGAGTGAAGACACAGGTTTTGTGTTTTAGAAATAGGACGGAGGTACAGGGTTCCCCTCTGTAAACAGGTTCAAACATTCATTCGTACCTCGATCCATTAAGCTCATTAACAAGCAAAGATGAGAAGCAAAAGCACTTTACTTGAATGGATGTATGTTTGGCTAATTTTTGCACAGTCTTCTGCTTATTAGCTCACATTCTTCTTCTTGCACATTGATTTGACCTATTACACTGTTTCTTATTGTCTCAGTGTTTCTATTGTCTTGATGTTTTATCTTCTGCACCATCCCACTGTACTTCTTAGATTTCTGTGGGTCTTTCTTTGTTTCTGTCTGTTTTTTGTCCGTGCAGCAGTTTCTCTTTTTTATAAACAAGCAGAATCTCAACCCAGATAAAAGAAGTTTGAACTGAAAAGTGTGTGTGTGACGTTTACCTGCAGGTGTTCGGTGGACGAGCTGCTCAGTTCGTCCCCGGACTCTGAGTCGTTGGTGGGCCTCTCCTCCCCGGCGGAGTCACAGTGCTGCGTGCTGCTGCTGCCGTCCACGTCCAGCGGCGCCCGGGCCATGTCCGGGGACCGAGCGCGGGTCCGAGGCAGCGAGCCGCCGCCGCCGTGTCCTCCTCTGTGGACGCCGGGGGGGGCTCCTCCTCCTCCGCCCGCGGCGTGGGCCTCGTGGTCGTAGTCGTAGTCCATAGGCGTGGTGGGCTGCTGCTGCTGCTGCTGCTGCTGGTGGTGGTGGTGGTGGTTGCTGTCCCGGCGGTGGATCGGCGGGCTGGCAGCGTGCCCCGAGGCGGCGGCGGCGGCAGCGGCCTGAGACGATGGCGAGCGGCGGTAGCTGGACTCGTGTCTGTGCGTGTTCTCGTGGTCGTGGTGTCCCAGGTCCAGGCTGGTCGGCTTCACCCAGAGCGAACCGCCGTGGGAGGAGGAGGAGGAGGAGGCAGCAGCGGTGGGCGGATGCAGCGGGATGTGTTTGGGCGGCGGCATCAGCGCCTTGCGGACCTCGCGGACGTACTGCGCCGGCACGTAGAAGGCCTTGCTGCCCTCCTCCCTCCGCACCTGCCACCAGTCCTCGTTGCTCTTCTTCACCAGCAGGTAGCACTCGCCCTGCCGGATGGAGATCAGCCGCTCCTTGGACTTGTACTCGTAGTCGTACTCCACCTCGATGTAGACCTGCCCCGGGGCGATGGGCAGCTCCGCCATGACGACGTCCGTCCGTCCACCAGGCAGCAGATCACCGCGGCAACCAGGAGGCGACCGTCAGCATGGCGTCATGAGCAGAGCTGGAAAACACAGAGACGCACGATGTGAAATAAACATCGACATGTGGTGGTACGTTTCCAATAATCCAACAATCAATACGCTGGCGGCCTCATGGCGGCCGAGGGGGCGACATGTTCAACAGGTTCATTCAGAATGAGTCTTATTAACTGTTTACATGTGATATGATCTCATCCGATCCGGTGTTTACATGTGTCTAAGGCTGCAACTAACGATTATTTTCATTATCGATTATTTAAACGATCAATCGATTAGTTGTTTGGTCAATAAAATGTTAAATATCAATCAGTGTTTCTAAAAACCACAAGATGACGTCCTCTAATGTCTTGTTTTGTCCACAAACCAAAGAGAGACTCAGATTATTGTCATAAAGGAACAAAGAAACCAGAAATATTCACATTTAAGAAGCTGAAATCTGAGAATTTGGACTTTTTTTCTTAACTCATTGAGTGCCGCGCTCCTTTCCAAAGTTTTAGTCAAGTGTACCGGCAATTTAGACCATTTTTGACTTTTTATGTAGAGCCACAGTGTATTCTATATTATTGCCACCAACACATACTGTGGCTCAATTGAAAGGTTTAACTTTATGCTTCAAATGACCACAAACCGTTTGTTTCTACGTGCCTCCGTTCCTGAGAAAAGTCAAGCTAAACATGGCTGGGTTTCACCAAAATCCCTCCTTTTTTTCTAGAAAAGGAGATAGAGCGTCTTTTATGAAAGGTGCTCTGTTTGTGCCTGTCGCTCTTCTGACACTCGCATTTCTGGATCAAAGGGCTCGTATAAGATAAATATACACAACAATGGTTGTTCTATTCACAAAACCACCATCAAAATAGTTGACGATTAATTGATTAATTATTGCAGCTCTACATGTGCCACTGCATTTATTCAGAACGGACGTTTTACAGCCGAGTGGTATGAAACGGGCGTGTCCGACCAGATCAACCCGGCGTGATGCACTGGTTCGGACATGTTCGGGCCAAAATTATATAGAAATGACTCGGGTCGCTTCTCCTCTTTTTTGGCCGAGTCCGGCCGGGTTCAGACCAAGAATTAATGCTGGTGAGCCGCGTCGAGTCCGGGCTTCAAACCCGCGGGTCTGGTCCGGTCGGATCTTAATTTTCAGGCCCACTCACTCAGAAATCCAAACACCCTGCGACTGATCAAAGTTGGAGATCTATTGGTCTTATTGGCACAGTAGTTGAAATTGTTTCGACTCTTTCATTCAAGCATTTGCAACTGAAGAAGCGTCACTGCGCATTTACGTCGACACGGAGCAGAAAGAACGTAACCAGACAACGTTCAGCTTCACCGTTTACATGACGCAATTTTCATTTCTTTCGGTTTAAGAAAAGGTTTATTCCACTTCTGGGCTTGTTTTTTCTGGTTGAGCTGTTTATATGGAGCATTTTCATTTGGTTTGGACATTAAACCAATTCTAATCAGTATATTTTTGTCTCCATGTGAACCCAAATAATGTAACTACAATGCCTCCAGCCTCAAGACTTTTGTCAAATTACAGCGACACACCAAAATAATTTAAAGTTAATGTCAGAAAAATAGACTGTCATGACTGATTCATACTGCAAATTCCCAGAGCATTTCCCCCAAAAAAACATTTCTGTGGAAAATGTCATATTGTCTTTTCAAACACAAGATATGTTTTTTTTAAATGGGTTGACTGGCGTTACAATGGAGGTGGCCTTTTGTAGGGAGGGAGTTGTCAGGAAGTCGGTTTACTTTCCATTAAAAAACTCATTTTACACTGAGGGGAACACAAACACAGAGACAGAGACAGACTCAGCTTTGGTACCAGGTACGTTTCCATTACAGGATAGTACCACCCACTGTATGACGTTATACTGTATGGTGGAGGCGTCTAATAAACTCTAATAAGTTTTCACCTCTTCTAGCTGTAAATTATCAAATTGTTTATTTTACTTGTGCATTTTTAACTGTGCAAAATGAATCGAGATCTTAAAGGGATAGTTCAACATTTTGGCAAATTGGCCCATTCATTGCCATAATCCCTATAGTCTTAGCAGTAGGTTTGTTACCTTTAATTGTCGGTGCAAGCTATTTTTAGAACGGCGGAGCAGAGCCGTGAGCTGCTCAGAGCTACGCTACGGAGGCTAATGGGATTTCTTGGTTTCCCTCATCAAACTCATCAAATACACAATCCAACAACTCCACAACGCTCTGGTGGACAAGTTGTGACCTGCACATTCACCACGCTATGAGATAATAACACAACGTTACCAGACAGAGTTGTTTTAGAGGTTGTTGTTGTGTATTTGATGAGTTTGATGAGGGAAACCAAGAAATCCCATGAGCCTCCCTAGCGTAGCTCTGAGCAGCTCACGGCTCTGCTCCGCCGTTCTAAAAATACCTTGCACCAACAATTAAAGGTAACGAACCTACTGCTGTGACTATAGGGATTATGGCAATGGGCCAATTTGCCAAAATAAATGTTGAACTCTCCCTTTAAACTAAAAAAGTCTACAGGTACTTTAACCTAATGGAAACACAAAAAGAGCGAGTAGAGTCGAGCTGGTACAAGGTAGTACAACTACACTACAGTTAAGAAACTCATAACAGTGGGCTTTATATATAGTAAATACGCCTCGGAGAAGACTCCACTTCATTTCCTGTCTCTCTTATTACACAACACCGACCGACCACAACAAAGACACAGACGGTCTGGTCTCTCACAGCCTAATACCCCCCTAACCCAATCAGGGCAAATGAGTGAGACACAAAGGGCTTTAATCCTCTGGACGTACAGAAGTCGGCTCAGAGCCCCGAGCAGCAGCAGCAGCAGCAGCAGCACATAGTAAGATCAGACAGTCGGAGGAGGAGGAGGAGGAGGAGGAGGGGGAGGTGGGGGAGGTGGGGTAGGAGGGGGGGCATTAATGTGACTCACATGGTCGTCTTACTCTACAGAATCTCTGTTTCTCTGACAAACTCTCTCCCTCTCTCTCTTCCTGTCAGCTAATGACAGCGGCCGAGGCATTAGTCACATCACACAAATACTTTCCTGATGAAGTCACACACACTCACACACACACACGGACACACAGAGTTGCAACATGAGGTGAGGCTGCAAACACACCTTGAGCAACCTGAACTTTAGTTTTTTTCTAAATGTGCATAACTCCAGTGACAGATACAAGAGACACGTGAAGCAGCAGCCGAGGCTTCGTTTACACTCTAGACTTTGAGCATAAACTTCAAAGACAAAGACAAAAACAGAGCTGAAACTAAAGCTAAAAGCTAAAAACAAAAGTGTTTTATTAATTTAACATGTGCTCGCTGCGAGTTATAAGTTCTATATAACAAGTTTCAGACTAGTTCAGATCTTAATCTTGTATCTTCAGCTGAAAGTGAACTCCTGTGGAAACATAAGAGCTATGAAACACACCACTAAGCTACACTTCCTACCAGTTGCCCTGTAAATCCTATTACATATTAACCCCACAGTTGGGAAGCGTATAGACCAGAACCAGGAAACATCAACATTTGAAGTGGGGGGGGGGGGGGGGAAAGGTGTTTTCTTTCATTTCAGCCACTATCCACGACTCTGTGATGTTTACATGAGAAGTTAAAGTTACTATTACTAATCATTAAAAGGAGGCGACATCAGGTGTAATGAGAGTCTGAACGGCTGAGATAAGAGATTTAAACATCACAGCAGCAGTGATGAAGTGTGAATGTAAATGTGTGCAACTGATCAAATATTAGCACCAAAATCACTGTAGAGTTGTAAGAGTGCAGTAAGAAATGTCAGATTAATCACGATGAGAGACATGAGTTCACGTTCCTCATTAATAAAAACAAGACTATGGAAGAAAACTGACTTATTTATCTGTGTTTAAACTTAAAGTCTTGACTAATAAAGTTTAATTTCACACTGTGTTTATGATCTACTCCTCATGAATCAGTTCAGTCATTACAGATGAATCAGTGAGTCCAGTAACAGATCTACTGATCCAAACCGACTGGTTACAGGTTTTCTGAAGTGATCTGATCAATATTCTAATAATTTTTTTTTTTTTTTTTTTTTTTTTTTAACTTTTTTGTTCTTATTGTCATGATGCACAGTCACAGAGTCACACGGTGGCGTCTTTCATCACATCTCGGGGAAACACTTTATAATAACTACACTGTTAAGCATTGAATTCATCATTTATAACGCATGAATACTCATTAGTGTGTCGTTTATAAACACAGTTAGTGCTTATCAATGAGTAAAACATTTTTAACTGTGTTTATAAACTACATACTAATGAGTAATCATGCGTTATAAATGATGAATTCAGTATTTATTAATGCTTAACTAATGCTTAACAGTGTAGTTATTATAAAGTGTTACCCATCTCTGTATCAGCTGAGATTAACCAACCACACGACAAATAAATGCCCATGCCGAGTGTGAGTCTGAGTCTATGTTGTGTGTCTGTGTGTGTACAAAGAAGTTTGTTTTTCTTTCTCATTTTTCTTAGTTTTTTTCTTTTTCACTCAGCGTATGGCACTTTGTGTTTAGTGTCAACTTCTTCGGTCATGTTTGTTACCCAGAAACTGGAGAGTTAGGTGGTGAGATGTTGGGGAGGGATGGGATGGGGTTTTTTGTTTCTGCCTTTTTTCAAACAATTCGAAACTATTAGCACTGTTTTATGTCTTTTACTTGGACATGTTGTGATGTTGATGCTCAATAAAACATATTGTAAATATATATTTATATTTATAAAACGGAAAGGTGAAATCCGGCGATCTGATTGGTTGTTAACCGTGGTATATTGAGCATATACCACGGCTACTATTCTAAAGCCTTATCACAGCGTAGGCTATCACTCCGCCTCAGGTACGTATGACTGGTATGAATGGAAGTTGCAGTCCGTAGCAAAAGACAGCTGATGTTTTTACGATGTTAAAAAATGGACTAAAGTAGTTGAATTCACATGTTTAAGGTTAACTTTCACCTCCAGAGGGTCAACAATGGTAGAGGGGACTGAGCAGTGACTTTCACCTGAAAAAAAGCGGAGGAAAAGACGAGCTGCAGAGCTAACTTGGAGCTAACGTCTGGAGAGGTGGGACTATTACTACTATACTTTTTCACAGTGAGGCTATTTTATTGAATAATATGTATTTATGAACTACAATAAAACTACATGAAATTGATTGCATATCCCTCTTTGCTGTTGTCATTATTGGTAACCGTTTTATAAAAGCAATATATCACTCCATTCCGTGGTATATGCTCATTATACCACCCTAAGTGGGAACAACGCCCCTTAGCCGTGGTATAATGAGCATATACCACGGCCTGGAGTGATATATTGCTTAAATATATTGAGTATCTAATTCTTGTTTAAATCAGTTTAAAGTGCTGTTTGTATAAAAAGTGAGTGTGTGTTGCCGGCGGCAGCTGTTGTGTCAAACTTTCGTTGGTGCATTAGCCTAATAAAGATCTGTGATGAGTTGTGATTAGAGCAGCAGCACCTGGATTATTCTCTGGGATAATATCACCACCATGGATTAGCTGCTCTCTGCTTCAGGCCAAACGCGCTCCGACGGGAAATCTCACCAAATCTATCGGCTGCTTTGGAGTCAGACTGTGTCCATTAGACAAATGAAGCGGCCCAGACACCGATTCACACACACACACACACACACACACACACACACACACACACACACACACACACACACACACACACACACACACACACACACACACACACACACACACACACACACACACACACACACACACACACACAGAGTGGAGCTGACCACACGGTGATGCATTATCCTGGGTGATGGGCGTATCGTGATGAGCGCTGGCAGGCAGCACTTCCTGTTTGACCCTCTGACCTCTTAATTCAGCTGACAGGAAGAACAACGCTTTCTTCTTCTATTTCCATCTCATCCTCTTTTCACGACTAGAAAACAAATCCGGACGACGTCTTCTCAACTCAAACCAACCAGTAAAATAAAAGGTCTGAAAAAACAGAGGGAAATACAAAATACACATTCACCTCTATGCACTACTGCGCTTTGGTTTTTAAAGGGATAGTTCAACATTTTGGCAAATTGGCCCTTTGCCATAATCCCTATAGTCATAGCAGTAGGTTTGTTACCTTTAATTTTCGGTGCAAGCTATTTTTAGAACGGCAGAGCAGAGCCGTGAGCTGCTCAGAGCTACGCTACGGAGGCTAATGGGATTTCTTGGTTTCCCTCATCAAACTCATCAAATACACAATCCAACAACTCCACAACGCTCTGGTGGACAAGTTGTGAGCTGCACATTCACCACGCTATGAGATAATAACACAACGTTACCACACAGAGTTGTTTTAGAGGGAAATTCATGCAAAACCGATAAATGATGAATTCAGTATTTATTAATGCTTAACTAATGCTTAACAGTGTAGTTATTATAAAGTGTTACCCATCTCTGTATCAGCTGAGATTAACCAACCACACGACAAATAAATGCCCATGTCGAGTGTGAGTGAGTCTATGTTGTGTGTCTGTGTGTGTACAAAGAAGTTTGTTTTTCTTTCTCATTTTTCTTAGTTTTTTTCTTTTTCTCTCAGCGTATGGCACTTTGTGTTTAGTGTCAACTTCTTCGGTTATGTTTGTTACCCAGAAACTGGAGAGTTAGGGGGTGAGATGTTGGGGAGGGATGAGATGGGTTTTTTTTGTTTCTGCCTTTTTTCAAACAATTCGAAAATATTAGCACTGTTTTATGTCTTTTACTTGGACATGTTGTGAGGTTGATGCTCAATAAGACATATTGTAAATATATATTTATATTTATAAAACGGAAAGGTGAAATCCGGCGATCTGATTGGCTGTTAACCGTGGTATAATGAGCATATACCACGGCTACTATTCTAAAGCCTTATCACAGCGTAGGCTATCACTCCGCGTCAGGCACGTATGACTGGTATGAATGGAAGTTGTTGTCATGTTGCAGTCCGTAGCAAAAGACAGCTGATGTTTTTACGATGTTAAAAAATGGACTAAAGTAGTTGAATTCACATGTTTAAGGTGAACTTTCACCTCCAGAGGGTTGATGCGCGTTGCCTTCAGGGACAGTTTTTCAGCAAGCAGTCTCTGTATTTCCCTCTAAAACAACTCTGTGTGGTAACGTTGTGTTATCTCATAGCGTGGTGAATGTGCAGGTCACAACTTGTCCACCAGAGCGTTGTGGAGTTGTTGGATTGTGTATTTGATGAGGGAAACCAAGAAATCCCATGAGCCTCCGTAGCGTAGCTCTGAGCAGCTCACGGCTCTGCTCCGCCGTTCTAAAAATAGCTTGCATCGACAATTAAAGGTAACGAACCTACTGCTATGACTCCTAAGACTTCTACTGCTTTAAAATATTTTTATGTTATATTCTTGTTCTGTTTTTTTTAAACAATGAGTCTCATTCATAACAGTTTTCAAATAAGGTCAATGCGTTTTACAATAAAGCAACAGTAAAAGATGAATTGAAGGTAACATAAAGAGGAAGAGCAATGATAGAAAATGTGCAAAAATGAAACCAAAGACACAACAGAGGACTTGACTTGACTCTTATTCTGAGGCTAAATAAATAAATAAATAAATAAATAAATAAATCTAAGTGCAGGAAACCTCTTGTAGTAGTAGTAGTAAACCTTTATTTTACCAGGCAAGAATTGCTAAGAATACATTCTTATTAAGGCAATGGCCTGGTAGGAGGTGAAAGACCTCCTAAGGGGAAGGGAGAGGGGGAGTAACTTTTTTCCAGAGAAATCAAGGAGCAGAGTTACTCAGTAGGTGTGAGATCTTATCTGTGAACTCTGCTACGCTGCTGCAGCTCAGCCACTCTTTTTTTTTCTCTTTTTTTTTTGCCGGGAACCAGTTTAGCCTCATAAATACTTTCACCAGCTGCTCACTCACTCGCTCTTCTAAGAAACGATCTGGACGGTAAATTAGTCAAAGTGACTGGGAAAAGTCTGGGTTTTGTGTCACCGCAGCAGCCGTTCAGTTCGACTGGAACCGTTCATTTCCTGTCGTCCTCCTTGCACAACGTTGTTCTTCTCACTCTTTCACTCACTTGCCTTTAATATCCTGCCAGAGGTTTTTATTCTTTTTTTAGGTAAACCACCAAGCAGCCAGACAGACAGACAGACGGCTCAGTCACTCTCTGACTGCATCATGACCAGCAGCTACCATTACAGAGTTTTTCAGCTTCTTGTGTGCAACATGTTAACAAAATGTGGTTTGATGCCTTTTACAGCTCATATGTAAACAACACAAAAGCCACAAATATGACAGGAACCGTTTCTAGGGAGTGGGTGGGGGTGTTTTCAGGTCAAAATCCAACCAGGCTGTGGAAACTGAAACAATAATCGATTCATTGGAGACAAAAATCTACAAAAATACATAAAAATATGATATTCTCAGATCCTGGTGTCTAATGTTTAACAGTCGGATGCTTTTCTGCCTTTTTGGACTGCAGCTTTAACAAAACAAAGACATTTTCTAACTGTTTACAGGAAAATACCGCAGATACTCTGAGATCCCGGCGTCTAATGTGTAACAATCAGATGACGAATCAGATTTCTTTGTTGTGCGTCATAATTAAGTCAATATTTCTGCATTTTGGACATTTTTCTAACATTTTACAGAGATTAAACTCCCTGTTTACAGAAATATACAGCTGAATAATTAACAGCCTCATCGTTTTAAACCAATGACGCATCACTCCACCCTTCTCATTAGAGAAACAATCTCTTTCCCCGATAATGTTCTTGCTTTAATGACCTGAAAGTGCCATTAACGTCTACAAATAATAAAGACGTCTCCTGTCCGGGGGGGTGGGAGGTGGGAGGTGGGTGGGGGGCTTGTGTCTCTTTCACTTATCCCAGTCTACAGCAGATTAAGCTTCAGAATCAGCAGACAACACAAATCTGCTCAGAGTCCAATCAGCAAAATCAGAGGAAGCAACTTAATTTACTGTGATGCTAATAAGATTTACGACGGAGGGGTCGAGGGGAGTGGGGAGGGGGATGAGGGTGGATAAACGAATGAATGAATGAAAGAAAACCATCCTGAGCTACAGGCCGTGAAGACCTTCGGGGCCTCGGTTCGATTCCCTGGGAGTGTCAGGAGGAGACGACGTGTCGGAGGCCGATGCGCGTTGAGAAAAAAATCTGTAGTTGTCAGCACATGTTGTAGGAAACAGAAACACACCCTGGTGTTTTGTCCCGCCTCAGCGAAACGCAGCGCAGCACCTCACACACACACACACACACACACACACACACAGAGTTTACACTGGAGAAGACATGAGATGTTGACATGAGGAGGAGGAGGAGGAGGAGGAGGTGCAGTCTCTTCTCATCAGGTCTCACATGACTCCAGTTAGTGGGACTGCTTCTATCTGCAGAGGGTGGCCAGTGATTACCGAGCAGGAGTTATTTCCATCCCAGAGGAAGAAGTCTCCTCCACATTATAGAGAAACATTTAACGCAAAGTGAAACTAGTCACTAGGCCTCGATAAGAGTCACGTATTAGTAGCAGCGGTGTTAAATGTTAGAGGGAAGCAGTCGCATTCAGTTTTTTAAGAATAGATACAGTGCCGATAAATCAAATTGCCTATATTTACAGTTAACACCAACCAATAATAGACATACTGTAACCAGGACACAAGACGAGCAATAAGCTCAAGTATTGTGTTTTATCTGCAAATGTTGAAACTGTTTAACTATTTCTTTCAATATCTGGATAAGTTTGTTTTTTCATGTTGTTTCACTCTGTATGTTTTTACTATATTGGTAATTGTACAACATGTGCTGGACCCTAAGAAGAATAGCCATTGCTCATATAATGAAGTAATGGCTAATGTGGATCCTAATAAATACGGTAAACAAATTTGGTTGCTAAGAGCTAACCATGATGTTGAAATGTCAGAAACTGAAATCTGTGTTTTCATTTTCACTCTTTCCCAATTCACAAAAATCAACTGACAAAATTGACATCACCTTTATGGTTCAGTCTCACCACTGTCCTGTGCTGTTTGCAACAAAACAACCATTGGAGTCAATAGGAGGCTTTTAAATCTTCCTCAAAAACTCATTTTTTCTCCCTATAGCATTCAGTTGAGTTGACACATTTAGTCTTTTACTTGTATTTTAAATATTTACAGCTCATTTGAATTCTATTGCGTTTACTTCATGTATTTTATGGTGTTTTAATAATAGTGTTATGTTTTTATTGATCTGTACAGCACTGGTCAACTTTGGTTGTTTTTAAAGAGCTCTATAAATAAACTTTGAGATGAACATAGTGGAGAGTTTAGCAACTTGTTAAGAGTCAGATATTTCCCTTCAGGAGTGGGTGGAGAACAAAATCAGAGCTAAAAGAGAAGAAGTATTGGACTTAGATTGGCTGAATGTTTAAAAACATGGGATATTGTTGCCCTCTAACTGTTGAATGTAAATAACCAACTCTTTGCTATTAATTTCACCACATCAACTCATGTTAAGTAGCTAAAACATTCCCCACCTCTGCTGTATAGCCTACTCATCTCAGGAAATAAAAATAGTCTAAATGTCTATCTGTCACTCCAGGGGTTTGGAAATCGCCAAAAAAACAGATGAACAATTAGTTTCATCAGGAACAAGCAGAGGCGGTGGAGCAGAGCGCAGCGACCTTCACATGCATCCTCCTCCTCCTCCTTTCACACCAAATATAGGTCCACGTTCACGTTGACCCCGAACAGCCTGAATCCAGCACAGCCTGTCCCAGTTACGATCCTCTCACCACAACTTTCCTCCAAACTCAACTCCCCCGAGGTTCCCCGGCTCTGTCTGTCACCACAGCAGCAATCTGTCACACTTCAGCTAACACACAGCTGCAGCTCCGCTCGCTCGCTCGACGTACGAACATGTGCATCTTCACACAGGAGAGAGACGCACGAGACACAACAACATGAATAAAACACAAAGACAAGAGGACAACGTGTTTCTAAAGGCAGGTACGGCAAGGCAGCCGCAGCGAGCAGAGGGGGAAACACCTGAAAAACCATAAACCAGTTCACCAGCCGCATCACAAACATCTGAGGAATGATGTGATTCATGGTGTTCAAGCAGTTCAGAGCTTTAATCATCAAATTAAGAATGGAAACCAAGATTTCTCCAAGCATAAGTCATAAAACACAAAGATTGTCTATTAAAAACTGAGCTAATCCTCCCATTTCCCAGTCAAAAGGGTTTCTATTTCATCATAATGAATGAGTTAATTCTTGAATCAACCCTCTAGATTTCTATGAATGACATTGCAGTTGTTGTCAGACACTCAGGGATTTTTATTTATAAAGGGAATTAGTCATCGTGGTCTTTGATTTGGGTTCAATAAGTGCTCAAGCAGATCAATCAGCAGTATCTGCGCTGTGATTTATTGTATTTAGACTGAAAACAATGACACGCCACCCTTAAGTAGAATAATAACATTAACTTCAGGAGGGAAAAAAAGAGACATTGCAACATTTCACCTGCAGAAAATGACATTTCAGGTGCTGTCAGGTTCATTTAACTGATTTATAACAGGAACTGGTAATTGTGGTTGTTGATATGATCTTAAATACCGCTGACCCAGGTCAATCAGAACAGAAAACTGTGACAATGAAGCGTCAAATAGTAAAATACCATTCATTTTAGAGGATCAAGTGACATTTCATTGCTGACAGCCCATGAAGTTTATATTATTTAGACTGAAAACAATGACACTCAACCCCTTTAAGCAGAATAACATTAACTTGCAGCACATTAAATGACTATCAGTGACATACTATTCAGTTGTTGTAATAGGAATTGGTCATTGTGGTTGTTGATATCTTAAAACTGTGACACTGAAGCCTCTAATAGTAAATACCGGTAAATACCATTCATTTCAGAGGGTAGAGTGACATTTCACTGCTGACAGCCCATGAAGTTTCTATTCACCTGCAGCAAATGGCATTCCAGTTGTTTTTCAGGTTCATTTAATAACAGGAATTGGTCATTGTGGTTGTTGGTTTGGTCTAAAATACTGCTGATCCATCTCAATAAGACAGAAAAAGTAAAATAACATTAATTTCAGAGGGTAAACATTCCTATACTGACAGCCCATGAAGTTAACCCTCAGCCAACAACAGTACAGTCCAGTGCTGTAACATTTCTACCTGGGTTAACCGACAGATAAACAGCTAACACACTATCCCAGTGGGAATACATGAGTACACTGAACTGATGTTTGGGAATATTATTGTTTCCCTAGTAACGGATTAACTTTATAGTTGTATGGTGTTTGTAATTAAGCTCTTTCTCTTCATTTAATGTCTAAACTTTATGGGATGATGATGTTTTTTATTATAAAACTTTAAATAAGGCTACACATGTGAGATCTGAACCTGTGTTGTGCTGTGTTGATGTGTGTTTTTTTTCCCCCTAATGATCCCAACATAAAGTTGTTCTGTCACGGAGCTAATCTGTTAGCACACCTAGCTGATTTAGCTCGGTGTTGCTAACGGCAACATTCCAGAGTGTTAACGGCCGCTGCACGTTCACCTACCGCGGGCGGTGACGACACGACCCTCTCCTCTCCTTCCTCTCTCCTCTCCCGGTTCGATTCCCGTACGCTCCGGTGTCAAAGTGTTTCTCCAGCGGTCCGGTCCCTTCGGTTCTTCCCTCCCAGGCCGGTGTGGACCTACTTACTGACTAATCCACAGCGGTCGGTGCTCGTTCCCTCACGCCTGCTCTCCTCCTCTCTCTCGCTCTCACACACAACTTTGGCAACTACCTTCTTCTTCCACCACAGAGACCGTCTATGGAGGAAGATGCGCTGCTCTGCTTTTTTTTTCTTTCTCTCCCTCACCTTCTCTCTACTGACTCGTTTCGGTTGTTTCCGAGCGTTACGTTACGTTCATAGACTGTAAAAAGAAGTTTATTTATGTATTTTATTTAAAGGTTTAAGGATCAGGGACATTGCACATTAATAAAAACATTTAAACAAATGTAAACATGCCAGAATTAGCCAAAAGGCTATTTTGCATCTGTTGTCCCTGGACTGATGTTAAAAGTCACCCTAAAAGAAAAAGAAAAAAAATGGATTATCAACATACAAATAAGACAGAGTTACGTACCCAGTAAACTTTGGCGTTACCATAGCGACAAAGTTCTGAGTCAGTCGAAATGCCTAGCAACAGGACATAAAAAATTCCGTTGCATGTAACTGTAAACTATCTCATAACTGATAACTGTTGTTAGCTCGTGTCAACAACATGTGAGCTTTTAATGTCAAAATACAATCATCAGTAAGTAAACCTTCAATAACCCATTTAAAACATGGCGATGTTTTAGAATAGTAAGTGGAAAGGTGGAAAGCAGGAAAAAAAAAAGTCAGAGTGAGCGCTCTAGCTTAATTTATGCTCTATGGCAGAGTCCGAAGCCCGCAGGTGTCCGAGACTCAAACTGAGAACTAGCGCCCCTCTGCGGTGATGGCGTGTAACTACAACTAGACTCAAATACCACTAGCACAACTACTACTTAATAAATAAATAAATAAATAAATAAATAAATACCAATAATAATTTCAATTTATATAGCGCCTTTCAAAAAATAAAAAACCCCAAGGTCGCTTTACAGTGGGAAAATAAAGTCTTTTTTTTCTCTTAATGTGTTAACTGGATCTGAGGAAAAGAAAAGAAAACCCCAACATTTAACAATCAGTTCCTACGGACCCCTAAAGGGACATAGAGAGAGAAAAAAAAAAGTAAACATTTCTGGTGCGCACCAGAAAGTTTTGCATGCGCACCAGAAAGTTTCTGGTGAGCATGTGAAACTTTTTCTGGTGCGCACCTATATATATATATTTTTTTCCTCTATGTTCCTTTAGGGGCTTCGTAAAAAAAAGAAATTCTGGCAAAAACAAAAAGAAACATAGGGGGAAAAAAATGTCAAGAAAAAAGGGCCCAGCTATAAAAATAAATAAATTGGGGAAATATCAAAGTAGCCTACTATAGTCGGTGGCCATGGCTGCCTCTACAGACGCCTTGATTAATAGGCTACTTCAGAATCGGCCTCAGTAATAAGAATATTCTCTCTCGGGCACACAAACACGGCTCACCTGAAACTTTCAGCTGGCCCTAATACTCCTTCGTAGATTTACTATCTGCTATGAGACATTTATTTTTGACACAACTGCAGTTAAAGCAGAAGTAAGGTGAATGTTTGTGTTAATATAAGTCTTAAATAGTTCTATCTTCAGACAGCAATCACTTCTATAGAGTGTTTGGTCTGAAACACGGGTCTGTCAGTCACTCTGCTCTGCTGTAAGCCGAGGAGAAAACTTTCCTTGTATCCTACAACCTTTATCCAATGAGGAGAGAGAACGGCATAAAGGGGCGGTCCTCTCTGTGTGTGCAGCCAAGGGATGCACGTGAATGTGGTGACGTAGGGACGAGGGCGGGGACTGCTAACTCCATCTGCTGACAGGAAGTTAGCCAAAACCACCAGATCGCTTACTTCTGCTTTAGAGGCAAAAGTTTGGGCACCTTATGGTAAAATGCATATTATAAATCTTTGTTTTAAACGGTCAGTTTTCCAGCCTGGTGGATGTTCACTGTGGCTCTAAAAAGTGTCACTTCCTAATAATGGACCATTTATAAACATATTATGATAATTTTTATCACAATAAACCATTTACAAACACTCTAAGAATCACTTTTATAAGCCAGACTTCTGGAGTTGCCAGGTTATGGAAAATCCTCCTACACCACGACAATTTTTTAGCACTTAAATTTACCCCATTAACCTGGAAGTCTGCATTTACAAACCCATTGTGTTTAAATATTGTCATAGTATTTGTAGTTTTGAATGTTAGTAAAGGATAACGAGTAAAGAGCCACTGAGAAAAGTCTGTCACCTTTAACTTTTAATAAATTATTAATTGTTAAACCATGGCGAGACGGCGAGACGTCTCTAATTTATTAATAATTAAATAGTTTTCTATAGACATAATGATTTTCCATATTCTAGCAGCCTGTCCAATCAGAGGTTCTTACTGATGACTTACACCTGTGCTATAAAGAATAAGTGAACAGTTTATTAACCAGCAACAGAGCCTTTAATTACAGCTTATCAACCCTTTATAAATGGCGCCTTCTGAGCTAAACAATGAAGAATAAACCCAGACTAAATGTATACATAGAAATTGGTGTTATAGTTAATAAATTAACTTAATATTATCCATAAAAACATAGAAAGAAAAATGACATACGGTACATTAGTGAGCAGCACGACAACAGTCCAGCATCTAACTCATAATTTGCAAAAACAAACAAACAACCGAACACAATAAGGACAGAGGGTAGAAGAGTTTTCTCATAATTATTTAATCACACATACATTTACATCATGCAGTCAATCCAAAACTGTGATCTCATTAACTTCCCATCTCTGTCCATTATCAGAGCGCCCTGCTATTTGTGCCCCAGTTCTCCAGGAATGATCCAGTACCTCGTCCACTGATGGATCCTCAAAACTGTCCTTTAAAAACTGACCAACTATTACACAGTAATAAAAAGAAGTGGATTCACTTTTTGTTTGTCTTTTTTTAAATTTAGAATCAATGCAAAATTCATTTTTTTTAAATTTAGGAACACACCACAAGTATTTTCATTTCATTTCATTTCATTTTTCTCCCTCCCTCCCTCCCTCCCTCCCTCTCCCGCCATATTTTTTAATTCAGGTTTTTTTCGGTGGAAGGTCAAAAAGGAGAAACATTTTGAGGTCCATGCTGCAAAGGCTTTAACTAATCTAGAAGTTAACACAGAGGGAATAAACCGTCTCGACAGACACCAACAAACACCGTCCTGTCACAGGTGCACGGGAGCGACCGACCTCTCCCCACAGTTCATACAAAGTAGTAGTAATTTTTGTTGTTGTTTAAACTATTTAAATCATCTGCTGTCAACACACTTTTTCCATTAATAATAATAATAATAATAATAGGACTTTGGAAAAACTTCCTCCAGTCAAAAACAGCCACATGTGGAGTGTTTTTTTGTTTTTTTTTCAGAGTGCAGACATCGTGAAGAAGTGCTTTTAAACCCATGACGACGACGACGACGACAGGTTTTTACCTCCTAGAGAAAAAAGCCAAACTCCTCCAATCCCCCTTTTCCAGCTAGATATGTTTCACTAGTCTCAGCCCCCAAACGTAAAGAAAAAAAGAAAAGAAAAAAAAAGCTTTTGTACAACAGGTTTCTTTAATTTATCCGTCTAAACAGTTAAATATAGTATATGTCGACTCTACTTTAACACTGTACTTAATAGTAAAGTTTCACCATATTAACATCACACAGGGAGTTCAGTTCAGTTCAGTTCAGTTCACTGCCCGGTTCATCAGTAGAAACTCGTTTATATCTTTGAATATTGGCAAAAAAAAAACTAAAAACATTCCAGCTTTTCAGAAGAGGGAGCATCGAAAGAAGCCGTCAAACGCACCGAGTCAGTGAAACTGCAGCTCGTATAGAGAGGAGGGGGAGGAGGATGGAGGGGACGGGGCAGGACTTTGACTTCATACGGGATCAACAACTCGACTGATGTACAGTGTATTTTACAGTATATTGCACTTGCACAAGATGTTAGTGTTTCTTATGCAGGAGGAGGAGGAGGAGGAGGAAGAAGGGAGGAGGAGGAGGAGGTGGAGGGTGTGGGGGGCTACAATCACAATAAAGATCTTCGCCAATGCACAGGGTTAAGAACAAAACTGAAGAAAACAAACAGAAACTGCAGTGGGAAATTAAAAAACAAACAAACCCAAAACAACAGAACACAAGAAACAAATAACAACTCCTATAGTCCCGACTAGTTCAGTTAAATAAGAATAAGAAGAATAAGAAGAATAATAATGATGTTGATGACAGGAAAATTGTTTTGTTGTGCAATTTTTCAGACCCTGCTTCACCTGACTGTTTGATCAGCAGCAAAGGCCCCGACCCATCCATCCCATCCATCCCATCCATCCATCCATCATCTTGACGACCAACTCCCCCTTCACAATGTGCATCTACATACATGATCTATACGGAGCTATGAGGAGATACAGTACGTTAAAACCCAGCCAGAAACACATCGCTGCTGCTGCTGCTGTCTGCAAATTTACAACCCAAAACAAAAAGAAAAAAGAAAAAAAAAACAGGAGCAGGTGGGAAATGTTACAGTTACAGGTCCACAATCTAAAAGAGAGCGAGAAACCACACACACAAAAAAGAAAGAAAGAAAGAAAGAAAGGAAGGAAAGAAGTGGGCGGGAAGACAGAAATAAAAATCCGTATGGAAGCGAGGAGAGGAGGCACCCTGGATAAAGATGTCGTGACACGGCGAGGGGGGAATCGAACGGGTTTACAACTACGAAATAAAACAAAATGTGAGTGAGTGACAGCGACCCAGCACGGACAGGACAAGCATCATATATATACGTATATATGTGTGTGTGTGTGTGTTATCTCAGTCTATACGCCTGCAGTGTATGTGCCTCAATGTGCAGAGAGAAGATATAAATAGCGTCCGTTATTAATCAACACACACCGAGAGGAGTAAAAACATTTACATTTAACTACTTAGCATCGGCTATGCTATAAAAAACAAACCAAAAAAAAAAAAAAAGTGGAAGTTTGTTTTATCGACCGGATCATCCTCCTCTTCCTCTTCTTCCTCTTTTCTTTCCTTCCTACATTCTTTACATCCTTCTCATGAAGTCACCAATAACGAGTATAGGTTTTTATTTTAACTTAATGATAAAAACAATGGGCCTCCACAGGTATTTAGTTAAATACATCTACAGTACACCGTCGCACGTCTCTCGTGGCTTTTGTGTTGTTTTATTTTTTATTTTTCCTCCATCCTTCTTCTCTTTATAGCTGTTCCCTGCTTTCTCTTTGCCTCTCTTTCTTTCTCTTTTTCAGGGAGGCTTGTGCAGTAGTGCCAATTTTTTTTTACATCTGTACAACAAGACCGGACAGAACAGTAGTGCTCGAGTCGACGCCACCTAAGTCAATTCAGAACCGTACAGTTTTGTTTTTTGTTTTTTTTTTGGTAGTTTTTATTTTATCCTTAAAGAAGCATGTAAAATCTAGCCAGAGAAAAGTGGTGGTTAAGAACCGATAATAGTAATAATGAAATGTACAGAGGTTAGAGGCCTATAATAGGTCAAGCTATTTCTCTTGGTAGGTAGGGTCTCCTTTTATTCTTGTTTTAGGTGTTTATTCATTTATTTTTTTGACTACTTTTTGTTGTTTTTAATTTAATTCGGATGCTACCGTTACATTCAGCTTGGCACAGTGCAGAACTACTCGCACGATGACGACAGATGACGACAGACTGTGCAAAACAAGAAAAAAAAACCAAAACAAAACCAAACAAAAATAAAATAAAATCGAAACCCCGAAGCTACACGTTGCGTTGAGAGTCGCGGGTTTTCGCGGCTTCGCTTTGACTGCGTTTGGTTCGTTGGATAAGAATATTATTATTATTATTTTTGCCTTTTTGTAAATTAAAATTTGTTGTCGTTTTTTGTTTTTTTTTCCTTTCTTTTATTATTTCATTATTATATCCAGTTAAGATAAAAAGGAGATAAGTGGTGGTGAGAATCGAGGGGCGGGGGGAGAGGAGAGTGGGAGGAGGTGGTGAGAGGGGGGTATGAGGGGGGGGCAGGAGCTGTACAGGCCGGGAATATTTATATATATATATTTATAATTCAGAAACTCCTTCTTGGCTCCGAAGCGGCGACGAGGAGCCTGTTCGCTGTAATGGAATGACAGGATGGCGAGGGGCGGATGGTGAGGGGCGAGGGGCGGATGGAGGGGGTGGTGGGGGGCGAGAGGGGTGGTGGGGGGTGAAAGTGGTGGCGCGATATTGGCTTCTTCTGTGGTGTCGTCCGTCTCATCAGCCGCTCAATCTCAGCTGTAGAGAGAAAGAAGAGAAACGAACGTCATCATCACCACTCACAAGTTTAATAAAAAAACTGAGGCAAAGTTTTATCTACAAACAAGTTCATTCATCATTTATATTAAACATTCTTCCTGCAATTATTAGTATAAATTGGATCTAAACTACAAACACAGCTGTGAATGTTAAAGTCTGGATGATCAATAATATGTTTAACGTTTGTAAAAGTTTGAAAAGTTTAGCACTTTTACAGCGTAAACAGTGCAGCAATTATCAGATTTATTCGTCTTTTATTCATTTGTCGTTATTCGTCTTTTATTCATTTGTCGTTATTCGTCTTTTATTCATTTGTCGTAATAGTAATAAAGTATTGCCTTTTGCCATTATAATAAATGATGGATTCACTATTTATAAATATGGTTAAATCTTTTTAACGATGACCTGACACTTGACTTTTTAATACTTTCTTCAGAAGTTGATTATCTAATGTTTAATAGTGTTTAATTATTGTTTAATAGTGTTTAATTATTACCTGATATTAAATGAGAACACTGTTTTTTTTTATTTCCCTTCGTCACTGTGTTAAACTGCTTCCAGATGCAGCGTCGTTTCCGTAGTTACATGACGTAAAAACATCCCAACGTGATCTCCACAACACTCACTTCTTGTCTGGTTTTCCGCTGCCTCCCCGGATCGACACCGTCTGGCTGTTCTGGTAGAAGCTTCCTCCGCTGCGGTTGATGTTGGGGTGGGTGGGCGACGCCACCGGCTGCTGCCCGGGCCGGATCGGCTTGGCTGCGGACGGAACGAGATCAGACTTCAGTGGTTTGTTTTGCTATCTATCATGTGAAACCTAATAACTGAGCTCATGGCTTCTATCTGAAATATAAACAAGTCACTGAAATGAATCTGCACCAACACCAACGGGAGGAACTGATTGTCTGCGACTTCACGGTACAAAGTAGGGATGGACATTTCGAATCATTTCCTAATCGAGTAACCTAACCTGGTGTTACCCGGGTAACCGATTACTGGGTAACACTTTATTTTAAGGGGTCCTTGTTCCTGTGTATCTACCTAATTAATTACAGTGTAATTACCTATGTAACCGTATGTAATAGCATGTACTTACATTGTAAATACATAGTGTATTTTGGTGTACTTACAGGTCCTTGTTACACTTGTAATAAGAAATGCTTTTGCAAAGAGAGAGGCCACTTTTTTATTTCTTATTACAAGTGTAACAAGGACCTGTAAGTACACCAAAATACACTATGTATTTACAATGTAAGTACATGCTATTACATACGGTTACATAGGTAATTACACTGTAATTAATTAGGTAATTACACAGGAACAAGGACCCCTTAAAATAAAGTGTTACCGATTACTGTAATAAAAAATAAAATGACGTCATGTCTGATGGACAGAGCGCAGCCGTGCATAAATGCGCTCTGTCCGTCAGTCGCATCACTGACACACAGCGTCGTCAGACTAAATATCAGGTGGATAATAAGAGTAGAGATGGAGTCTAGGATGCACATATGGGGCAGATGTGCATCTTTATGCCGGGGCATGAATGCACTGCATGCGCTCTGAGTGCTGAGCATTTGGTGCCTTCGGTCCTCTCTGCCTCGCATCGTTTCAGGAAATAACTGGGAAGGTTTCAGAATGTTTGTAAACTGAAAGCAGATTTTCTACCAGACTTGATGACACCTGTCGTCTCCGTCCTGACGGTTTACGCCGAGGGAACCACCACAGATTATTGTAAAAGGTTTGAAAGTCCGAGGCTCGATCCAAAAACGCTTTTACACAGCAGAAAATCACGTTGCTTGATCCGAAACTGTTTAACACTACAAAAAGCCGAACCACGGCATGATGATGTAGTTTGATCCGACACTAGACTGTTGCTCTAACGTGACGTTTTTTTAATCCTAGGTTAACCGGATAATAAATTCATAACCGGATAGCAGATTGCCTACTCGGGTACCCGGGTACTCGGGGAACCGTGCACATCCCTAGTAGAAAGATTAGTAGATTATTTTTTTGTTTGTTTCTTAATTCTTAAATTGTACTCTTTATTGTAAAAAAAAAATAATAATAAAGTGTAGCTACATTATGTACACATTTCTTTCAGTCCATCAACTGGTCGGAAAAACGCTGTTTATCTGGAATAGGGTTGGTTAGTTCCAGATAAACAGGAGGTTAGACGGGCGAGTCCAAGTAATTTGACATATTTGAGCATTTTATAAGAAGCAATAGTTACTTTTCCTGGTAATTAGTAACTTTTATAATGTAGTTACTCAGTTACCAATTCTTTTTTACCAACTCTGTTACTTTAAATGTAAATATAAGTAATTATTTTTGTAACGGTAACGTGGCCGACACTGATGATAAACTATAACAACACTGACCGATCTGGGCCGAGTGCCCCCTCCTGGCCATGTTCTTGGCTCTGACCGCCTCCTTGATGCGGTCGACCTCCTGCTGGTAGCGCTTGCGGTCGCGGGCGGCGTTCTCCTTGGCCTCCTTCAGAGCAGATTCCAGGGCCTTGACCCGCTCAGCCGTAGCACGAAGGCGCTTCTCCAGTTTAGGAAGCTCACAGCGCAGGTCTGCATTATCACGCACCAGCTGCAAACGGACACATCACGTCATTATCATTCCACACACACTCATGGAAATATATATATATGTATAATATATGTGTGTTTAGGGATGTCACGATTACTTGTTTTCAAAATTAATCGTGGTATTAAATGCCACAATTAATTAATTGTTCCTAAATACCGTTACTTTCCCAAAAAGATGATGTTGGAACCTTATCGGCAAAAATAAACGTAAATGCACAGATACTGGTCCATAATGTAACATTGAATTGGTAGGAATTTAAATGTTAGCGTGTCATTTTTAATAAAAAAAAAAAAGGAAAACAGAACAAAAAACTATAAAATAGACGCAAACATTTGGTATAAATAACAATTTATGACCTAAATATTTCAAACATTTTCCGTGGGGATTAAGAATTGGTCATATATTATAATAGATACTTGAAATATTTTGTGTAAACAATGAGTAATATAATTATATTTTGGCTATATCTGATTTTACACATTCATAGTGTTGTGAAATTAATTGGTGCATAATAACTCTGATAATCGTAATACCGTGATTATTTCTCTGACAATAATCGTACCAAGAAAATGTATAATTGTGACATCCCTACACGTATATGTGTTGAAAATGTGTTTTTGTGTGCAGGTGCGACTCCTGTACCTGTTTGTGAACCTTGGTGAGCTGCTCAAGATTGTTCTCAAGAAAGGAGATTTTCTGTTTCTGAGCAGCACTCCCACCTGTGTCGTCTGAGTCCATCTCAGCGCTCTGCAGGACAACAACATCACAACACAGAGGTTTAGTCCCGACGTAGCACACAACTACCTGACACTTCACTGACGTCTTTATGACTCTAAACTATAAAACTACACAGTTCACCTTTTTCACTCTGGTGGCCAAGTCCTGGACGAAGAGTTTCCTCAGGTTGTGGAGAGTCTGCAGCTCCTTGGCCTGGAGAAAAAGATCATATATAAAAATAAGTATTAATTCTCAAAATAGAAATAGAAATCATCTGCTGTAATAGAAATAGAAATTCTCAAATAGAGGCCCAGGCTTTTATTTGCTTCACCTGGCCAGTTCACCTTTTATTTAATTTTGAAGTAAAAGGCGTCTTCTTCTTTTTCTGTTGGACTACAATCAGTTGATCTAGACTTATTTGTGAAAAGAGGAATCCTGCACACTGCGTAACTTGCACCAATTTTTAATTATAGCATCCATGTTTGCCTACAGAACGAAACGTTGCTATAATTAAAAATTTGTGCATGTTACGCAGTGTGCAGGATTCCTCTTTTCACATTTAATTTAGAAGAAATCTGTCGGAAAATCCTCTCAAATGGTTTTATTGTTACTGTTTAAAAGAGTCGGAGCAGAAGGAAAGAGTCGGATACAGAGTAGCTTCATTTACAAGTCTAATCAGCACCGATGAAACTTCCTCTAAATAAACGTGTTGCGCCGGCCACAGACTGTATACAGGCTACGGCTCTTTGCTTGCTTTGAGAGGTTTTGTATGTTCACGAGAACTTTCAGAAAATAGAAACAGACTTCTAAATGAGACTCGGCTTTTATTTGAGAATTTACCGTATGTGTGTTTGAGTGAATTTAAGCTGTTCAGACTCAAAACTCATGTGGACCACTCACCACTGTCTCTTCCAGACCCTTCAGGTCCTGTCTGGCCTGCTCCCTTCTGTCCTGCATCACCCTGAACAACAAACACAGACACACACACACACACAAACGTTTAACCACATGACATCACACACAGTTGGTTAAACCAGTGATGACTGAAGTTGGCGTGAGTTCATACGTGAGCTCGTGCAGCTTGCGGCTCTTCTCCTGGTCGGTGGATTTGAGTTTCTCGTGCTCCACTCTGAGCCTCTCCTGCTCCAGCATGATCTTCTGGTTCAGACTGGAACAAACAACAAAAACACAGCGATGGTTAAAGAAAAGCCGCACTTTCATTGCTGTCACAGTTATTACTACTACTACTACTGTTACTACTACTACTACTACTACTACTACAGCTAGAGCTCCTGGTTGTGTTGAGCTTTGATTCTTACTCCTGCAGCTCGGTGATGAGTTTCTCCTTGTTGTCCAGCTCGTCTCTCAGGCTGCTGATCTGTTTCTGGTGAGCTTCACGGTGGGAGTGGATCTGCTTCTCCACCGCCTCCTGGACACACAACACACACACACAACATGAACAAACAGCCATTTAAAACTTCAAACCTGTCATGTTGCGGATTCCTCTCTCTATATATATATCAAAATGGATATCAGAAGTGTTTGTATACAAGGTCAGATAAGACCAGAGTTCAGATGACTTGCATTTGTTTGTTTTGCACAGGTTAGTACTTTTATTTATTATATTATAGCATTTTATTGCCTTTATTTGGTGTTATTTATTCATGTTTTAATTCACCATGTTTTTTGTACTCTTCAGCACCTTGTATGATATGGATGTGCATATCTACTGTACGTTTGTTATTGTGTTGAACTGTAGGATAAATGTTGTGGCTGTAGCGTGGGCGAATGGCCCAGAACACATTTCTCACTTTGTGAGACAATAAAGTTAATCTTGATCTTGATCTTGAGAAACAGATTCGACATATTTTTAAAGATCTGGCAACCTTTTATTGAACATATAGAAACATTAACTTCTAAACAGCTGTGGACTCACTGTAAACCTTGAACTGGTTTGACTGTAAACCGATTGTAACGTCCAGGTACAATGTTTAAAATGTCTTAATGACACGTTTGTCACAATGTAATAAATATGTTTTTATTTCTCTTTTACCAGATTTGTTTGTCTCTATTATTCATAATACTTCTGCATACTGTCTGTTTAGTTACTGTTATTCTTTTACCTCAGTCCTTTGTTAATTGTGTAATTAAGTGGGAATGAGTTGTACTGTTCTTGCATAATTAAAAACTCCAATCAAGTTACAAGTGAGTGTGTGTGTCGAATGTTTAATGGTGCAGAGGGACAAACCTTGACTTCATTAGCGGTCTGGATCTCATTCTCTTTCTCCATAGCATGAACTTTCTCTGTAAAAAAGAGAAAAGATGCAATGTCAAGAGACCAGAGAGGAGGAATTGATTCAGATTTTTTAACTTTTTTTTTTTTTTTTATCAAAACAGATCAAACACAGCGACTCTTCTGACTGTTTAGCTCTGGCTCTGGATCAGTCATGTTGTAAACTCTACATTTGTTCATCATAAGTGTCTCCAACATTTAAGTTCAGTATCTAAGTTGACTTCGTTAAGTGTTGACTGCTCCTTATTAACACAGTGACGTTCGTACCCTGAGCGCTGAGCTTGACCAGCTCTTCATTGAGAGAGTCCACGTTCTCCTCCAGCTGCCTCTTCTTCTGCTCCACGTTCTGCAGGTACTCGGTCAGCGACTTGATTTTAGCCTCGTGCTGGAGACGCAACAGAAAACACAAGGTGCTTATTGGTGAGGAAACAGAAACAACAGAGTCGACAGAGTCTTGCTATTTGGCCAAACAGGGTGCACAAAGGTCTCAAGAGTCTGAACACCGACTGTCAGAACGACTGAGCCTTTAATACGAGATAGTTACAGGTACACAAACAGTTCGAAGTACATAAATACGAAAGACGACATCATCTACAACTAGGGCTGCAACTAACGATTATTTTCATTATCGACTAATCTGTTGATTATTTAAACGATTAATCATTAGTTGTTTGGTCAATAAAATGTAAATAAAATGTTGAAAAATGTCAATCAGCGTTCCCAAACCACAAGATTACATCATCAAATGTCTTGTGTTGTCCACAAACCAAAGAGAGACTCAGTTTATTGTCAGAAAGTAACAAAGGAACCAGAAATATTCACATTTAAGAAGCTGAAATCAGAGAATTTGGACGTTTTTTCTGAAAAAACTACTCAAACCGATTATTCGATTATCAAAATAATTGACGATTAATTTAATAATCGATTATTGTTTGATTAATCGATTAATTGTTGCGGCTCTATCTACAACCCGTATTGATAAAACAATCATTCCTCTGTTTTTGAGGAGATTTAACACATTAAAAACAAAACTTTCCCTTACACTTATGAATAAAAAAGAGAATATAGTTTTGTCTTTTCAGTCCACAACACTTCCTTCCTTTCCTCCTCCGTACCTGGGAGATGCGCAGCTGGCAGGCGGCCAGCTCCTTCTCGTTCTCGTCCATCTTCTTGTTGCTCTCCGACTGGGTGCCCTCCAGCTGCTTGCAGCGCTTCACCATCGTCTTCACCTCCGACTTCATCTTGCTGATGTAGAGACGAGCCACCGTGAACTCCTCGTCGATCAGGCCGCTGCCGCCCTCGTGCTGCTGCTGAGGAACCAAAGAGGAAAGAAAAGGTTTCAATAGATGGAGGGAGGAGGATGATGATGAGAGGATTCTCAGAGGCTGGCATCGTCCGCCGCGTTGCCACGGTAACGACAGTACCTTGATGTCGTTGCTGCCGACCGCGATGCCGATCTCGGCTAAATCTTTGAGCAGTGACGACATCATCTCGGTCACTCTCTTCTTCTGGTGGTTGGACATCTCCTTCAGCTTCTGGAGCTCAGAGTCCAGAGACGACAGGATGGACTGACGGGAGAAGAAGACGGGATTTAGAAATTAAAAAAAAAAAAAACATGTTTGTGACCTGATCCAGCAAAATGAGTCACAGTGTCATACATTGGATGGTTATTAAGATATGACCAGGGCTTGAAATTAGCGGTCGCCACTCGCCATTTGCGACCCAGATTCCTCTGTGGCGAGACAGATTTTTAACTGTCTCGCCACTTGGCGAGCTAGAAAAAATGAGACTCCCAATCTGTTTCCAGGGTTTCCCCCAGTGTATTATAAACTTATAGTCACCTGACAACGTCACAATTTAGTCGCGCATAACGGGACACGTCACGGACATCATGCTTATCAGACCGCTGCTGCTTCACAGCTGACCGAGAGGAACGCACCGAGTCCACGTTAACGTGAGCCGAGCCGCGGCTCCAAAAGGCTCAGTCAGCTGCTGTAGCACAGCTGGTAGCTGGTAGCTGTTAGCGGTTAGCTGTTAGCACGCCGGAGTCGGTGGTCGGACTATCCGACGGACGGACGGGAGGGTGGGGGGTGGTATTTGAACACTGTACAATCAGCGCGATATAGTGCATTTACGAGCGGCAAAGTGCCAACTGTCCATGCGCCCGTGTCTGTGTGTGTCACATCCATGGTGTGTGTATGTGCGCGCGCGTGTGTGTGTGTGTGTGTGTGCGCGTGCGTGCGTGCGAGAGAGACAGCAGGTGGACTGACTGGCAGAGATGAGAGTTGGTGAAGCGCTGTTTAAAAATTATTATTATACTGTTCTTCTTTGAGTGGGGTGGGATTGTGGGAGGGATAAAAAACTGGGGGAAAAACGGAAGAATTGGAAGTCTTCTCTGTCACGTTGTACTGTCATGTTGCTACCTGTGAAATTGCTTCCATTAAAGAAAGTCATCAAAAATAAAAAATAAAAAAATATATATATGAAGAGTTCATTTGCAAAAGCAGATAAGTGCCATTTTGAAAAAAAATGAGCTGAGGCTTTGTAATTATTCTTTGCATAGTGTTGTTTTCAATAAAACTTTATTTTTTTGAGATATGTCTGTTTTGTTACATCTCAAAGTCACTCAACTTTGGTTTGACTGATATCACCTTATGTAAATAAAAAATAAAAAACGAAGATTCTAGATTTTTTTTTAAAAACAGTTATCTGCTTTTGCAAATGAACTCTTCATATATATATATATATATATATATTTTTTTTTTTTTTTTCTGTGAGAGCCTGTGGCAGGCCGCCACACAAACTACTGTTATTCCAGAAAAGTTGAAAGGTCATCGTCTGTTATATGGTACTACTATGACTGCTATATAACTAGTGACGTCGAAATACAATAGTGAAGCAACTTGTTGGTTTTGGCTAGTAAAAAATCTGTCTGGCGAGTAACTTTTTTGACCTACTAGCCACTTGGCTAGTAGGTCAAAAAGTTAATTTCAAACCCTGGATATGACCGTTTGAATTATGGTTTTCCACTCTCTTTTTCCAATTGAAAACATGAAACACAGACAGAAAATTGCGTTTAAACAATATAGAACGTCTCTGGTTTAAAGGCCAGCGGACTCTGGCGTCTGTTCCTGTACCACGTGATTACACGCATCCTATACGGTCCTTTGTTGTCATAGAGACGCCATTCAATGACCCTCGGAAAGCAGAGAATGTAACGATTTAGATGCAGTTTACAGCTCGTCTCTATCATTAACGATTCAGAAGTTATTTCATGTTTTGTAAAACATCTGCAAGCGTTGCATTGATGCCACGCTCGGTTTAGCATCGATGCTACACTCGGTTTAGCATCTGTTCCCATACTACGCGATTACACACGGACCCGTCCTTTGTTGTCATAGAGAAGCCATTCAATGACCCTCGGAAAGCAGAGAATCTAACGATTTAGATGCAGTTTACAGTTCGTCTCTATCATAAACAGTTCAGAAGTTATTTCATGTTGTGCTTGTCTCTAGAGGAGACGTTTAAAGCTGTCTTTCCTCAATTAACTGGACGATGAAACTTTGGGAGATTGTTTTTGAACGTAATTTCTTTGAAATTAGCTAGAATTTGTTTTTGATTTTTTATTGGTTTTCCACGTTATCAGCTGATTATCTAAAAATAGAAACATTTCGCCAGAGCGGGTCATATTCTACTAATATATTCTACTATTTTCATTTATTATGACCAACTGTCGGCAGCTGTTAACGTCCTCCTAACTGCTACGGTCTTCATTTACGCCTTACAGTGCTGAATGTACTTGTGTTTTCTTTGTGGCCTGCAGGTTGTGTGAGTTTAATTATAGCTTTACTTGTGTGTGTGTGTGTGTGTGTGTGTGTGTGTGTGTGTGTGTGTGTGTGTGTGTGTGTGTGTGTGTGTGTGTGTGTGTGTGTGTGTGTGTTGATGTGAATGAAGGACATTAAAGTCATGGCGAATATAAAAAGCATTGCGGTGACTTTGCCGTCGTCGCCGCTGCTCACCGATTTCTGGCTGAGCTCCTCGCTGATGGCCTCGAACTCCTTGGTCTTGTCCTCCACCTCCTGGCTCTTCTGGTCGTAGTTGACGGCCAGCTCCTCCAGCGCCTGCAGCACCTCCTTCACCTCCTCCTTGGACGCCTCGTTCTCCGCCTGCAGACGGTTCAGCTCCGCCTGCAGGTTCTCGTGGTCGCGGCGAGACGAGGCCAGAAGCTGCGCGCAGAGGAGAGGAGAGGAAAGTGTCATCGTGCTGTTTGTTTTTAAATGTTAGTTAGTTAGTTTAAGTTTATTTCGGACATGTTAAAAGAAATAAAACATAATACAGAAATGGACAGACATAACATATAAAAACTTTGCAAAAACAACATATGAACAAAAAAAGAAATATATATATAATAAAAAAATAAAAGAAGATAATTGAAAAATAAAGGTAATTTGATTTTTTTTGTTTTGTTTGTTTATTTGTTTGTTTCATATCCGAAAAGGAGTGGGAAGAAGTAAAACTTATTTACTCCCACCCCTTATTCATAAATTATCTATCAAGTTATCTAGTCATTATTACTTGAATTTATCTATCAAGTTATCTAGTCATTATAATATATACAGTAAGTTAATTTATGAGTTATTTAACTGGATATATTATTATATTTATATACAATTACAATACAAATGCGTACAATAAAATACAAATGTGTTACATGGTTTTTGAGTGAATACGGAGGTTTCTTTTTTACTGGCCTCTTATCAAACACGGTTTTTGCTGATTTTACAACTAATCATGTCGGCAAAACAAGAGACTTATGGGAATTCAGGAAGTGAGAGAGACTTGGATCAATGAGACAGAACGATCGGTGTGAAATAACATATCTAATCAATTAAAATTATAAAATTGAGACAACAGAAAAGAAGTAAGTAAAATATAATTATGTCTCCACAGCCCTCATGTCTCTGAGGCCACTAAGATCAATAACGGCCCTTTTCCGCTAGCGAGACTCGGCTCAATGCGACTCACCACGGCGCTACATGTTTGTTTTTTTGCAGTAACTGTGTAGTGGAAAAAGGGGCATTAGATCAACAGGTCACCACCCCCCCTCCTCCTCCTCCTCTTCCTCCTCCTCTTCCTGTACCCACCTCCTCCTGGTCGAGCATCTGCTGCTTCAGCTTCTCCGCCAGCTGACTCTGCTGGTTGATCTCCTCATCCTGGAAAGAGCAGAGACAAACAGTACGATTAGTGTTCAGAGCACAGAGCAGACAGACAGAACGAGGTGAAACAACCTGGGAAGAAATAAAAGGGAGCGGCCATGTTGTGTTTTGTTTTTTTAAGAATATAGTAGGAATATTTGTTGGAGATCTTGGTTTGTTTTATCTTCTAATTCAGCCTTAACTCCTGTTGTCCTCCTGGGTAAAGGAAAAAAGGAAGGAGGGAAGGAAGGAAAAAAGGATTGTGGAAAGAAGGAAGGGAAAAAGGATGGAAAGAAAGATGGAGGGAAGGAACAGAGTCGTACAAGGAAGGAAGAAGAGGGAAGGAAGGAAGGAAGGAGGGAAGGAAGGAAGGAAGGAAGGAAGGAAGGAAGGAAGGAAGGAAGGAAGGAAGGAAAAAGGATTGTGGAAAGAAGGAAGGGAAAAAGGATTGTGGAAAGAAGGAAGGGAAAAAGGATGGAAAGAAAGATGGAGGGAAGGAACAGAGTCGTACAAGGAAGGAAGAAGAGGGAAGGAAGGAAGGAAGGAAGGAAGGAAGGAAGGAAGGAAGGAAGGAAGGAAGGAAGGAAGGAAGGAAAAAAGGATTGTGGAAAGAAGGAAGGGAAAAAGGAAGGAAAGAAAGATGGAGGGAGGGAACCGATTTGTTCAAGGAAGGAAGAAGAGGGAAGGAAGGAAGGAAGGAAGGATTGTGGAAAGAAGGAAGGGAAAAGGGAAGGAAAGAAAGATGGAGGGAGGGAACAGATTTGTTCAAGGAAGGAAGAAGGAAGGAAGGAAGGAAGGAAGGAAGGAAGGAAGGAAGGAAGGAAGGAAGGAAGGAAAAAAGGATTGTGGAAAGATGGAAGGGAAAAGGGAAGGAAAGAAAGATGGAGGGATGGAACCGATTTGTTCAAGGACGGAAGAAGAGGGAAGGAAGGAAGGAAGGAAGGAAGGAAGGAAGGAAGGAAGGAAGGAAGGAAGGAAGGAAGGAAGGAAGGAAGGAAGGAAGGAAGGAAGGAAGGAAGGAAGGAAGGGAAAAATGATTGTGGAAAGAAGGAAAGGAAAAAGGAAGGAAAGAAAGATAGAGGGAGGGAACAGATCCATTCAAGGAAGGAAGGAGGAAGGGAGGAAAGAAGGAAGGGAAAAGGGATTGTGGAAAGAAGGAAGGGAGAGAGGAAGGAAAGAAGGAAAGATGGAGGAAGGGAACAGATTGGGTGAATTTGATCCAGAGGGACGACAGGAGGGTTAAAACGTGTTGTCGTCCCGGTCTCACCTTGTCGTCCAGCTGCTTGTACAGCTTGCCCAGCTCCGCCTCGCACTTGTCCTTCTCCACGTCCGTGAGGCGAATGCCGGGCACGTTGGGCGTGGTCGCCGACTTGTCGTTGATGATGTTGTCCAGCGCCTGCACCTCGGCGTTGGCCTTCTCCTTGTCGAACTGCTCCTCCACCGGCACGCTCTCACCTGCAGAGAGACGTCATACATGATGATCTCTACAGTTTGTGTGGATACATACGTGCATGTGCAGACCCTGCTGCTGCTCTGGAAACATACAGCTCTGGGATTTTTAAGAGACCACAGGTCAAAATAACAAAAATAATCTGGTGTTTTCAGACCTTACTGTAGAATGCAAAGAAAACAAGTTCATATTCATTTTAAAACAACACAACACTACTTTTTAAACTTAGGAAGAGTTTAGAAATCAACATTGGTGGAATAATCCCAATTTTTAATCGCAGCAGTGTTTTTTTTTAAATGTATTTATAATCTTTCTTCCTCATTAAATATGATTTGGTTCAGGTGCTCAGCTAAGTAGAGTGAGGTGCTTGTGTTGGAGTTCAATAGACACTGGAATCAATGGCTGCCTCATGTAGAGAAGCTGATTTATTAAGAACATTTTGGAGTAGTGGTCTCTTTATTTTCCAGAGCTGTACATGAATACATGAATAAATAAATAAATAAATAAATAAATAAATCTTGTTCCTCACCGTTCCTCCAGCGGTTCAGCTCGTTCTCCAGCCAGGTGATGGTGTTCCTCAGGGTCTTGTTCCTCTCCTTCTCCCTCTCATACTTCTGCTTCCACTGCTCTGCTGTCAGCTCGACGTTCACTGTGACTGTGTTCTTGATAGTCTTTGCTCTAAAAGTAGAAAAAAAAAACATTAAATTAAACTTTACTCCACTGACTGACGCCACTTTTCCTCCAAAAACGGTACTTGATTACACCAGGAACAAACCGTGAACCGTCACTGTGGTACTACTCTCATGTTTTTTATGTGGATTTCTTGACCTCTCATTTAGATTATTAATTAAAACAACCACAGTAATATTATGACAAAAAAAGACAAATTGAGCTGAATGATGACTCGTTTCCCCTCCACTGACCTTTGTCCGAACATGAGAGTGGATTTGGTTTCGCACTCGTTGTAGGAGGAGGGCGAGCAGCAGATGACGATGGTGGTTCGACAGTTTCCACCCAGAGAGTCCTGCAGGATACGGGTCATCTTGCTGTCTCGGTACGGGATGTAGGCCTGGATGTCACACACACACACACACACACACACATACACACGTGAATATACAATGAAAACGAGAGAAACGTGCTGCAGCAATTCAAGTGTGAAGTAAAGTTTTTTTCTCCTCAAGTTCGACGAAAAACACTGTTGACTCCAAAACAAACAGTGTTCAATAGAGGGAAGCGGAGCAGAGGACACACACTGTAGTCAGTCAGTGCTTTCAATCAGAGGCGGTCATATCTGGAACAGTTCACCACTCACAATACGGGAATGTGATACACAGCACATCGAAAACACATCTGAAGAACTGGTTGAAAAGTAATCAAACCTGCACTCACTGTTAATCTTAATTGATATGTAACACTGAACCTGAACGCACTTTGTTATGTAAAGCACTTTTAACTGTCTTTATTGTCCTTGTCTCTGTGATTCGCTTTGTCTGTCGAGTCGACTTATCTCTGTTCTTCTGTGTTTTGTGTCTTTTGCAGATAGAGTTCACTTTTGAATCGTCCAACACACACACTATGAAACATCCAGA
Source organism: Trachurus trachurus (assembly GCF_905171665.1). Lineage (NCBI taxonomy): Eukaryota > Metazoa > Chordata > Actinopteri > Carangiformes > Carangidae > Trachurus > Trachurus trachurus. The sequence continues at coordinate 8,559,092 of NC_139900.1, forward strand.
TACCTCCATACTGCTCGTCTGTACTGACCCAAGTGTCCTGAAGCCGCCACATGAAAAGGTTGTTTGGAAAAAATTAATGTGATCTCTGTTTTTATCCTTGTTGTAGCAGCAGCTCCCAGTGGCTGTTGATGTTTGTGCGAGATGTTCGTTGGTTGTTGTAAACCATTGGATGTATGATGGAAACACGGAAGAACATCTCGCAGCAACTCTCACGCAGCCACTGGGAGCTGCTGCTACAACAAGGATAAAAACAGAGATCACATAATTTTTTTCTGAACAACTTTTTCATGTGGCGGCTTCAGGACACTTGGGTCAGTACAGACGAGCAGTATGGCGGTATCTGGATGTTTCATAGTGTGTGTTCTGGACGATTCAAAAGTGAGCACAATCCACCGCCATTATATGAAAACCCATTACCAGCCGGACCCCCCCTGGAACTCCTAAAGAGTTTTGATGACTCTGAAAGTTCTCCAAACCCTTCCTTGGCATGACGGTGAGTAGAAAATTGGTGAATTATTGATTTTGGGTGTAGTATCCCTTTAATGTGCACTGTAAATAAAACATTTAATAAGTTTGTTGTTATTGTTCATAGCGTCTACTTGTAACTTAATTATCCGTCTGATTTGACTGCTCAAGACTGATAATTTCCTGTTGGGAAACTGTGCAATTGTTGCTAATTTGATGTTTTTTGTGTGTGTGTCTTTTTAAAGAGGAGAGGGTTAAAACAAAGTGCGTAATTCTGATTCACTTTAATGTTCCTCCTCTGTCCTGCAACCAGAGAAGAGGTCGGTAGGATGTGATGTCTCGGGTTACAGCTCTCACGAGTTTAGCGTCGTTAGCAGCCAGTTAAACATCAACCCGATCCGCCTGTATTATATTATTATTGATACGACGAGGAGCTGCGGCCGTAGCTGCTGTAGCGGCCATAGCTGCTGTATCTCTGCACAATAACTCGTTTGTTTCACACCGTCACAACTATCAGAGCATCTGTCCGCCCCAGGTTGTTTACCCAGCGAAGGGGCACTAGAACAAACCGATCATTGATCAAAGTGAGAAGTGTGAAATTGGTGTGAGACAGCTGAAGGAAAACATTGCTCCGAGTGAAGTTGTCTTATCTGCAGAAGTTAAAAAGGAGTAGAAACGGCTCTTTCACACCGAGATAACTGAACAAGATGTTGCTTTTTCTTTTCTTTTTTTCTTCCAGATGCACACGCTGAGCTCTGGGGCTGTGCAGCTGGTAAACACACACACACACACACACACACACATACTTCCCCCTCTGTCTGCTACATTCACACTAATTTGCTTCTTTTCTTTTTTTTTTTTGAAAGAAATCCACCTGAGGTCGTAACTGATCAAACATTTGCAGAGCGTAATGAGCTCATCTCGCCACGATCTGTAGTAAAGATTAAAGCTTAACAGAGCGACGTAGTGACCTCAATTATCCCATAAGGCCGTTCACTTTCCTCTCACTCTGCATATTTAATGACCAAAGCCCAGGAGAGAGAGAGAGGAAGAGAGGAAGAGAGGAAGAGGAAGGGAGAGAGAGAGATACTGTATAGCACGAACAAATGTACTGACCGTTCCTTCAGCCAGAGCAGAGATGACGTTTCCCAAGGACGACAGAGACTTGTTGATGTTCTTGGCCTCGTCCAGCACGGCTCCCTCCGCTCCTGTTTTACTGACCTGAAAATCACACGGACAATAAAACCTCAGACTGAAGAACAGACTGTGATCTGTAAACCCGGCCCGACTCAATTACTAGAGTAAGACGATTTATTAAAAAAGGGGGAAAATGGGTGGAACAAAAGTATAAATAGTTGCCATTGTAATTTATCTCTTGATTCATTGCTTAATTACTAATTTTGGTTATTTTGTTTTATCTTTGTTTTTTCATCTCTCATTAATTCATTTGTTATTTTATTTTGATATGATAGATTTAATTTTACTTATTTATTTTAATGGTGAGGTTCTCGATAAGCCCTCCCAGGGTTTCTAACCTCTCCAGCACTGATTCATTGTAGTTCATCATATATAATCTATCGTATATTTTCTTTCTTTTATGTGATATACTCTCTGTTTGTAATGTTTTATTAAAGTGCAAACAATAACAAAGAAACATCAAAGTACTGAATCCAGGGTTCGATTTCTGCCAAATCTTAGAACATCAACAGAACCGAACCCTACGCACGTCAACGTAATGACGGCGCCATCAATTATAGGAAAGTTTACGAACGATATTCTGCTTAAATCGCTCTCAGCACAGCCAGCATCACTGTCATTATCACAAACTTAACATAAGGTCCTCTAGCTTGATGCTAACATATAATGGAAAACATCATAGGTGTGCTAATGGAAACTAGCATCGCTACTGCCGTAATTTTAAATCAACAAACTAAGTTACACATACAATAATACTTACAGGCAGATATTTTTCTCTGCTCTGTGGAGATAATTTCACTTTTTGTTTTTTTTTCTTTCTTGTTTTGAATGAGAAAAAAACCCACTAAAACCTGAATCCTGAGTGACTTGAAGTTTAAATGTTCAGTGTTCAAATGCAAAACAGTGGTGAAAGTTATAACCCATTGTTTTTTATAGTTAGAATAAAAAAGGAAACACCCTGTGTGATGGTTTTTACTGCATTTATAATGTGTTTACTGTATGGGCCGATGATGGGAGTAGGATTCGGTATTCGGTTTCAGATTTGGACAAATCAAACAGTGGATTCTGTATTTTGCAGAATGCCACAAATCAGGATTTGGTTCATCCCTAAACAAAAGTGTAGGATGGATGTGACTCTTTTGTACCTTTTCGCTACCGGCAAGATCGACCAGGTAGAGCTTCCCGCTGAGCTTCTGCTCCGTCTGAGTGTTCTCCTGTTTGACGTTTATCAGGAAGATACTGTGACTCCTGGAGCTGTGCTCGTTCATGTCTGTCAGAGAGAATAAATTAATACACGCACGTCATCAGAAAAAATGAAAATAAAACATATCGGCCCTCTGATAATCAACGGGTTTATGACTCAGATAACTTGTGGCACGTTTCTTACTTGTGACTGCTACGTGTCTGTTGGATTTGCCTTCATCAATCGTGTCCATGACCTCCTCTGGGCTGCAGACGAATCTCTCAGTGCAGCCCTTTGAAAAAAACAAAAAAAAACAAACAGAAAGAAGCGAAAAGAAAACAAAGGAAGAACACAGAGTTAGATGAATGGGCCACTCTGACTGGTTTTACAAGATCTGTGAAAGGCGGTTGGGTCGAACCTTGACGTAGGGTACTCTGTTTTTGTCTTCATGCACTGACAAATTGGTCTTTGACACTGGAGATGAGAGAGAAAGAGAGATGAGGAAACATGTCAGAGAGGTCGACTTAACGCTGCACAACACAACATATTATACTGTGACAGAAATGCTGCGGTAGGCGCCTTTGGATTTTAAATAATGCTCTTAAACTCCAACATTTAAATACATGGTGGGTGATTAAAACGTCTTTCTGGGAGTTTCAAATGTTAATTCAGATGTTAACGCAGCCATTGTTTGCACTTCTGCTGCCACTTTCAGATTATCTGCCCAGCTCAGTGCGTTTTAATTAACGTAAACTGACTAAAACTCTTCCACACTGGACAGTTTTAAATCATCAGGACTGAAAAACCTCTACTCCCCTGAATTAGACGTGTTATATAACAAGTATCATGCTTTTGTGTGTCCACATAGTCGTTTACAAATAAAGTTTATAGCTAACATGGTTCTTCTGACACAGATTCACATCAACTTTCTGCAAGTTTCACAGGTTTTCAGCAGCTCGTTCACACCTCCTGTTAACACAATTAATGCGATTAGGAGACACGAGGAGTCACGGCCACTCACCATCCAGAAGGTCCCGGATCTTGTCTAGGTAGATTTCAAAATATGAAACCTGCAAACAGAGGAAGCACAACCTCATCATTTAGTACCATCATCAGCTACGATCAATAAAGTATCTCTAAGACTAAATTGAGAATTGCTTTATTTACTGCAAATGAAGAGAGAAAAAACCCATAGAAATAAAACTTTAAATGTATCATAAGTGAAAAGATAAGAGGGGAAACCAATGAGCCGCTCTGCTTACTTTGATATGAAACTCCAGGTTTTCGTCCATGGAATAGATGTAGTTGAAAATGTCTTGAACTATCCTGGGGATGATTCCCATCGAGTCTGTGTCGTGGAGCAGCCCCTGCAAACCCAGAGGAGCGTTAGTTAATGCAATGTTTTCATGTCAAGTGGAAACAAACAACAACATCCATCCATCCAAAAACTGTGACACTAGAGACGTTAGAGATGATCCTCACCTCCATAGTGTGTGTTTTGCCGGATGATGTCTGTCCGTATGCAAAAATCGTCCCGTTGTATCCCTCCAGAACATCTGTGGAAACACCAAACAGCTCGTTGTTAAAGTAAAAAAGACTTAGATCTATATATATATATATATATATATACATATAAACATATATATATACAAATAGTGAAACCTCACCTTTTACAATCTTCTGGGCGCAGGCGTTGTACACTTGTTCCTGTGTTGTATTTGACTGAAACACTCTGTCGAACATGTACGGTTTACTCTGCAACAAAACAGAGGAGGAAGTGTGAGTGACAGCGACAACACAACAACAACACCACAACAAAACCTCAGCGTTGTGCAACTTCATTAAAAAATAATATTCAAGTGACATGTTTCACAAACTCTGTGTCAGACGCAGCAGAAGCGTTTCAACAGGAGAACAACACGTTAAACGTTTCCTGAGTTAATATTTTGTGGCAGCTTCAAAACTATTGAAGCTATTTTAATATAAAAGGCTTTAATTAAAATTAGTTCAGTCTAAAAATTATAATTTCTTTTATACAACATGTGTTTATTGTTATATCTAGTCTTACGGATATATCATTTTTTTCTGTACATATTTATTTTACACACGGTTTGTTGGTCTGTTTTGAATATTGGTTGATCAAATATTTGAAATTATTATGAAGAAATGTAAATGGTTTGGCCTGATGAAGCTCTAGGACCGAAACGCTGCAGCAAATAAATTTAACTGTAAAAGTTGTAAAAGTTTCTAACATATAAAGTTTATTCTTGTGTTTCCCACATGAGCAGCACGAGCCACGACGACACACATTTCACACCAGAGCGAGTCAAAATCATCTCATTATAATTCACTAATAAATAAGATTTGGTTTCTCTGCCACGCACCCATAATAATCATCTGTATATGTATATATATACGTATATATATATGAGACATTGTTACGTTTTTATTAGGCCTGGGACGATAATCAATAAATCAATTAATCGCACGATAAATGAAAATGAACTCGATAGTTTTTCCGGCCTCGATAAATCGCCATTTGCATGCACGTATTTGTTTTCCTGGTCTCTGGCCTCCAACCATGACAAGGCTGGATGACAAGAGGCTTCACTCTGTGCATCGGTCTCAGCACCTGGGCCGTTTGTTTTGCAGAATGAAAGGAGTGAACCCTCTTTTCAGTCATCCAGGATCTTTGTTTCCCAGAATGCATTTGGCAGCAACCGGCAGCGCCAGATCGCTCTGGGCAGCGCTAGCTGTAAAGCTAAGCAGCTAATTATTTTACCGTCTTGCTGCCAGGCTGTTAACACGTCACTTTTTTACAGTTTTAATATTTTTTCATGTGAGAAAGTCACAGTTTAGGCCCCAGTCTGTGGTTAGTTTATCCACATATCGCCTGCTGGAGATTTCCTCCGACGTTTTTGGAGCTAATGTGGTAGCAGCGAGCAGGAGGAGCGGGGCTTCCCACAGTCTGCAGCCGCCTGCAGCAGCTCACGGGCCGGTCAACCTCCGTCATTGGGGGAGAAAACGACTAAGAAAACTTATCAGCAGGTTTTTAGAGGTTTACCACCAGCTGGTTTAATACTTTATAGGAGATAAATGCTGTTCTCATTGATGAAATCTTACATGTCATGTGTGGAAGTCACATTAGTTTGTTTGAATGAAAAGTGGAGCTTCACGTAAAGTTATGACAGAAGAGCTGCACTGCACTGTTTTTTTATTTTTTGTTTATTTTATTTATTTAGGATAGTAGCTATATAAGTTCTTGTTATTCCAATTACAATGTTTAAAAACAATACTCAGAGAAATAAAAGTTTATCACATTTAAAAGGGTCTACTTGCATTATTATTATGAAATATTATTATTATATTAGTGGTTATTAATTTGTTCTCAAAAAATGTGTCAATAATATCGTTTATCGTCAATAATTTGTGGGACAATATATCGTCCAGCAAAATTTGTTATCGTCCCAGGCCTAGTTTTTATCAATAAAAATAATTAATTTTTTACACTTGCTGCCATTAATTCTGATTATTTGCACTTAGTTTATTCAATTTTAGTTAAATGTTCTACTACCTCTATTCTATTGCTTTTAAATATTTCATTTCATATTAATTGTATTTTTCTGCAACAACTTTCACCGTAATTACTTGTAATTATATATATGACAAATAAACTTGAAATTGAAGATTTTAAAGATAAGATAAGAGATACTTTATTGATCCCTGGTAAATGCGTGAATATAACAGCTCATCTTTATCTGACAGCAGCAGCAGGCGACATGTTAGAGCCTTTACACAGGAGGAGCGGTGACGACGTGACTCCAAGTTGAACAGTGGATTTGCATGGATCAGTTTTTCCACCATGTCACGCTCCAAACTGCCAGACTTGACGTCCTCGGTCTATTTCTTCCTCTGCACAGCACAGACTCTCCACCACCACCACCGTCACCGTCCTGATGACACCGTTTCATCCCCTTTGAACTGGACAGTGACGACGAGCAGCAGCAGCCACCATCATCATCATCATCAACTATGATCTCAGAACAAACTAAAAACAACGACATCTCTTTGGCTTTAACAAAACTTCAAAGCACATTATTCCAGTCGGTCAGAAATCAATAGAGGGTATGCAGCACATGACGTCACGGTACTCGGAAGTCGCTGTGGAACGTTCACTGAGCGGCAAAAAGACGAGTGGCAGAGCCGCCAAAGTTTAAAAACGAGCAAGTAACGAAGCGATTTCCTCCGACCCCACACAAGTCTGACATGTCTAGCTTTGCCAGCATGTAAAGCAGCATGACCTCACAGAGCTGCTAAACATCTTGAGGATACGCCTTACTTTGACCGAGTTACATTCAAGAACCTGTTCTCAATGACGGAAAGTAATTTCACTGGAGCGGTGATTTTTTTTTTCGATCGATCAGCTGTGTTTACAGTTTCAGGTGTCATAGTTATGATGGTTAGACAGATAAATTAGTCCTCTAACACATCCTACAGTTTGACTTGTTAGAGTCTTTCAGAATAAAAGCAGCTAGTCCTCTAACACATCCTACAGTTTGACTGGTCAGAGTTTTTCAGAATAAAAGCAGCTAGTCCTCTAACACTTCCTACAGTTTGACTTGTTAGAGTTTTTCAGAATAAAAGCAGCTAGTCCTCTAACACATCCTACAGTTTGACTGGTCAGAGTTTTTCAGAATAAAAGCTCGTGTTTAAGTGCCGGGAGTCACTGTCAGGACGACAGTAACAGCTGTAATCTCGTCCCTCTGCACAGTAACACTGAGCCTGTCAGTCACTCTGCAGGTACCACGGTCACACTGTGTGTTACAGGATTGTCACTGTGTGTTACTATGGTTACAGGATTGTCAGTGTCCGTGGAGCAGACGGTTTTGTGGAGCTGGTTGTCGATTCCTTTTGACATCAATTTGTTTTGATATAAGATATTTGATCCAGTTTATGAGTCCACCGCTATCCGCCAGCATGTTGAAATAAAATAAAAACTGATGCTACAAGCAATTCTGAGGTTGTTGAGCTGAGATGGCGAGTCGCCGTGGGAGGTTTGAAGTCCCAGTTGACTCATCCTGCATCTCCAGCAGCCTGACGGACGGACGGGCGGGGCTCTGCTCGCGGCGGTGGCCCTCGCTGCTCGCATGCGATAAATACGACTGGTTGCAAAACACACACACACACACACATGCCTGAGTGGCAGTCGACTCGGGTTAGTTATGAGTTATTGCCCCTAGGTTGAGAGTTCACACCTGGAAGAAGCGAGAGAAGCCTGAGAATGTGGAACAACAACGACAACGACTGCACTACATCTAAACACATTCACCCCCTTCAGGTGAAACCACAGATGATCTCAGCGTGTGGCAATGAAAGCTGCTGCGTCTTCAGCAGTAAAACTATTATTTAAACTACTACAGCAGCAAAATCAGGGTTCCCACTCTTTTCTTGAAATCATTTTCCAGGACATTTTCAGCTGTCTGACAGACATTAGTTTTTATGCCGTACACCGATTCATCCCCTGTCCCATTCGTGTTCTTTTCATCAATGCAGTGCAGTCTATGGCTCTAACGTATGAAATAATCTCTTAAATGCTAAGAAACAATGACAAATTTATCATAGAACAGCACAAACAAAATAGCACAAATAAATATAATAAATTATTTTTCAAGACAACTCAAGCTTTTCCAGTACATTTGAATACTTTTTCCAATTGACGTGTTTACATGACACATTTTTATTCGGATCAGCCCTTTATTCCGAATATTTGTGTCCATGTAAACGCACCTACTGAGTACATGTGTGTGTAAGAGAGGAGTAAGGGGGGCCCCGCCCGTCACAGAGGAGAGCAGTGAAACAATAGCAACGCATTAAGACATATGTTATAGGTCCTTTTCCATTTAACCTAACCCATTTAGGACAACTACAATTGGTCGGGGGTCCTGTTGGGGGAGGCAGGGCACCCTGTTAGTTTTTTCCAATATCGTGCAGCCCTACTAGGAGCACAGTGGCCCCATGACTTAAAATGTTACAGGTTCAAGCAGAAAATGTAGAGGAGCACATTGTAAATCGACTTGCAAAGCAAATATTCACATTTCCTTTTCATTCATGATCCTCTCACACATTGACCTGCTGACACCTGTAGTGACAGAGTCCAGATTCTTTGAGTCGCCGTCTCTTTCACGTTTCACCAGCGTGAAAAAAAAACAAAACAGCAAATTTACTGGATGAACATGTGCAAGTAGATTTACTATTTTACAAAATGCCTCCATTTGGGGGCCGAGCCTGGAGCGCTGTGGCGGTCACATCTAGAAAGGAGCAGACCTGCAGCATCCTATGACGTCGATAATTCACTCGTCTCGTTAGCTGCATCCTGGCAATTAGCCGTGGCCAAAACAAAGAGCGCCGAGACGCTATCGGTCCTGCCAGACGTCGTCAGCAAACAATAGGCAAACAGGTTTCAACTCCTCATTATTATTATTGCTGCTGCTGCTGCTGCTGCTGCTGCTGCTGCTGCTGCTGCTGCCGCTGCTGCTGCTGCTGTCCTCCTCGTTACCTACACTCGTCTCTAATGGGATTACTTGAAAATGTAATTACCAGTGAAAAGCATTGTTACGAGTTTTCATAAGTGCGCTGTCATGTTCATGCTTCAGAGTTGGCTCTTCAGGAGAGACAGTAACACACACACACACACACACACACACACACACAGCCCCAGGTTCCTCCGTCTCCATCCATACAAGTCTGGTTGTATGATGCATGAACTCTAATTGGATTACGTTGCTACACAAAATAGGTCAGTCGTCCACAACTGATCAATTTAGCTTCCTGGTTCACTAACAGTCTGAGAGGGGGAAGAAAGAAAGTTGGAGTTTGATTGTTTCCATGTTATTTACTCATCTCTCTAATCCTTTTCTTCCCTTTTTATCTCTCACGCACTTCCACCACAACACTATCTTAGAGTAGCTCAGTCGTTGTCGTTGTTGTTGTTGTTGTTGTTGTTATGGGATGTCCCAGACTGCAAATGTGACAGCAAAAGCATGAAGAAATGACTTGATCTTTGAGTAAAACTGACAGGGAGGTTAATGGATGCATGAATAATTCACCTGCTGCACACTACTCGCGCTACGCTGGCGAGGCTCGCTTGCTCGGCAAAACTGAGCCAGTTACAGTTCGACACACACACGCACACACACACACACAGGATCAGGAAACAACGTCACCTTCCTTTGTTTCTAGTCGCAAATAAAAATCTCTGGTGTAGCGAATGAAAAGCGTCACCAAGCCAGGTCTCCAATGATAAAAGCTGCTGCTACACATCACACGGCGTGGACAGCTTCACCAGAAAGAGCCGAGTGGTGATGATGATGATGATGAAGAAGCAGCAGCGACTACTTTTACATGCGTCAATATTCGGGTTAAGGTCAATACTCCGGTTTCTGAAACGTTCGGAGTAACCCGTTTACATGCATTAGCAAACAGGGTTATTCCTGTATACATGGTTATTGTAATGAATTGGGATATCCCAATCAAAACAGCGACGCACGGACGACATCATGAGGCAATGTACGTCATTTCCACTTCTTCTTCCTGTATCCAAAGCAGCAGCACGGTGTCGGCGGCACAGTTGCCAAGTCCGCTTATAAATATTGGTGGTTGTGGATTGCAGGTTTTTGGGCTTGTTGTTAAATTAAAGTGTAGCCACTTATTTAGGCCTACTCTCGACTCCCCCACTCGCATCCCGAGATCGGCTTTCACCACACTCTCCTCCACCGATCGAGAGAATAGTCAGCCTACCGCAAATCCTCCAATAAAAGCCGGGTCTATTTCTATTTACCTCAAGTTCTTGTGAATGTAGCCTACAAAACCTCTCATAGCGCACGATCGCCCATTTGAGCAGTTTCTATTCTTAGCCGCTTGATTCCTCATTGGAGTTCTCAATCGGCATCAGGTGTTGAAGCTCGGACCCGCTGCGGCACAAGCACCTATTCTCGGCCTGAACGCAGTTCGGTCCGGCCTGTTGAGAACTCCGACTGACCGAAGGAAAGCCTAAAAACAGTCTGTGGCCGGAGCACACATTTATTTATTAAAAGTTTGAGAGTTGCTGATTAAACGCCTGTACGCCTGTCATTAATATAATATAATTTGTATTATTTACACCAAGTAGTTCCTGTACTCAAAAGACCAAGATTCCTTGCTATTCCTTTCGATGGGGATATCCCGATAGGCGTATACATGACCAAATATTCGGGTTGGAAAAGGAGCAACCGAGGGGTCATTTTCGGGTTTTTAAAAACCAGTAATATGAGCATATTCCTGGTTTTTCAAAAGGGTTATTGATGTTTACATGGCCGTGTGCAACAGGGTTATTGCTAATATTCCAGTTATGAAAGAGTTATTGACTGCATGAATGAGGCTTAGAAGAATAGAAGAAGCTCCACGCCCTGAATTGTTTTAAAATGGATAATATTTTTTTTATTTTTTTTTAAGTGAGCTAAGTGAGCTCAGTCACCCTGGATAAGAGCATCTGCAAAACAACAAAGTGCATCACCACCATCATCATCATCATCCTAATAATTACCCTCCTCCCCACCCGCCGGAGAGATTGCCCAGCCCTGTGATTGGTCCAACAGCTGGTAACCCAGGAGAGAAAACACAGGGGGATTTACGCTGCAGGCCTGAGTCGTATCAGATCTGAAAAGCAGATGCACCAGCAGAGGTGACACGACGACGACGGGCGGCTCTGACCGTGCAACACTTGTGGCTCTCTCACAATGTGCGCTCACTGTTATTTTGGCACTATATGGTCGACTGGTATTCTGGGCTGGGCAGGGCAGACGGACGGACACACACACACACACACTCACACACAGACAGTACGCTCGCTATTAGTGAAGAGGCCTGAAGTCAGTGTCAGCAAAAAAAACCATTCAAGAAAGTCACCACAGCTATAATAATAAGTCTTCTGTGTTGCACGGCGGAAAATGAATAGTCCTGTTGTCCTGTTGTCTGAAAAACTCACCACATAAATAAGTGGGGGGTTTTTTTACTCGAAAGAGGATGTGATTCATCATTTTCACTTTTAATTTCATGGCTGGAGGTTAAGAGGATATGTTTCCATTGGCGCCATGTAGCTTTTCTGTCTTTTAATTTCTTTAGTTTGCTCCGTTTTTGTTTTGTTTCCTTTTGTTTTTCGCTGGTTTCTGTTTTTTGTCCTGCTTGTTTCTGCTCTGTCTTGCTTATATAATGCTGAAAGACAATTAAAAAAAAATAGATCACAAAGAAAAAGGTTTATATTGGCTTGTAAAGTCCTTTAAAAGGAGGTGTTTCCACAGGTGTGTGTGTGTGGAAGACACCAAAGTCCACACAGAGGAGGACGGTTTGTTGCTGAAGAAACTAATGTTTAACCATGTTCTCTACACATGACGTGACTTTTGCCCGTTTAACATGTACAAACTTGATACATATACCAAGTATTTATGCTGCTATGTATTAGATAATTACAACAAGCATTAGAGAATATTATTTGAATCCATTTTCCCCTTGTGTGTGTGATCCTTCAACGCAGCAACACGTACTGGCATGAAACCAGGCTGTGTAAACAACTAAACAGCGTCCTGTGAAAAAACAGCCTGTGGGCGCATGACGACAAAGCATCAAAAAATGACTTCAGAGCACGGTCGTCCTCTGGATTCATTAAAGTGTAGAGTGACGACGCTGGCACCGCATTAGTCAAAGGCATTTCCTTCTTTTGTTGTAGTTCAGATTGTGCCCATTGCAATTATCCTTATCATTACAGTGGAGGTGAGGGAGGGGCATTTCACACTAACTTTTTTTTTTTTTTACTGGGAGCACAGCGGCCACCTCACTTAAACTTTTAGGAGCACAAACTCAAGAAAAAATCAACCCACGAAGCAAATATTCACATTTCCCTTTCATTCATGATCCTCATACAGGCTTTTACACACGAGCTGCAAAAAGGAGCGTTATCGCAGATCTTTCCTGCCAACGGCCGTCAGACTTTTTAATGCAATGTGATTTATTTTAACTTAATTTTGGGTGTGTATGTTGCTTTTTATTCTACTCTATTTTATTCCTTATCATATGAAGTGCTGCTGTGGCAAGTGAATTTCCACGATGTGGGACTAATAAAGCTCATATCATCTTATCTTATTTTTTTTTTTAAAAAGAAAAACAACAAATTAACTGGTCGCACATGTTGCAAATAGATGAATAATTTACTTGCACTGTGTCAAATTTTAGAGGCTGATTTTAGCCCTGATGTAGTTGAAGCTGTTGGGTTATTATTAACTGGAAAACGTCGAGTCACTGAACCAAATTACCTCCATTAGTCTGCAGGTCATATAATATAACATTTCCTCTGCCACTGATATAATATTACCATTGTCAATGTTTCCTATTTCTCAACATTTCCAGCCTGTGTTGTCATTTTAATTCAGGATTTGACAGGGCTCCAGACTAATGTTTTTTACCAGGAGCACAGAGGCCCCTCACTTAAAAATTTAGGAGTACAAGCAGAAGATTTAGGGGTGCACACTGTAAATCGACTCGCAAAGCAAATATTCACATTTCCTTTTCATTCATGATCCTCAAACACATTTGCCTGACACCTGTAATGACAGATTACAGATTCACTGAGTGTTGAAAAACAAACAGCAAATTTACAGGTTGCACATGTGCAAGTATGAAAGATTTACTTGCACTGTCTCAAATTTTAGGGGCAAAATGCCTCCATTTAGGGGCAGTCCGGATCCCTGTATACCATAAAATATACTAGTGTGACAAATGCATATGAAATGCACTTGATTTCAGTTGTTGACCATTGATCTGTTCTCCAGCAGCCAAACAGTTTTCTTGGTGTCCCACTTTGAAATACAAGCTGCTGGTCAGGACCTCCCATTTCTTTAGAATATTTTTTGTATAAATGTATAAAAGTACTCATTCATAAATCGATGAGAGCACTTGAATCTCTATTGAATCCCTAATGATAATTTAGGGTCAGTCTGGAGCCCTGATGTAGTTGAACCTGTTGGGTTACTATTATTATTATTATCTGTAAAACGTCCAGTCACTGAAGGGCCAACCGAATTACCATTACCTCTTTTAGTCTGCAGGTCATATAATATAACATTTCCTCTGCCACTCTTATCATTGTCCTATAGGCTATTTCCTGTTTCTCAACATGTTCAGCCTTTGTATTTAATGTTTATTCAGTATTTAGCCCTGGTGTAGCTGAACCTGTTGGATTATTATCAACTGGAAAACGTCCAGTCACTGAACCAAATTACCTCCATTAGTCTGCAGATCTTATAATACAACATGCCCTCTGCCACTGAGATGATATATTACCATTGTCCATGCTTCCTATTTCTCAATATTTTCAGCCTGTGTAGTTTATGTATATTCAGTATTTAGCCCTGATGTAGTCGAACCTGTTGGGTCATTATTACTAACTGGGAACAGGTCCAGTCACTGAAGGGCCAACCAAATTCCCATACTACCTCCATTAGTCTGCAGATCATATAACATTTCCTCTGCCACTGATATAATATTACTGTAGTCCATGCTTCCTATTTCTCAACATTTTCAGCCTGTGTTGTCTTTTATTCAGTATTTAGGGAGTTGTGTCTCCAGAAGGCTTGGGTTGGGATATACAGCCAGCTGGTCGGCTAGGCTAGCTCATGTTAGCTTTAATTAAGCTACAGTATTAAACACTAGCCAGCTAGTAGCCAAGGCCGGCTAATCTGTCAACTGACCACCAGCTGGTGGCCTGTAGTAGCCTGTAGCTTAGCCTGCTGCTGCTGTTAGCCACTGATACTAAGTTAAATCAAAGCTGGCTTACGTTACGTTACTTACTTACTGTGCGTTATGCTGACGCAAACTGTTCACAATTAATAGCTTTAACCGTTACAGATGCTAAGTTATTAATGTGTTAATGTCGCCGTTGGGTGATAGCGTCGTGCTTTAGGCTTAAGTTAAGTTTATCATATCAGGGCTAAATAGCTTGTGGCGACGTGTGTATTTTGTGCCGTTGAGTTGTGTTTGTGTTTGTGTCTTTGTTGAATGACAGCAGCTTCCTTTTTAGCCTTTAGCCATGACAGGGCAACTGTGGTGACATTTCACGGCGATAACAGCGACAGGAGTGGCTTTTTATTATTCTCTTATCATCAGAAACTTTGAATTAAATTAAAACCTGCTGCATATTTTCAGTGAATATGGAACAAGTGGTTAAATACGGGTTGGGTGGATGCTTTTTTTTTTTTTTTTTTTTGGGTGGTGGCAGTTTGAGGGCCAGCAGCAGGTCAAGCTAGCGTTAGCCGAGCTAGCTCCCGGAGCTAAGGTGCTAACTAACCGTAGCTACGAGACAGACAATCAAAAATGGCGGAGGGGCTCTCTGTCACTGGAGGTAAACCGAGCTCCCCTGCTCCACGTTTGATTAAACAACAACTACATAACCAACTCACCGCGATAATGACGGTGTCCTCCCCTTGAAATTTTGGGATGTAGCGGTCGCCCCTGGTCACCTCGGAGCTGTTCAGGGGCCTGAAGCGGCACATCACTTTGATGGTGCACTCCGCCGGGTCGGCCATCTTCCACGGTTCAACCCGATGAAAATTGAATTAAATAAAAGTATAATATCCTGGATGGATCCCCAGCAGCGGCGGCCGCGGGCGGGGCGGGGGGGCTAACAGGGAGAGGCCGAGCCCCTCTGTCCCAAATCTCTGTTTTTTTAGATTATAATCTAAATAGAAATCCTTGTTTTCCCCTCTGAATCGGTTCCCCCCGTCCTGTTAGGAAGCCATGATACCGGTGTTGGTGGTGGATCAGCGGCTGGCCACCTCACCCCTCCTCCTCCTGCTGCTGCCGCTGTGGATGTGGATCACCATGACGTCACCCCGGCGCTCCCCTCCTCAGTCCTCACTGTGTTATTGTTCTACCACTGTAACCAGGGCCGTTGCTAGGAATTCTGGGCCCCCCTTAAACAATACTCCCCCTAACTTTTCCAGTTTTTTTTTTCTTAGACTACGTATGTATTATAATTTATTATTTAGCCTACTTTGTTTTGATGCTAATGCAGCATTAAACTGCAAAAACTCAAGTATCTTACCAAGAATATTTGTATTATTTCTAGTCAAAATGTCATTTCTAGTCAAAACAAATCTCATTATACTTAAAGCAGAAGTAAGTGATATTTTTGTGTTAATATAAGTCTTAAATAGTTATATCTTCCGACAGCAATCACTTACATAGAGTGTTTGGACCGAAACACGGGTCTCTCAGCCACTCTGCTCTGAGCCGAGGAGAAAACATTTATCGTATCCTACAGTTTTTATCCAATGAGGAGAGAGAACGGCATGCAGGGCTGTGTGTGCAGCCAAGGGATGCGCGTGAATGTGGTGACGTAGGGACGAGGACTGCTATGGTGCGTTCAAGGCAACTCGTAACTCGTGTTTTTCCGACCTGTGAAGTCGTAACTACCAGTTCAATCTGGTACGAGTTCACGGGTCGGAAGTTACGAGTGGCCGTTATAGTGACTTTCACAGGTAAAACAGGTCGGAAAAACACGAGTGGGTTGCCTGGAACGCTACAAAGTTGTAAGTCGTGACTTGAAGCTGTAATTTACGGTTTCAAAAGCCTGCCTGGAACGCAGCATTAGCCAAAACGACCGGATCGCTTACTTCTGCTTTAAACTTTTTCAACCTGTATGTAATTGTGAATCATGACCTTGTATACTGTGTAATTGTGTTTTTGTAATCAGGGCGTCATTGAAAAAGAGAGCTCGCTCTCAATTGACCTTCCCTGAATAAATAAAGGAGAAATGAAAATGAAAATGCAAAAACTCAAGTATCTTACCAAGAATATTTGTATTATTTCTAGTCAAAATGTAATTTCTAGTCAAAACAAATCTCATTATACTTAAAATAAGACACATCATATTAAAAGTAGCTTGTTTTTAGACACTTTTTACTCCCTTCAAACATATTTTCACTTGGAATAAGTAGAAAAAATCTGATAATGGAACAAGTTTTTCTTTCTTATTACAAGCACAAAAAACATGTTTTCACTGGCAGATTTTTCTACTTATTTCAAGTGAAAATTTGTTTGAAATAAGTGAAAATGATCTAAAAACAAGTTAGTTTTTAGGTTATGAGTCTTATTTTAAGTGGAAAGAGATTAGCTTTGACTAGAAATGAGACATTTGGACAAGAAATAAAAACAAAAATTCTTGGAAAGATGTTGAGTTTTTACAGTGTACTATGAGTATTAGTCAGGGTCTTATGCAGAATAATTCAGTCATACAAAGATTAAACTACTGGGTTTTTTTATGGGCCCTACTGGGCGCTGGGCCCCTAGAATTATCACCTTTCTCCCCTATACAACGGCCCTGACTGTGACCAATATCTATCAATTTCTGGACTCAACTTGAACAATATATATATATATATAGTGTGTAAAATAAAGATAAACATCTTCTGTAGAATTGTGATAATGTATTTGTAGTCCATGTAATGGAGAAAATGACGTCACCTTTATTACAAACCTATTCATTCTGTGTTATGGCAAATTTCACATATAAACTCCACCCAACTTTAGAAGTTTCTTGCATGAGTTTAAAAAGTACATAAAATCCCTCACACTAATTGACACTAAACAAAGCACCACATCCACAGATATACTGTATACGAGAGGTTTTTCCAAAGAAGAATAATGTATTTACATTCTGTTTCCTTGTTTTTTGTTTGTTTTTTTATCGTTGTTTTTTTCCCTTTCCTGTCATTTTATTTATTCATTTATTTATTATCCTCCCTACTTTTTTAAGTTTACTGGCATTACTAATAATAACCTTAGTTTACTGTGAATTATTTATTTTTAGTTTTTTTTTTGATGATATTGGAGCACCTGTCTGCTGTTCTATCGTTTGTATGTACAACCTTTTTCAATAAAGTTCATTGAAAAAAAAAGTGTTATTGTTTCAGAGAGACACTCACTATGACAGCTTTTCTCTCAAATAAATAAATAAATTCAGCATTGCCATTCATATTACTGGGTAAATTCTACATACATAAAGTTAAAATGTCCAAAGCATTAAAATGCTTATCAGCTCTTCAGTTTTACTCAAATTACTTTATGTAAAGTTGTCTGCCACTTTACATTGCTCTATTATTCATATCTCTACCTTTTTCTAATTTTATTTCTATTTATTTTAATAGAATAGAATAGGAAAAAATAGCCTACTTTATCCATCCCCCTGGAGGGAAATTCAAGTCGTCCAGCAGCTTACAACAAAATAGATAAAAACACACACAGTGCAATAAATAACCTCAAATTATATACCGGTAACTGTCATGAAAGTAAAAGTGCATGGCCTAACAAATTGCATTGTGCATTCAGGAATGAAAGATTTCCCGAATCTTTCTGTGCAGGTCAGGGAGATGAGCCTGCATTTTTTTTTATCCCTCCCATATTACTCATTTATTTTATGTTATTTATTTGATTAATTAATTTGACAGTTTTTGTCCTTTATTACATCTCTGTTATCAGTTTATGTCTTATCATGTCTTGGGACATCTGTCATTTTGTATATTCTCTGTTCCTACATTCTTTATACTTATTGTTGAGCAATAACAAACACACAGTGAATTTAATTAAATTATTAATTTTTCATCAGGTCGTTGTTCATTGCTTATCTTTGCATAATAAATCATCTAAAAACTGTGGGCAAGGCATCTAAGAAAATATAACATAATAAGAGAATACACAGGGTTTGGCCAATAGAGCCAGAAAATATGGCATTTAATTTAGGAATTGATTAATAAATAATTAACAATTCATCAAATCACAATCAGATTTATTGGCCAAGTATGCTGCATAGCGTACATACAAGGAGTTTGACTCTGGTTTGCATAGCTCTCTGACGTTCACATATAAGACGTATACAACAACAACTGAACAATAAGTTAAGAATAAGAAGAATAAGAATTATACAAAAAAAGTTGATAAAATAAGATAAATAAAGTGGCTAGATTGTAGGCCTACTGTACAGTCACATGTAGTGCAAATAGACAATGAGGTAGTGCCATGAAAATAAATATATATTAACGATATTCATCATGTGAACACTAAGATTTATAAAAATAAGCCCTGTGCTCCTTAATTTGAATTTTTTTGAACCACAATATACAAAACAGGAACTCCACTAAGATGGAAATATATAGTATTAGACGCTTCATATTTGACTGAATGCTTGTGGATCACATGCATGGCTATGAGTAAAACAACATATTTAAGGAAACAGTGTTGAAAATGTAACTGCACTTATTTATTCGCTTTATTATAACCACTATAACCCCATGAATGTTGTTGTTTTGTTTTTTTGCATGTTATGTGGAAAAGCCTTGAAACTCATACAAAAACTAATTCCTTCTCAATATCTCTGGGGTTTTCGAGGTCACCAGATATGCTAAAAGTGAAATTTAGCACAAGATGACAGGAATTTTCCATCCGATGCAAAGCCACAAAAAGCTGTCATTCATATTTGTATGATGGATTTTAATATTATTTTGGTTTTGCTTCAATGAAGCACTGGAGACAGCTGACAGTTTTCTGATGCCACACAAAGCAGGGTTAGGGTTAGACGATGTTTTATTTATGTCGCTCTGAGGGAATTGGAAGGAAAATATTAGTGCCATTGTCACGCCCACAGTAGGATGTAACTGTGGTCTGTGACTCAGCTGTCTTTAAGACTCTGGGAGCTGCAGCTGTGAGGAATAAAATTCATAATGTCTGACCTCATTCAACAGATGTCATAATGGAGCAAAAGCGGCAGCAAACCGCACTGTAGTGACTGACTGGCTGAACACATTTTCTGGCCACTCCCTGAAACACACAGAGGAAGATCATTTTTCATGTTGGGAGTGCTCAGCTAATCCAAATACCAGTTTTACTGGCCCACTTGTGTGTTCAGTGAGGAAGTAAAAGGGTGTGGCGGTGCTGCTGCTGCTGCTGCTGTGTGAGCTCACATGCAGGGTATAGTGTGGTTGTCAGTAAGCAACAAGTCCCTAAAGACTACATTGTCTACTGTTCCACATACTGTACTGAACATGGGTCTGGAAGAATAAAGGGAAAGGTCATTCAGTAATATGATACACAGCCTTTTTCTTTACACAGTTTGCTGCTTTGGACTGAGAAGACAGGCTGTTA
Organism: Trachurus trachurus; assembly: GCF_905171665.1. Taxonomy (NCBI): domain Eukaryota; kingdom Metazoa; phylum Chordata; class Actinopteri; order Carangiformes; family Carangidae; genus Trachurus; species Trachurus trachurus. The sequence continues at coordinate 8,579,160 of NC_139900.1, forward strand.
GGTGTTAATTAAAGGCACTGAATTGTTTCTTTGAGACCACCCCACCCCGCCCCGTCCTAACTCAGCATCTATCTAAGCCTATTATTTGACAGCTGTGTCTTTAGTAATTACACTCTCCTCGCACATAGATTTAATTTTCTCTGCTATTGCCATTAGGCTGCAGGCATGGTTTTGTATGGGTAAGGTAATAAAATTCACCTACATCCTGTGAAATGCATGATTAGTGCAAAGCAAATACACAAAAAATATCATTGTTCAATATGTGAAAAGTTAAGTCAATATGTGATTTGAAAAGTCTGAAAAAAGTATTATCATTTCATCAAAAGTGGCCTTAGGGGGGTTGGTGGTGAAGTTAAAGACAATGGCAGATGTCTCAGTGGGTCGTGGTGGATCAAATATTCCTTTCCCACTGGCCAAAAAAACAGTTTAAACCCGCTAACAATCGGCTTCTGGTGGCAGTGGGAAAGGCGCGTCGACCCGTATCAAACGACTCAGCAAGCGACGCAGGTTAAAATCGCCTTCAATTGGCTCGGCTCTGATTGGCTTGCAGTGGGAACGCCAGACCCGAGTCAACCATAGACTGTAATGGGGTCAACCTGCTAATTTACATGATGACGTTAAGCGCCAGTCGCGTCTGATGTCACGTACCAAAACAAAGCTCTGCTCATATTCGAGACTTGATTTGATCAAAAGATCAAAGAACACTGACCAAAAACGATTGAAAAACAAATGAAGTGACAGTCTGTTTAACTGACGTGTTGTGCCACGGACGTCCGTCATAATATATAATAATATAAGACGTCGGCGTCAGACTCTCTGTCCTCCGCGGTCCTGGTGCTCCGGGTCAGCCAGACGCCTCCTCTGCCTCGGTCGACGGACCTCACACTCCGCGGCGGGCGGCTGTGGCATGACGTGTTTCTCGCACCGCGGATGAGAGCGGGGCGACTGGTTTATGATCAGACAGACATGTTGCTCATTTTGGTCAATGGGAAAGGAGCCAAATGCCAATGCCGTTGTTAGCGGGTCAACCCGCGTTTAAAAAACTCGCTTCAACCCGCTAATAAGAAGTAAGAACTTTAGAATTACTCTGGAAAATTCACTCTGGAAACCCAAAAACATATCGGTCACCAATGCAGCACGACCTGCAACCTGGTTTTTATTGTCCAGCAACATCAAAAAATGACGACAGGAGGGGCGTCGTATAGTTCAGTTAGTGTAGGCACCGGCTATAGCCAGTCTTCGCTGCAGCCGGCCCTGTATCCAATCCTGACTCAGGCGGCTCTTTGCTACATGCCTCCCATTTCCTGTCTCTCTCTCGACTATACTTTTTTTTTTTTTTAAATGATGACGGGAGTAAATGAGCATGTGTGGTTGTTCAGCAAAGAGCAGAAACATGTGCCGAGGTTGGGGTGGCTAAATGTGTCAACAAAACTGATCAGTGATGGGTCCTATGGTGAAATGTTTGTCAATGATCACTCCAACCATGACGCGCCACTGTAACTAACAGACACTGTTTAATGGTAAAGAATTGTTCTTTTCACCTCAACCTAACCAAACCATGAGGTTACATGAATTTGGCTGCATGTTTGTTACTGTTACCCTATCTGAGAAGTTCCAAGCCGGTGCACTATACGATGAGAGACAAGGGCCGGCTTTTCACGCCGACACGACTGGAGGTGTTGTTTGGTTTGATTCTACATATTCAAATTACCAAGAATACAGCCCAGAATTAATGACCAACTCTAAGTACAAACAAAGTGGGTTTCAAAGTACTGTCATCTGTTTCAAATCAAGTGTGGTACTGTAATGAGGAGCCCCCCAAAGTGAAACAAATGAGGAAACATGAGTTGATAAGGATAACGTTATTATAAGCAGGTTATGAATATTAACAAAACGAAAACCAAACATTGACCTTTACATACTGGATTTACGAGTTTCGTGTAAAATACACACACATATTTATGCACTATGGGTTGGGTAAAGTCAAATCAATAGAAGACACATTATATAAAGGACGAAATTTCAGATTGTACAGTATTTTGAAGAACAGAAGCACAAGGAATTACATTCTTGATCTTGAGATGAACAGAGAAAAACGGCAAAGACACAATCAGAGAAAGGATGGAGACAGAGGACAGTGGGCAAATAAAACTGAATATATTCTGGTGGTCGCAGGAAACGTGGTCGGTCTGGGTAACGTGTGGAGATTTCCTTATCTCTGCTACAAGAACGGTGGAGGTGATTCAGTAGAGATGTTTAATTTTTCAGATATTGGACTTGAAACGATGAACTGGAGATGGGAAAGTAGAGGATATTGCGTCATCATTTTGTCATTCCCATTACAACATACATCTCTGTTCTTCCAACAGGTGCTTTTCTGGTGCCATATGGTCTGTTAGCTGTGGTGTGTGGGATTCCTCTGTTCCTGCTGGAGACGTTCAATGGTCAGTACACCCAGGAGGGATTCATCACCTGCTGGAGGAAACTGTGTCCACTGGCACGAGGTGAGAAACCATCAGTAGAAGAGAAACAGACAAAATTTTACACATTTTCTTGTAAAATCAACTTTGGAAATAGAAGTACTTTTGTCCAAAACTGCAACAGCAAACTTCACTCAAACAAATATCTGACCCAGATCTAAATATTTTAGTTTTTATTTCTGTAAAAGACATTACCTTTTATTTTCTGTGTTGTAGGAATAGGAGTTGGGCTAACTGTAACAAAACTCTATGACTTCAGCTACATTATAGTTGAAGTCTGGGCTCTCTTCTACTTTGTGTCTTCATTCAAGTCCCAGCTCCCCTGGGCCAACTGTGAAAACACCTGGAATTCAGGTAAATATACAACTCAAAAACCCATTGAAAATCAGTGTGGTGGTGGACTGAAGGTCCATGCCAGAGGGCCATCTAATCTGGAGGAGCTTGAGAGATTCCCCAAAGAAGAATGGGCTGGGATTCCACAGGAGACGTGTCAGAGACTTGTTGAAAAGTAAAACAAACAACTACAGGCTGTTAACCAGCAAAAAAGATATGCAGCTGGCTATTATTAGCATCAGGGGGGCAAATCATTTTTACCCTGTTTGGTTTTTGTGAAATAATTCCATTTCTGTTTGCAAAATAAATTAATGCAAGCATCCAAAATAAAGCTATGATGTTTGGAAAAATTGTGTTTAAAATTCTTAAATAAAACATTGACAAAAAAGTGACATTTTCATAGGAAGCTAATCATTTTGTATATGTACCTTGTATTTCCAGTAGTAAACCACCTGTAAAAATGCATGCTGATCATGAAAACACTTCCAGAACTCCGATGAAGAATAAACTTGCCTCTCATGAGTCCAGTACTGTTTACTCTAAGTCCAGACATTATCTCCGCTCCGCGTCGGGCCGAACAACGCCCCTTAGCCGTGGTATAATGAGCATATACCACGGCCTGTCGTGATATATTGCTTAAATATATATATATATATATATATATATATATATATATATATATATATATATATATATATATATATATAATTTTTGATGTGTTTTTTTATGCGTTTCTGTACTCAAAGTCACAATCATGTGTCTGTCTCCTTTAATCAGTCAACTGTATAGGTCTTCACAATCTGGATTCTTCTTCACCAAATGTGACTGAAAATCAGACCATGTTGACCAACACCACCTCTGCTGCCACTGAGTTCTGGGAGTGAGTCCAAATTCATTTCTAATTACCTTTTAGGGATTCAATATTAGTAGATCATGATATATAATAACTCACATTAGATAGTAATTATTATGACAACCTTAAATAGACAGTAATTATATGGTTTCAAGAGGAGCGCCAATTACTCTGTGAAAATGGTTCTGTCATGCAGAGACAGGTCTGATGGTGACGGTCTGATACCTACAGTATGTTCAGTTATTGTAACCTTTAAACTTGTCGACCTCTCAGACGCCGTGTCCTGGCCATGTCTGGAGGCATAGAGGAGCTGGGCAGTGTGAGGTGGGAGCTGGCCTTGTGTCTTCTGTTCTGTTGGGTGGTCACCTACTTCAGTATCTGGAAAGGTGTCAGATCCTCTGGAAAGGTCCTGTGGAGACGTTTTTATATAACATTTCTCCAGTGTTGGGGAGTAACGAATTACATGTAACGCCGTTACGTAATTTAATTACAAAATTTACGTAATTGTAATCAGTTACATTACTGTGGGAAAATGTGTAATTAAATTACAGTTGCTTTTATAAATTTCCATGATTACAGTTTTAGTTACATTTGAAAAATCATCGAAAAACTCGGGTTTATCAGATAGTTTTTTCATGTCAACGTCCTCCTTTCAAAGCCGCAAGTTGGATACTGACACGGAAGAGCCAAATGTCTGACCCGCGATGATCCACACTGACACTGTTGCACCTCTCCTACGTAAGTGGGCAACATGAGAGACAAGGTGCGCACTGCTCTACATTATTTCGATGTCATCCCACACTGTACATCGGCCTATACGCTTGTGTAGAGAGCGCGTAAATGTGAAGATGTACCGCGCAATGGAGAAATGAAAAAGGAATTTTATAGGCTACCGCGCGCACACCAGATGATCCGCCGGTCGTCTGAGTGAAATATCCAAGTAAGCAAGTCAGATAATTAATGACATGGCCCGCACCAAAAGGTGGCAAAGTGACTGGACGGATGAGTTTGGTTTTATTTTACCGGACCATCCCGATGCTGAGAGTGACAGAGGGACAGCTGACGCTCTCTCTCTCTCTCTCTCTCTGTGCACGTATGTGACTCACACGGCCCTTGTTGAGGTGAAGGGTTGTAGGCTACAGATGCTGCTGTAGTATTTGTGGACATTTTGCAGATGGGTTTAAAAATCTGCACTAATGGTATGGATGTCATGCATAGCTGTGTTCCTCTTGCTATACTATAGGCTAATAATTGCTTGTTGCTGTGAATAACATAAGGGAACACTGGTGTGGTGCAAAGAGTGTTTGCCAGCGGTGAAGATGTTGTTGACATCTAAACTGTCCATGTCGAATCTGAAGAGTTACAGCTATACCCTTACCCTTATGTGTCTATAGGCCTAATGTAAAGTATACAGCTGTTCTCATCTCACAGTAAAAAGAGGTATCTTGTGGAGTCTATTATTGTATTGTTTTTATGTTAAGTACTGCTGAAAAGTTAACCGTTAGGTCTGAAAGTGTGAAAATGGTTAAAAAGTTGAGAGCATTCATTCAAAATTAAGAAAAGTAATTAAAATGTAATCAAATGTAATTAGTTACATTACTTTGATGAAGTAATTGAAATAGTTACACTACTATTACATTTTCAACAGGGTAACTTGTAACTGTAACCAACTACATTTCCAAAGTAATCTTCCCAACACTGCATTTCTCACATACAGATTATATGCATTCTATAAGCATTATTTTTGTTGAATATCTCAATTCATTCTAGTTTCAAATGACATATCATAACTTGTGTTCATTTGTGCGTGTTTGTTTTCCTGTGACTCTCCTTGCTATCTCTACTGTCCGATCATAATAAAAAGGATGTTTTTTTCCCTAAAGGTAGCTTACTTCACTGCAACTTTCCCCTACGTGATGCTCCTGATTCTGCTCGTCAGAGGACTGACTCTACCTGGAGCATGGGACGGCATCAGATTTTACCTCAGTCCAGATTTGAGCCGTCTGGCTGACATTGAGGTATTTCATTACAATACAGTTACAGTTAGAGTGGATGGCTGATAATCCACTACTTATACAATGAATTAGAGTCTTGTTTTTTTTTTAAAGTGTACTTTTTGTCATTTACAGGTCTGGGTAGAAGCAGGATCTCAAATATGCTTCTCCTACAGTATTTGTTCAGGAATTCTCAATGTTCTGGGCAGCTATAATAATCACAACAACAACTGTTACAAGTAAGTATAAACTACAAAAGAGTTACTTTCAAAATGTGTTTGTGGTATTTATATTATCTGCAGCTGAAATTTTCATACTAATGCGAAGGTGGTTTGTGTTTCTGTGACCTCTAGAGACTGCTTTTGGCTCTGTCTCCTCAACAGTGGAACCAGTTTTCTTGCTGGATTTGTCGTTTTCTCTGTACTTGGGTTCATGGCTCACACACAAGGTGTTAGTGTTGATAATGTAGCTGACTCAGGTAAATACAAAAGTTTACAATAATGAGAAACCAAAGATCAGACTCGGGTCTAAATACAGTAAGCAAATAAATACTATTCCAATATCTTGTTAATGTCTAATTCCCAGGTCCAGGTCTGGTCTTCATTGCCTACCCTCAGGCTACAGCTTTGATGCCTTTTCCTCAGTTCTGGAGCGTCTGCTTTTTCCTGATGCTTTTTTTCCTCAGCGTTGATACAAATGTAAGATGTTTTGATGTGTTACAAATAATAAGTGGTCACTAGTGGCCACAAATAGCCCTAAAATTTTTTGTTTTATTTCTTTTCCAGTTTGTGATAGTTGAATCTTTTATCACATCATTAAGCGACTTGTTTCCGAAGCTCTTGCGTGCAGCAGGAAGATCTGAAATCTTTGTTCTCATCATTTGTTCGTTCTTCTTCTTCATACATCTGACCTTGGTTACAGAGGTGAACAAATATTCTAACTGAAGCATCTTCAAACTCAGAGTTTCTTAAACTATTTCACATATTCAAATCTTGTCTCTTCCTGCTGTAGGGAGGGATGTACATCTTCCAGCTCATTGATTATTACGGTAGTACCAGAGCTTGCCACTACTGTATGTCTTTATCTGAGTGTCTGGCTCTGGCCTGGGGTTTTGGTAAGTTAAAAACTTATTGTAAACTAATTTTCATATGTTGTGATAATGGTTTTGATTCTGACTGACAAGTCATAAGGTTATGTTTATATATAGGATTTTTTTTCTTTATATAGGATACGTATGGTAAATATTGTTCAACATTACACAATAAAAAGGTAGTTCTTTAAGTGTTTGCTGTGATTTTATTTTAAAGAATTGGTCAGACTGGTTGCAAAACCTGAATGTAATTAGTATTGATTTTTTGAATTTCTTTAGTCTCCCACATCAATTACAGTATTATGTCAGCAGCAGAACTCCAATATTTAAAATGTCTATGAATGTTTTAGGTGCTGACCGTGTTATTAAGAGCATTGAGGACATGACAGGACACAGACCATCTGTTTTCTTCAAACTGTGCTGGAAATACATAATTCCTCTACTGTCACTGGTGAGTAGGTCAAGTAAGGTTTAGGGTTAAGAGAATCAAGAGAAACAAAATAGCTCTGACCTAATGGTGGAACCAAAGGATTGAACAGAGGATCTCCCACCAACGCCTGTACAAAATGTCACATCAATTTGTCCAGACCAAAGTGCTGGACTGACAGAGCGACACTACCATACCTACAGTAGCACCATACTGCTACTTACTTTTACACTTAAGACTATCTAAAATCAAAGTTTAACTCTTAATCCTGATTTTCTCCCTTTAAACCTCCACAGATTTCCTTCATCCTGTACCTGGTTGGCTACACACACCTCAAGGTTAACAACTACACTTACCCTGACTGGGCCTATGCACTGGGATGGACCATGACTCTGTCCTCTGTCCTCATGGTGCCACTGTGGGCAGCTGGACAGATGTGTTTGACACCAGGAACCTTCACACAGGTCAGTGCTCAGAGACATGTTCCTGAGCCAAATATGTTCCATTTGAGTGTCACAATAGTTACAAAAATAATGTTTAAACACACTAACTCACCTTGTTCATGTCTGTGCTCCAGCGTCTGTATGTCCTTTGTCGTCCTGCTGAAGATCCAGCCTGGAAAAGAAAAGAAACAGAAGAGGAGACGACTGTTGAGCTGAGGACGTTTGCAGTAACTATAACTGAAAAGTCACATTAACTACACACTTCAATCATTAGCTAAAGGGTTAGGATTAACTATGAATGACTCAAAATGCTGCTTACCTGTAATTTCTATGTAGAAGTTTTCCTGAACCTGCAGAGTTGCCTTTCTTTTGTCACAGTCTTTTTCCTCCATGTTCTTAGCTGTTTCAGTCACTTACCACTCTTCAGCACTCTGACCATTTTGTATGTGTACATCTACAGTAAATGTAGAAAAATAAAAACATGTTTTACTATAATTACAGCAAGTTTGTATGTTTTGAATTACACATTTTCTAGCTGAGAAAAAGGGGAGACTAGATGAGATTGATCAGATATACACTGTTATTTAGAAGAGAGTATTGTGTATTCATCACTTTATGCATTTTATTGTTTTTTTTTTTTATTGTGTCTTATTAAAGCAGAAGTAAGGTGAATGTTTGTGTTAATATAAGTGTTAAATAGTTCTATCTTCCGACAGCAATCACTTCTATAGAGTGTTTGGTCTGAAACACGGGTCTGTCAGTCACTCTGCTCTGCTGTAAGCAGAGGAGAAAACTTTCCTTGTATCCTACAACCTTTATCCAATGAGGAGAGAGAACGGCATGAAGGGGCGGTCCTCTCTGTGTGTGCAGCCAAGGGATGCGCGTGAATGTGGTGACGTAGGGACGAGGGTGGGGACTGCTAACTCCATCTGCTGACAGGAAGTTAGCCAAAACCACCGGATCGCTTACTTCTGCTTTAAGACTGCATGCAGTTTTGTTTCTCTTGGCTGAAAGATAAATTTTACTTGTGGGCCAATAAAATGATGTTAAAAGTTGAAGAGTGGATCTTTCATTGTCTCTGACACTGGATATAACATCTAAACAGTTTAAAGGTTTAATTGTTTAGTTTTTTTTAATCTCTGTGGCCTGTGTTTAAAGCCCCAGTATGGAGCTTTTAACTGGATACGCAAAAGTCTCTGGTTTCTGCTGATGTGTCTCTGTTACCTACAACAGCAAATGAGCCCATCAGTGTGAAGATACGCTATTTCTAAGTAGTCTAATTCTAGACCTCTGGAAGGCATGGTCGGGTCGGACCACGGACGAAACGATACGAATAGATACATTACCTCATCCATAGGCACGCTGCAGATCGCTGCTAAAAAAAGAAGAAGCAAGTCCCGTCTTCTTTCCGACGTTTCCAAAACAAATCTACACGCGCCGGCCGGCCAAATGTCTTCATGACGGTGGGAAATGCAGTCTTCATTCCGCCGCTTTCGTCCACAGGGGCCGCCAAAATCAACACTAAATGAAAAGTCTGTACAGGGACTGAGTTATACCTGAAGTTAACTTACCAACCTGTTTCATATAGGCCTCAGGTCAGAATCGTTCTTCTGCCATTACCACTGGGATGACTGGTTTCATGGGTAATCCAAACACTAGTTTATGCCTAGCGGGATGGGTGAAGCAAATGAACACGTTACAAAATTACATATAGCACATTATAAAGGCAGCAAAGAACAGTTTGTATCACTTTGGAACGACAGAACGCATCAGGAGTTACATTCTTGATCTTGAGATGAACAGAGAAAAAGGGCAAAGACAAAATCAGATGAAAGATGGAGACAGAGGACAGTGGGCAAATAAAACTGAATATATTCTGGTGGTTGCAGGAAACGTGGTCGGTCTGGGTAACGTGTGGAGATTTCCTTATCTCTGCTACAAGAACGGTGGAGGTGAATCATAGAATCTCTATCTAGTAGAGATTTTTAATTTTTCAGATATTGGACTTAAAACGATGAACTTGAGATGGGGAAACTAGAGTATATTGCGTAATCATTTTGTCATTCCTATTACAAAAGGTGCTTTTCTGGTGCCATATGGTCTGTTAGCTGTGGTGTATGGGATTCCTCTGTTCCTGCTGGATGCATCAAGTGGTCAGTACACCCAGGAGGGATTCATCACCTGCTGGAGGAAACTGTGTCCACTGGCACAAGGTGAGATAGAGATTTCTGTAGCTGTAAAATTTGCTCACGTAAAAATATCTGACCTAGATCCAAAGACTTTGGCTTTTACTTTGATGGAGGACAACAACTTTTATTTTCTCCATTGTAGGAATAGGATTTGGGCAAATTGCGATGAAACTTTATGACTTCAGCTACATTATAGTCCAAGTCTGGGCTCTCTTCTACCTGGTGTCTTCATTCAAGTCCCAGCTCCCCTGGGCCAACTGTGAAAACACCTGGAATTCAGGTAAATATACAACTACAGAATTTTCATTGAATTTCTAAAGCCAGCAAATGGGTTATATCATAGCAGTAATGGTTAGATTAAATGAAATCATGTAATATGGTGAAACAATAAGCCCTGTTTTTCTGTTGTCTTGAAGTTCAACAAGAAGAGATTAAATGGAATTAAAAAACAATTAGGGCTGCAGCTATGGATTATTTTTGTAATCGATTATTCTATCATCGATTAATTGAGTGATCAAGGAAGATCTTTTGTCTCATTAAATAGCTATAGGAGAAAGACATGTCTGCAAATTAACAATCAGTAATTGTGACGTACTGGTATGTACGGCCAGCCCCCAAACAAATCTGGCAAAAAAAAGGGCCAGGTATAAAAATAAATAAATTGAGAAAATATCAAACTACTATAGTTGGTGGCCATTGCTGCCTCTACAGATGCCTTGATTAAGCTGTACTTCAGAATCGGCTTCAGTATAAGGATATTTTCTCTCTTTTGGCACATAAACACAGTGTGGTCATAAGTATAAGGACGTTGAAGAGACTTTTTTTCATGTGCCGGATTTTTTATTTTTTTGGCTGGCACTAATACTCTTTCGTAGGTATGCCTAATATAATATCTGTATAATATTTGTGCATTTTAAACTCTAATCTTATTAACCACCGGACATTTGGATGTCTGTTAGGCCTACTTGATGTCATCACTGGGAAGCGTGTGTGTGACTGAGCAAGTGAGTGAGTGAGAGGAGTGCCTGTATAAAAAGAGTGTAATTTCTTGTGTGTTTTAGGCTGAATCACTCAACGACTCAAATTGACACAATGGGAATTCAATCAACACAGCAGCATTGTTTCCTTGAGCGAATGTTAGGGACATCATAACTAGCCGTCAATATCGACTCACGTTCGTTTCAAATAATAATAACTAGTCGTAGACCATACGTCTTCACTAGTGTTCATCTCGAATAGCACAAAAACAACACTGCACACTGCAGGCTCCTATCTGTTGAACTGAACAACATGGAGATGGGAAAAAACAAAACTTAAACCACTACCAAAGGTCCCCAGTAGGTCAGGGATCAGGCAGAGTAACTATAAATGATCAAATACAGCTCATTTGCTCACATTTCTGATTGTTAACCTACCTAAACCTAGCATTAATCTTTCCTTTGTCTCCTTTAATCAGTCAACTGTGTAGGTCTTCACAATCTGGATTCTTCTTCACCAAAAGTGACTGAAAATCAGACCATGTTGACCAACACCACCTCTGCTGCCACTGAGTTCTGGGAGTGAGTCCAAATTCATTTCTAATTAATTTTCATAAATTGGTACATAATGAAGACTCATTTAAGAGAATGAAATATCAACCTCAAACAAACAGTTATTATGCCATATAAAGAGAAGCACCAATGAGCCTGTGAAAATGGCTCTGTGCCAGCAGTCGCAGTGTTTGAGACAGGTCTCTGATGGTGGTGAAACTTCACAAAGGACTCAACAGCCTTCTTTCATTGCCACAAACACAGATTAAGGGCACACTCACACTAGGGCCAGTTGTTCCGTACCGTGCTGGAGCACGAATGCCCCCGCCCCCCCGTTCCCCGCTGGCCTGCACTCACACTACCTTGAACCCAAGCGTGCTCAAGCACGGTTGCCTCCGACACATACGTCATCGCGTTGATTAGAGGGATTATTTGTTTACCAACACGGCGGATGCGCGCTTAACCTAACCTAAAAGAACTGCGCTTTTTAATGGTTATCTTGAACTTTACTCAAAGCGATGTTAGCTAGCGATGTTGACATATGCCTGGCGCGACGTAATCGTTAAGTGACTGTTGATTATACGCGGTTGCAGAAACATGGTGGAGAACGAGCCTGAAGCGCATTACGTACTTGTGCGCATTTCTGACCAAGTGTACCGTGCTCAAGCACACCTCTTCCAACACTTGCACTCAAACTACGATTGCCTATTGTGAGTGCGCCCTTAGTTAACGGTTGTTAACTAATTCTGCTGTCAAGTTGGGTATTTTAACATGGGAGGTTGTGGGCTCTTATTTCGCAGACTAAGCAGAGGTGTGCCGTGCCAACAGGGCATGTCCATGCGCACCCTCCAAGTTTGGCACGCTGTGCACCCCAGTGCAGGTCCTCCTCTTTCCCTTTGTCCCTACTACCTGCGCAAGTGGGAAAGAGGGAGAGGAGAAGGCCGTGAGTGGGTTTAAAACAACCAACCTTATATCTTCACCAATCAAATGAGCTCCTCTTCTCACCATTAAATGCACTGTGGGTGAGGTGCACTGCAATTTTCGTTATTTCATGGACTAAGGAGACAGAAATGCCAGACGGCCAAACCTCTCACAGGAGGAAACTGATGTTCTGGTCTGGGAGGTCCATGCTCGCAGTGGCCGAATGTACAGTATGGCAACGCAAACAGACTGGGAGAAAGTTACTAATATCTAATAATTAATCAGGTTCGCTCTGATACAATGAAAACCATTGCCCAGTGTAAAAACTATTCAATGATGTTAGAAGAAGGGCCAAATAGAAGCTCTCCGAGCACCGGAGACAGACGGTGGCAAATGAGGGCCACCAGCGTGCTACTGAGCTCGGCAGTGGATATTGTGTCCTCCCCCTTCACAGCCATTAACATCAAGGGCTTTGGTGAGATTGGTTACATGCTGCCACTCCGACATACCGCCATTCCGACATTCTACTATTCAGACATGTAAACGTCAACCACACATAAGTGCTACTGGACATATAATCAATTTTAGACATTAAATTACTTTTATTTAATATTTAATCCTTATTTCCTATATAAGTGCATTGCATTTTTTCATGACGATATTGAAAATGATACCGTTGCTATTTTTAAACACCTGCAGTTTACGGTATTACCGTAATACCGCCCAAGCCTAATGCCTACCCTATTTACAGGAAGAAAGATTACAAAAACAAAACAAAATTGTCTGCATCACAGTTTCAGCTGTGTTAAAGCAGAAGTAAGCTGAATGTTTGTGTTAATATAAGTCTTAAATAGTTGTATCTTCCAACAGCAATCACTTATATAGAGTGTTTGGTCTGAAACACGGGTCTGTCAGTCACTCTGCTCTGCTGTAAGCCGAGGAGAAAACTTTCCTTGTATCCTACAACCTTTATCCAATGAGGAGAGAGAACGGCATGAAAGGCTGTGTTTGCAGCCAAGGGATGCGCGTGAATGTGGTGACGTAGGGACGAGGACCAATAGATCCATGACGAGGGCGGGGACTGCTAACTCCGTCGGCTGACAGGAAGTTAGCCAAAACCACCGGATCGCTTACTTCTGCTTTAATTCAGCCAGGTCGAGTTTCCATTACGCGTGCCAACCGCCTTTGATCTGACATCAGATGTGGTGGGTGAATCAATATAGACATAAATGTATGTGCTGATCACATTTAATAGTGGTTGTTGTGATTATTTATTGCATTGAAATGTGCCTGACATTCTGGAAACCTGCCTGTGAGGTTGTCGTGACATGTGTGCACTGCGCTGGTCAGCCAAACTACCACTCAACTAAATGCGCTCCGCCTGCGCCGCAAGTTGACCAGGTTGGAGTTGCCGAGCTTTCAGCGCGACTTCGGTGCAGCCTTTTGGCACGAAATTGCCGCTGTGCCAAGCTGAACTGGTATGAAACTGGTACAACTGGTACAAAATTAGAGCCCTATGACTCATATTTACAGTCAGACTCAAGCAGCCATTTGAAGAGCTGGCGGTTTTGGTCCTTGCATGTTTTTCCAACCTTATAGTTTGCTACTTGAATGACAGGTCACACACAGATTTATGGCAATGCGGGAACAATAACCACCACAAAATGTACCTCTTTAACTTGTCCTCCAATCAGACGCCGTGTCCTGGCCATGTCTGGAGGCATAGAGGAGCTGGGCAGTGTGAGGTGGGAGCTGGCTTTGTGTCTTCTGTTCTGCTGGGTGGTCACCTACTTCAGTATCTGGAAAAGTGTCAGATCCTCTGGAAAGGTCCTGTGGAAATATTTAATATTAAATATTACATATGGCATTTTAGAAACACAAACTCATCTTAATATGATCTCCATTTGTATGTTTGTTTTTCTAAAGGTAGCATACTTCACAGCCACTTTCCCCTACGTGATGCTCCTGATTCTGCTCGTCAGAGGACTGACTCTACCTGGAGCATGGGACGGCATCAGATTTTACCTCAATCCAGATTTGAGTCGTCTGGCTGACATTGAGGTACTTTATAATGGTAAAAGTAACATGAACAGTATATCATGGATAAACACTGTACCTGTGAAAATTCAGAAGAAGAGTTCTGAGCTACAAATTCACTGTGAAACCTATACAAACCCGTCTGTAATTTGTTTTACGCTTTCACATCTATCTCCTGAACACCTTTTTTTTTTGAAAGTGGGATATTCAGCCTTTATAAAGAGTCCACTGGTGTGTTGTAGCTCACCCAGAAGCAGAGTACTCCTGCCTCAAACATCCATGTCCAATAGGAGACTCCTGCGCCTTCACATGATGGGCCAAAGATGGATCATTTACATTAAAATGGTTGCTCTGTTTGGTATGATCGCGATTAGCGGGAAAATCTATCGTAAAACCAATAAATAATGTGTAGATTACACATTTTACGCAAGCTAAGACCAAGACATGGGCCTCATATGGAAGGAGAAAGTTTGTTCACTGCAAGAAACAAGACAAAAAAGACCCCATGAACATGTCAGGTCTGTGATGTGACACACACTGTTTTCATTCATGCCAGGAGAGTGGATGGATGTCAGTTACCTGATGTGCATTAAAGGGCTGAGGTTTTATAAGCATTAATACAAAAGGACACCAGGCAAATGATATCAGAAGAAAATGCCATCGTCTGAAGGGTTAATAACGTGGAATTGAAAAATGCTGTACAATCTTTCTTCACATAATCAACAGAAACATTAACAGTGAACACACTGCAGTGAGAAATTAGGATTTTGGGGGTTTGTTCTGGAGCAGGTGAGTCACTGAAGCATCACTAATATACTTTATTGTCATATGACAGGTCTGGGTAGAGGCAGGATCCCAAATATTCTTCTCCTACAGTGTTTGTTCAGGAACTCTAATTGTTCTGGGCAGCTACAATCGTCAAAACAACAACTGTTACAAGTAAGTATGAACTGCAAAACAACTAAACAACACAATGAAGATAGCAAAACAAATGACATTTAAAATCAAACAAAACATCACTGGACATCATACTAATATGAGGGTGGTTTGTGTTTCTGTGACCTCTAGAGACTGCTTTTGGCTCTGTCTCCTCAACAGTGCAACAAGTTTTCTTGCTGGATTTGTCGTCTTCTCTGTACTTGGGTTCATGGCTCACACACAAGGTGTTAGTGTTGATAATGTAGCTGACTCAGGTAAATACAAAAGTTTAAAATGACAAGAGACTTAAATCCAGTCTAAGGTACAAATACATCAACTCCAAATGTCCCTTTTTTTTTTTGTCTCAAATAGGTCCAGGTCTGGTCTTCATTGCCTACCCTCAGGCTACAGCTATGATGCCTTTTCCTCAGTTCTGGAGTGTCTGCTTTTTCCTGATGCTGTTTTTCCTCAGTGTTGACACACATGTAAGATGTTTCACTGTATTACTGGATAAGGGTTGCAACTGACAAGTAATCAATGATACTTTGTGGTGCCAAAAATGTAATGACATTTTTACCCCCCTTCTTTAGTTTGTTACTGTCGAATGTTTTATCACGTCAATAAGCGACCTGTCTCCGAAGCTCTTGCGTGCAGCAGGAAGATCTGAAATCTTTGTTCTCATCATCTGTGTGGTCTTCTTCTTCATACATCTGACCTTGGTTACAGAGGTGAACACATATTCCCAATTGAAGCATCTTTAAACTCAAGTTACTTTCTTTCTAATATTCAAATCGTGTCTTTTTCCTGCTGTAGGGAGGGATATACATATTCCAGCTCATTGATTATTATGGTAGTACCAGAGCTTGTGAGTATTGTATGTCTCTATCTGAGTGTCTGGCTCTGGCCTGGGGTTTTGGTAAGTTAAACATTTATTGTAAACCTAATTTTCACGATATGCTATGACTATACAGCATGAATTGATGGATATGTTTTTGTTTCTGATTGATGAGTTATGAGATTATATTTTTCCCTCTGATACAGGATATGTTCAGTAATTATTGTAATTATTTGCATCACAGTTTCATCTGTGTTAATTCAGTCAGGTTGAAATTACATGTGACAAACACTTTGATCTGACATCAGATGCAGGACAATCGATATAGATATAAATTTCTGTGCTGATTAAGATAGTTACATGTACATGATTACCCCTACCTCTACCCTCAAAGTTTTTTCCCTTGCTGCTCTTCGTTTGTTTGTTTTTGTTTTGTTTATTCGTTTGTTAGTTTTTATTTTTATTTTTTTGTGTCCCTGTCGTGTTCTGTATGATTTGTTGTTGGTTGTTGCTTTGTTGGGTGTATGTTTAATAATGATTTGTATGCACTGTTTGGTGGCTTTTGCACCAAAGCAAATGAAGTAAAAAATAAATAAATAAAAAGTTGATCACAAAAAAAAAGATAGTTACATTAAATAGTGGTTGTTGTGATTATTTATTGCACTGAAATGTGCCTGACAACCTGGAAGTTTGAGGTTTTGGTGACTTGTGCACATTGCACGTTGCTCAGCCCTTTTGGTACGAAATTGTCACTGTGCCAGGCTGAATCTATCAACTCCTCCCCATGGTGCGCCGCCACACCCATCTCGGTGCACCTTGGTCTACCAAATTGCTAAATTTGCTGCACCGTGTTGCACCGAATGAAATTAGCACTGCATGGGAGCCCATAGTGTTTGCTGTGATTTTAAAGGATTGGTCAGACTGGTTGCATAACCTACAAGTAATTAGTTTTGATCAATTTCCCTAGTCTCCCAGCTCAACCACATTATTTCAGCAGCAGAACTCCAGTATTTAAAATGTCTATGAATGTTTTAGGTGCTGACCGTGTTATTAAGAGCATTGAGGACATGACAGGACACAGACCATCTGTTTTCTTCAAACTGTGCTGGAAATACATCATTCCTCTGCTGTCACTGGTGAGTCAAGTAAGGTTTAGGGTTAAGAGAATTAAGAGATAGGAAATATAGCTCTGACCTAATGGTGGTGCTAAAGGATTGAACAGAGGATCTCCCTGCAACGTCTGTACAAATGTCACATCAATTTGTCCAGACCAAAGTGCTGGGCTGACAGAGCGACATTGCCATACCAAGCACCATACTGCTACACATAGACAAGACTTTTACACTTTTTTTTAAGTTAAACTTTTAGTCCTGATTTTTGTCTCTCTTTAAACCTCCACAGATTTCCTTCATCCTGTACCTGGTTGGCTACACACACCTCAAGGTTAACAACTACTCCTACCCTGACTGGGCCTATGCACTGGGATGGACCATGACTCTGTCCTCTGTCCTCATGGTGCCACTGTGGGCAGCTGGACAGATGTGTTTGACACCAGGAACCTTCACACAGGTCTTCACACATGTTTCTGAGCCAAATACTACGTTCCATTTGAGTGTCACAATAGTTATAATAATAATGTTTAAACACACTAACTCACCTTGTTCATGTCTGTGCTCCAGCGTTTGTATGCTCTTTGTCGTCCTGCGGAAGATCCAGCCTGGAAAAGAAAAGAAACAGAAGAGGAGGAGACGACTGTTGAGCTGAGGACGTCTGCAGTAACAGTTTAATAATAACTGAAAAGTCACATTAACTACACACTTCAATCATTAGCTAAAGGGTTAGGATTAACTATGAATGACTCAAAATGCTGCTTACCTGTAATTTCTATGTAGCAGTTTTCCTGAACCTGCAGCGTTGCCTCAGTTGTCTAGTACTCCTTTGTACTTTTCCTTTGTCACAGTCTTTTTCCATGTTCTTAGCGGTCAGTCACAAAGAGGCAAAAAATTATGTTTCGTTATAATTACAGCATGTTTGTACTGTGTTTTTAATTACACCATTTATAGCTGAGAAACGATGACAAAGGGGAGACTAGATGAGATTGATCAGATATACACTGTTATTTAGAAGACAGTATTGTGTATTCATCACTTTATCAATCAATCAATCAATCTTTATTTATAGAGCACCTTTCATACATGGAAATGCAACACAAAGTGCTTTACACACATAGAAAATTAGAGACAGAAAAACAATTACAAGTAAAAACCCCTCCCTCCCACACTCCATACTACACACACACACACACACACACACACACACACACACTCTCTCACTACTGACGCTAGGGAGACATGGCATGACACTGAGGATTGAGGAAGCGCTATCTTTGGGGCCGTCCACTTTATGCATTTTATTGTTTTTTATGTTTCTCATTAAGACTGTTTCTCTTGGCTGAAAGATACATTTTATTCATGGGCCAATAAAAATGAAGTTAAAAGTTGAAGAGTGGATCTTTCATTGTCTCTGACACTGGATATAACAGTTATAAGGTTTCATTGTTTTATCTCTGTGGCCTGTGTTTAGAGTTGACAGAATGTGACAGAGGTGACTCGGTCAGTACGTTTACATGACACTTGAAAAAAACGAATTATTGCCTTAATCCGACTATAACTGGATAACTGAAGTGCATGTAAACACCTTAGTCCGACTGAAATCGGAGTTGAGAACTCCGATTAAGACACCCAGATAATGCGATTGGAATTCGATTTTCTCCGTCATGTATACACCTTACTCGGAGTATAACTGGACAATGCATGTGCGCATGCCATGCTCCACAACTGTAGAGACGGCACCAAGTGGAGCAGAGGAGCCGCCCAAACCCGGCAAAGTAAAGAAAAAAAAAACCAACGTCAGCGCAGATTCAATGCATTTCACACATACACAGCGCAACCAGCCAGATTGTTTTATTAGAGAGAGAGAGAGAGAGAGAGAGAGAGAGAGAGGAAAAAGGAAGCCCGTATCCTATTCTCAGCGCAAATCCGGCCCAGACTGGTGCGTCTGGTCGGGAACTGCAGTTGAGAATTTATTATTAAGCTTATAAGTTGTTTATATTCAGTTTTTTACGAGGTGACAGAAAAGTCAACAGGACAGGCGGCGTATTAACCTGCTGAAACAACAGGTAACGCCGCATGAGGGGGCGGACCCCGTCAGTAATTCGGTTTTCTCAGTTGCATGTATATTGAGACAAGGACAGAAGTCCGACTTGACGCCAAAATCGAATTTTGAGCATAGCTCGATTAAGCTCTGCATGTAAACGTACTGACTGTCATGCGACTGAAAATCCAGAGTCATACCTAAAGTGTACTTACCAACCTGCTTCATACTACAGGCCTCAGGTCAGAATATATTCTTCTAGCTGTGGAAAACAAAACATCAGCCATTACCACTGGGATGACTGGTTTCATGGGTAATCCAAACACTAGTTTATGCCTAGTGGGATGGGTGAAGCTAAATTGACACATTGCAAAATTACGTATTGCACATTATAACGGCAGCAAGGAACAGTTTATGTCACTTTGGAACGACAGAACGCATCAGGAATTACATTCTTGATCTTGAGATGAACAGAGAAAAAGGGCAAAGACAAAATCAGATGAAGGATGGAGACAGAGGACAGTGGGCAAATAAAACGGAATATATTCTGGTGGTTGCAGGAAACGTGGTCGGTCTGGGTAACGTGTGGAGATTTCCTTATCTCTGCTACAAGAACGGTGGAGGTGATTCAGTAGAGATGTTTAATTTTTCAGATATTGGACTTAAAACAATGAACTGAAGATGGGAAACTAGAGGATATTGTGTAATAATTGTGTCATTCCCATTACAACATACATCTCTTTACTTACTACAGGTGCTTTTCTGGTGCCATATGGTCTGTTAGCTGTGGTGTGTGGGATTCCTCTGTTCCTGCTGGAGACGTTCAGTGGTCAGTACACCCAGGAGGGATTCATCACCTGCTGGAGGAAACTGTGTCCACTGGCACAAGGTGAGAAACCATCAGTAGAAGAGAAACAGACATAACTTTACACTTTACACATCTTATGAAATCAACTCCAGAAATTAAAGTGTTTTTGTCCAAAACTGCAACAGCTGTTGAAAACTTCATTCAAACAAATATCTGACCAGAGCTAAATATTATAGTTTTTATCTCTGGAAAAGATGTTAAATTGATTTTCTGTGTTGTAGGAATAGGCTGTGGGCAAACTGTAACAAAACTCTATGACTTCAGCTACATTATTGTCCAAGTCTGGGCTCTCTTCTACCTGGTGTTTTCATTCAAGTCCCAGCTCCCTTGGGCCAACTGTGAAAACACCTGGAATTCAGGTAAATATACAACTACGGAATTAATATTGAATTTTACATGCTAAACTTTAATTTTCACAAAAGCTGTGTAAAGTTTATCTACAATTTCTTCAGGTGAAAAGTCCTACTCCTATATAATGGACCTGAGTCTGTAATAAAAGATTATCTATCTAACCTACATTAAGTAACGGATAAGGATCAGGAATTAATGGACTTTGCAGAGGATGGTTGCCTCCGCGAAATCCCTTAATTCCTGATAACTGGACACCTTAAAAGGCATTATCCTGCTTTTACCACGGTCACTTACTGAAGAAATAAATATTAAAGCCCCAGTACGGAGCTTTTAACTGGATACGCAAAAGTCTCTGGTTTCTGCTGATGTGTCTCTGTTACCTACAAAAGCAAATGAGCCCATCAGTGTGAAGATACGCTATTTCTAAGTCGTCTAACTCTATACCTCTGGAAGGCATGGTCGGGTCGGACCACGGACGAAACGATACGAATAGATACATTACCTCATCCATAGGCACGCTGCAGATCGCTGCTAAAAAAAAAAAGTTTTCAAAGCCAGTCCCGTCTTCTTTCCGACGTCTCCAAAACAAATCTGCACGCGTCGGCCAGACAAACGTCTTCACGACAGTGGGAAATGCAGTCTTCATTCCGGTAAAACACCACTGCTTTCGTCCACAGGGGCCGCCAAAATCAACACTAAATGAAAAGTCTGTACAGGGGCTTTAAAATAATAGTTCACCCAAAATTCAAATTTCACTCATTATCTCCTCCCCCTCATGCCGACTAAGGGCTGGGAGAAGTTTCAGAGTCCTCGGTGGCTTCTCTGAGTTACAGGGGGTCTCGGCATAGCAGTGCATGTCCATATAATGGTTGCAAATGGATACCAACTGTCTTCGTAACAAGAAGACACACCATAAAACATCCAAATACCTCCATGCTGCTCGTATGTAATGTCCATCTTGTATTGAAACCCCGAAATGCGAAATTGTTACGAAAAAAATTAAATAAGTCTATATTTCAAGCTTGTTTGCAGCGGAAGCTCCTCTTCCTGGTCCATCCAAATCTCGCGCAATTTGCACCGGTGTCAGGAGCTTCCGTTATTAACAAGCTTTTTACACTGGGCAACGGTTCTCAGTGTATCAGGGCAAACCTGATTAACGATATTAGAAACCTCCTCCCAGACTACTTTTGCTTCTTCAGTTTGTGGGGGTCTTAACATGTTGCCATTTATATTCGGCCACTGCAAGCTTAGACCTCCTGGATAAAAACATCAGTTTCCTCTTGGGAGAAGTTTGACCATCTGGCGTCCCTGTCGAAATATAAAATGACAAACTTGCAGTACGCTTTGCCCGGGCCGCAACACATTTAAAGGTGAGGAGAGGAGCTCATTTGTTTGGTGAAGATCTCAGAGAGACGGTTGTGTTAAACACACTCACTCTTTCTCCCCTCCCTCTTTCCCACTTGCACCAGTAGGAGGGAGTGGGAATGAGGTGCGAAAGAGGAGTACCTGTGCCGGGGTGTGGGGCGCATGAAACTTGCAAAGTGCGCCTGGACACACCTGTGCACTTGTCCTGTGCTTTGCTTGAGCCTGGTCTATGAAATTAGAGCCTGATGGCTTAATGCTACGTTACTTAATACAAAGGCCCAGTCCCATTTTAACCACTTCCACTTGATCTTGGCCCTAGCAGTCAGTTTTGTGCCTTCTTGTGTATGGGTAGGGTGACCCAATTATTTTAATAGCAAGGGGAAGTGCTTTTCAACCCTTAAAACCACCCCTTAAATCGGAGGGAGGCCAAGTGCAGACTTAGAACGTAGTGCAAGATGAAAAGCTGCAAAGGCATCTTCTGTTTTCTGTATTTCCTCTTCGTTGATTCATCAAACAAAGAAAGATCATCAAAGCCCACGCAACATGTAACACAACTGCTGGAGCCGGCATTTTCAAACCTGAATGAAAACCCACTACAGGTTGTGGCTCCTATGTCTCCACTACGTGTGACATAGGTGAATATGTCGGCTACGCTAGGTGGTGTCCCATTTCGTAGGGTAAGATCTCTACTTCTAACACTGATCACTTCATTGTCGAGGGATATCTATATATATATTCTTTGACGGCCACTCGAAACCAAGTGACAGTGTTAAGGGAGGAGAAATGGGACCAAAGTATCGTCTCAGAAGGCCAGTGCACTACTTACTGCTTGTGTATGGCCACAGGATGATGTGAAATTTGAAATAACGTATGTTCTGCATCTCTTTTGTCATGGTTACCAACTGGCGGTTGAGCCAGCGCAATCATTTATAACTGTCATTGGGCAATTTGACCGGAACATCTTTGTGGGTGTAGATTATCACTTTTTAATGGACACCCTGCAGCCAATCAGAATTGAGCATTCACCCAGACCATGGTATAACCCAGACTCACTGTCACCTTTACTCATCTCAGGAGTCCAGTACTGTTTACTCTAAGTACAGACAAGCTGTGCACTGGCAGCAGTATTTATGATTTTTTACACTGCAAAACTGCAACATGTGTTTCTTTTGGTTGTCTGGTTGTTCTCTATGAGACGAAATCCTAAAAGTCACAATCATGTGCCTGTCTTCTTTAATCAGTCAACTGTGTAGGTCTTCACAATCTGGATTCTTCTTCACCAAATCAGACCATGTTGACCAACACCACCTCTGCTGCCACTGAGTTCTGGGAGTGAGTCCAAATTCATTTCTAATTACCTTTTAGGGATTTAAATTAAATTAAATATTAGTACATCATGATATATAATAACTCACATTAGATAGCAATTATTATGATAATCTTATATAAATATAATTATATGGTTTCAAGAGGAGCACCAATTAGCCTGTGAAAATGGTTCTGTCCATGCCAGCAGCAGCAGCAGCAGCAGCAGCAGTGTTTGAGACGGGTGGTGACTGAAACTTAACTATGTACCTGTGACTGAAACTTAACTATGTACCTATGCTCAGTTATCTTAAACTTGTCGACCTCTCAGACGCCGTGTCCTGGCCATGTCTGGAGGCATAGAGGAGCTGGGCAGTGTGAGGTGGGAGCTGGCCTTGTGTCTTCTGTTCTGCTGGGTGGTCACCTACTTCAGTATCTGGAAAAGTGTCAGATCCTCTGGAAAGGTCCTGTGGAGAAGTTTTTATATAACATTTCTCACATACAGATTATATGCATTCTATAAGCATTAATTTTGTATTTATTTTCTCAGTTCATAGTTTGAAATGACATATCATAAATTGTGTTCATTTGTGTGCGTTTGTTTTCCTGTGACTCTCCTTGCTATCTCTACTGTCCGATCATAATAAAAAGGGGAAAAGCATTTTAAATAGACAGAAATTGTGTATCCTTCCCTAAAGGTAGCATACTTCACTGCAACTTTCCCCTACGTGATGCTCCTGATTCTGCTCGTCAGAGGACTGACTCTACCTGGAGCATGGGACGGCATCAGATTTTACCTCAGTCCAGATTTGAGTCGTCTGGCTGACATTGAGGTATTTTAATATGATACAATTACGGTTGGAGTGGATGGCTTATAATCCACTACTTATACAATGAATTAAGAGTCTTGTTTTTTTTTTTAAAGTGTACTTTTTGTCATTTACAGGTCTGGGTAGAGGCAGGATCGCAAATATGCTTCTCCTACAGTATTTGTTCAGGAATTCTCAATGTTCTGGGCAGCTATAATAATCACAACAACAACTGTTACAAGTAAGTATAAACTACAAAAGAGTTACTTTCAAAATGTGTTTGTGGTATTTATATTATCTGCAGCTGAAATGTTCATACTAATGCGAAGGTGGTTTGTGTTTCTGTGACCTCTAGAGACTGCTTTTGGCTCTGTCTCCTCAACAGTGGAACCAGTTTTCTTGCTGGATTTGTCGTCTTCTCTGTACTTGGGTTCATGGCTCACACACAAGGTGTTAGTGTTGATAATGTAGCTGACTCAGGTAAATACAAAAGTTTACAATCATGAGAAACCAAAGATCAGACTCGGGTCCAAATACATAAAGTAAATGAATACTCTTCAATATCTCTTTCTTGTTAATGTCTAATTCCCAGGTCCAGGTCTGGTCTTCATTGCCTACCCTCAGGCTACAGCTATGATGCCTTTTCCTCAGTTCTGGAGCGTCTGCTTTTTCCTGATGCTTTTTTTCCTCAGCATTGATACAAATGTAAGATTTTTTGATGTGTTAGCTAACAAATAATGAGTGCTCACTTATTGCCACTAATAGCCCTAAAACTTTTTGTTTTGTCTGTAGTTTGTGTCAGTCGAGTGTTTTATCACATCAGTGAAAGACTTGTTCCCGAAGCTCTTGCGTGCAGCAGGAAGATCTGAAATCTTTGTTCTCATCGTTTGTTCGTTCTTCTTCTTCATACATCTGACCTTGGTTACAGAGGTGAACACATATTCCTGTTTTAGCATCTTCAAACTCAATGTTTCTTAAACAATTTCTCATATTCAAATCTCGTCTCTTCCTGCTGTAGGGAGGCATGTACATATTCCAGCTCATTGATTATTATGGTAGTACAAGAGCAGTTCAAGATTTTATGGCTTTATCTGAGTGTCTGGCTCTGGCCTGGGGTTTTGGTAAGTTAAAAATGTATTGTGAACTAACTTTCATGATATGTTATGGCAATGTATTTGTTTCTGGCTGACAAGTCATAGATTATGTTTCTTTCCTTTATATAGGATATGTATGGTAGATATTGTTCAACATGATAAAAATGCAGTTTTGGCTGTGATTTGATTTTGAAGGATTTGTCAGACTGGTTGCATAAACTCAATGTAATTATTATTATTTTTTTAAATCAATTTCTTCAGTCTCCCACCTCAATCACAGTCTTATTTCAGCAGCAGAACTCCAATATTTAAAATGTCTATGAATGTTTTAGGTGCTGACCGTGTTATTCAGAGCATTGAGGACATGACGGGACACAGACCATCTGTTTTCTTCAAACTGTGCTGGAAATACATCATTCCTCTACTGTCGCTGGTGAGTCAAGTAAGGTTTAGGGTTAAGAGTAAAAGAGATACAAAATACAGCTCTGACCTAATGGTGGCACCAAAGGATTGAACAGAGGATCTCCTAGCAACATCTGTACAACGTGTCATATCAAGTTTTTCTGTAGTTGATGAGATATTTCATTGCGGACCAAAGTGCTGGGCTGACAGAGCGACATTGCCATACCTAGCACCATGCTGCTACACATAAGCCGTTTTCCCACTAAAATTAGCGGGTCGACGCGGGTTTTTTAAACGCGGGTCGACCCGCTAACAATCGGCATTTGGCCCCTTTCCCATTGACCAAAATGAGCCGAGTCTGACCCCCCGCTGAGGGATCAGACAGAGCATAAACCAGTCGCCCCGCTCTCATCCGCGGTGCAAGAGACACACACAGTCATGCCACAGCCGCCCGCCGCGGAGTGTCCGTCCGCCGAGGCAGACTCTCTGGCTGGCTGACCTGGAGCACCAGGACCGCGGAGGACAGAGAGTCTGCTGCGGCCGGATGACGGACGTCCGCGGCACAACACGTCAGTTAAACAGACTGTCGCTTCTTTTCTTTTCTTTTTTTCAATCGTTTTTGGTCAGTGTTCTCTGATGTTTTGATCCCAGTCTCGGATGAGAGCAGAGCGGAGCAGAGCTTTGTTTTGGTACGTGATATGAGACGCGACCGGCGCGATGACGTAGCGTCACGTAACGTTCAGTGTCAGCGGGTTGACGCGGGTCTGGCGTTCCCACTGCAAGCCGTTCGGAGCCGAGCCGATTAAAGGCGATTTTAACCCGCGTCGCTTGCCGAGTCGTTTGACCCGCGTCGACGCGGGTCGACGTGGCTCGGTGCGCCTTTCCCACTGCCACCAAAAGCCGATTGTTAGCGGGTTTAAACGGGTTTTTTGGCCAGTGGGAAAGGGGTAATAGACAAGACCTTTTATAGCAAAGTCTATCTGATGTCAAAGTTTTTAAGTTTAACTCTTAATCCTGATTTTCTCCCTTTAAACCTCCACAGATTTCCTTCATCCTGTACCTGGTTGGCTACACACACCTCAAGGTTAATAACTACACTTACCCTGACTGGGCTTATGCACTGGGATGGACCATGACTCTGTCCTCTGTCCTCATGGTGCCACTGTGGGCAGCTGGACAGATGTGTTTGACACCAGGAACCTTCACACAGGTCTTCACACATGTTTCTGAGCCAAATATGTTCCATTTGAGTGTCATAATAGTTATAATAATAATGTTTAAACACACTAACTCACCTTGTTCATGTCTGTGCTCCAGCGTCTGCACGTCCTTTGTCGTCCTGCTGAAGATCCAGCCTGGCAGAGAAAAGAAACAGAAGAGGGGACGACTGTGAAGCTGAGGACGTCTGCAGTAACTGCTTAATATTTACTGAAAAGTCACATCAAGAAGCCTACCTAATCTAAATGTATAGCTATAGAAGGGCATCTGTTCATCTGCCTTGAATTACACCATTTATAGATACCATTTATATACAGATAGATGACAAAGGGAGACTAGATGAGATCGATCATATTTTCACTGTTTGTTAGTGGAGGGTATCATGTATAAACCACTTTATGCATTTGATCGTGTTTTATGCATTTTATTTTTAAGACTGCACACTGTTATGTTTCTCTTAGCTGCAAAACAAATTTTTACTATTGGGACAATAAAACTAAATTAAAAAGTTAAAGAGTGGATTTTTCAGCAGAGAGCAGTTGACTGGAGGGAGGCTCTAAAAGAAGAGGAAGAAGAGGGCAATAGCTCAAATATAGACACTGAATCTTGAACTTTGAATTAATGGTGTCGTGGACGTTGTCCTTTGCCTTTGTTTCTTAGCCTGCAGATGAATCTTTCAGGCATCTACCCAAACTAACTAACCAGCTAATTACTAAACACTAACTTGGTTTAGGGTGCTTTTCTGTAACTGACAGTTCTGATCACTTTAGGATATAGAAAATACCAAATACACAAAATACCTGTAACATTATGTATCTGCCACAACGTTTAAACAGGTGAAAGGTTTCATTGTTGAACATCTGTGGCCTCTGTTGAAAGTTTGAATTCAAATGTGACAAATCATCGTCATGGGACTGAAAATCCAGAGTTTAATCTCATGTTAATTTACCAACCTGCTTCATACTACAGGCCTCAGGTCAGAATTGTTCTTCTGGCTGTGAAAAATTAAATATCAACAGTCAACACTGGGATGGCTGGTTTCCCGTGTCATCTGAAGAATAGTTTCTGCCTAGTGAAATGTGTGAAGCTAAATTAACACATTGTAAAATTACATATTGTACATTATCAAAGCAGCAAAAAATAAAACTCTGAGAAGTAACACGAAACTTTCACATCAGAGACACACGTCGTACGCAGGTTATTTGTAGCGCTGCTCATTTCATTTTATGAATGGGCTGTAGCCGAGCTAACGGAGCTAATGGAGCTAACAGGTAAACAGATATACATGGTATCGGTTCCACTGCCTCCGGTACTTGCTGATAGAAATGTCAGCATTTTCGGCAGATTTTTGCTTGCATCATCACAGCATCCTGCAAATACGTATATGTATGTATTTCAAAGTCAAAGTCAAAAGACAATAAAGCTGACTTTGACTTTTGACTTTGACTTTGAAATACATACATAACATTTATGTCACACATTCAGTGCATCTTTTGCGTACCACCTAGAAGGAGCCCGCGTACCACTACACAGTTTGAGAATCACTGTCCTAGAGGCTTCGACACACACAGGTAGCTGACACAAGCAAGAGCAGAGAGAGACGTGGTGAATGTGTCTGGTTGTTAAAGCAGAAGTAAGCGATCCGGTGGTTTTGTCTAACTTCCTGACTCCTGTCAGCCGATGGAGTTAGCAGTCCCCGCCCTCGTCCCTACGTCACCACATTCAGGCGCATCCCTTGGCTGCACACACAGAGAGGACCGCCCCTTTATGCCGTTCTCTCTCCTCATTGGATAAAGGTTGTAGGATACAAGGAAAGTTTACTCCTCGGCTTACAGCAGAGCAGAGTGACTGACAGACCCGTGTTTCAGACCAAACACTCTTATATAACTACGTATTTAAGACTTATATTAACACAAACATTCACCTTACTTCTGCTTTAAGCTGGCTGCCCCTAAAGTCACACCCAGCAAACCTGCACAGATCAGCTCCTCACTGCACACACATGCACTCACCATGTGGAAGCCACACCCATGCTCTCTCACACACACACACACTCTCTCACACACACACACACTCTCTCACACACACACACACACACACACACACACACACACACACACACACACACACACACACACACACACACACACACACACACACACACACACACACACACACACACACACACACACACACACACACACACACACACAGTGTCATTGAAATAGCTGAGACAGGTCGACCCTGGTACAGTTTGTATCACTTTGGAAGGACAGAACGCATCAGGAGTTACATTCTTGATCTTGAGATGAACAGAGAAAAACGACAAAGACAAAATCAGATGAAGGATGGAGACAGAGGACAGTGGGCAAATAAAACGGAATATATTCTGGTGGTTGCAGGAACCGTGGTCGGTCTGGGTAACGTGTGGAGATTTCCTTATCTCTGCTACAAGAACGGTGGCGGTAAATCATACAAACTACAAGGAGCTGTTTTTTTTATATATATAAAATGGACTTGAAAAAAATAATGCTGATGATGAGAAAATGGGGAAAAGACTATGCTTAATGAAGTCTGTGCTCTAACTACAGGTGCTTTTCTGGTGCCGTATGGTCTGTTAGCTGCGGTGTATGGGATTCCTCTGTTCCTGCTGGAAACTTCAAGTGGTCAGTACACCCAGCAGGGGTTCATCACCTGCTGGAGGAAATTTTGTCCACTAGCAGAAGGTAAGATGAAGCTATTTTTGTCCAAAACTCAAGCGGCTGTTAAATTTGTTCACATAAATATCTGACCTAGATCCAAAAACTTTGTTTTTTGTTTTCGTGTAAGACATTAACTCTTATTTTCTGTGTTGTAGGAATAGGATATGGACAAACTGTGATGAAACTTTATGACTTCAGCTACATTATAGTTGAAGTCTGGGCTCTCTTCTACGTGTTGTTTTCATTTAAGTCCCAGCTCCCCTGGGCCAACTGTGACAACACCTGGAATTCAGGTACTTATTTCTAAAGCCAGCAAATGAGTTATATAAACATAGCACCATAGCATTAAATGAAATGAGGTGATATGGTGAAACAAGATGACTACAGTATATTACACATACAGTATATTAACCTTTTGTTCTCAACCTCAAGTTCTGACTGAAGTTCAGCCAGAAGAGATTAACCTAAATAACAATACAGAACAATTAAACATACTTGGAAAAGCATAAGTGATAGGAACCTGATTTTTTCAAGCATATAAAGTAACATAAATTAATAAATATGTATAGTAAGGTTTCAATTCCAAGACAAATATTAGACATTTTGACTTGATTAACTTGAATTTTCACAAAAGTTCTCACTTGCACCAGCTCACGTTTATGAAGGTTACACAAATCTAGCATTAATCTTCCATTTGTCTCCTTTAATCAGTCAACTGTGTAGGTCTTCAGATTCTGAATTCTTCTTCACTAAATGTGACTGCAAATCAGACCATGCTGACCAACACCACTCCTGCTGCCACTGAGTTCTGGGAGTGAGTCCACATTCATTTCTAATACATTTTCATGGATTAAATATTACAACATAATGGAGACCCATTTAAGATTCTCCATTGTTCTCCAATACAGCAAGCACTGTATTCAGTGGAAGTTGTGGTCCTTGCAAATACTAGACTCTTTCCTTTTTTGACACCATACTGTAGTGCAGTGCAATGTACCTCTTAAACTTGTCCTCCAATCAGACGTCGTGTCCTGGCCATGTCTGGAGGCATAGAGGAGCTGGGCAGTGTGAGGTGGGAGCTGGCCTTGTGTCTTCTGTTCTGCTGGGTGGTCACCTACTTCAGTATCTGGAAAAGTGTCAGATCCTCTGGAAAGGTCCTGTGGAAATATTTTATATTAAATATTACATATGGCATTTTAGAAACACATAGGCCTACTCATCTTAATATGATCTCCATTTGTATGTTTCTTTTTCTGAAGGTAGCATACTTCACAGCCACTTTCCCCTACGTGATGCTCCTGATTCTGCTCGTCAGAGGACTGACTCTACCTGGAGCATGGGACGGCATCAGATTTTACCTCAGTCCAGATTTAAGCCGTCTGGCTGACATTGAGGTATTTTAATATGATACAAGTCAATGTTCTGTGAATTTGTAGCTCAGAACTCTTTTTCTGGATTCTGGATTCACATGTGCTGTGTGTCTCCATGATATACTGTTCATGGTACTAACCCTAACCCTCAATTTTCGATAAATCAAACATCTGTGTGGATTGTTTGTGTAGGACAGTCTGAAGATGCTCTGGAGCAAATTTGGTGTCAATTGAGCAAAAATTGTGGGAGGAGATTTCTAAAGGTTTAAGGAGGAATGTTGACATGTCCTTGGAGTTGACTAAATCTGGCATGGGACTGCACCTTTGTGCAAAGTTTGGTGATTTTTTGCACATGGGAAGTAGGATTTCCTCGTAAGAAGAAGAAGAAAGAAGAAGAACACGCAGGATAACAAGATAATAATAATAAGGTGGAATTGAAAAGTGCTACACAATCTGCAGTGAACACACTGCAGTGAGAACTGAGGTTTTCTGTGGTTTGTTCTGAACAGGTGAGTCACTGAAGCAGCACTAATATACTTTTTTTTTTGTCATATGACAGGTCTGGATAGAGGCAGGATCACAAATTTGCTTCTCCTACAGTGTTTCTTCAGGAGTCCTTATTGTTCTGGGCAGCTACAATCGTCAAAACAACAACTGTTACAAGTAAGTATGAACTGCAAAACACAGTTACACACTAAAAGCCAAATGGCACGACAAAAATAACAAAACAAATTAACATCATACTAATACAAAGGTGGTTTGTGTTTCTGTGACCTCTAGAGACTGCTTTTGGCTCTGTCTACTCAACAGTGGAACCAGTTTTCTTGCTGGATTTGTCGTCTTCTCTGTACTTGGGTTCATGGCTCAGAAACAGGGTGTTTCTGTTGATAATGTAGCTGACTCAGGTAAATTCAAAAGTTTAAAATGATGAGAGAACTTAAAGCAAAAGTAAGCGGAATATTTGTGTTAATATAAGTCTTAAATAGTTATATCTTCTAGGGCTGGGACGATATGCTTTTCTCCCGATTCGATTCTTCTACGATTTTTTGGGTGGCGATTGCACATTGCACAATATTTAAATAAAATTTTAAAAAAAAATCGATTTTTGAAAAAAAAAAATCGATTTCAAAATCGTCAAAAAAGATATTGCGATATTTAGGTGAATCGATTTTTTCTCCCACCCCTACTTCTGACAGCAATCACTTCTATGGAGTGTTTGGTCTGAAACACGGGTCTGTCAGTCACTCTGCTCTGCTGTAAGACGAGGAGAAAACATTCCTTGTATCCTACAACCTGTATCCAATGAGGAGAGAGAACGGCATAAAGGGGCGGTCCTCTCTGTGTGTGCAGCCAAGGGATGAGCGTGAATGTGGTGACGTAGGGACGAGGGCGGGGACTGCTAACTCCATCGGCTGACAGGAAGTTAGCCAAAACCACCGGATCGCTTACTTCTGCTTTAAGTCCAGTCTAAGGTACAAATACATCAACTCCAAATGTCCCTTCTTTTTGTCTCAACCAGGTCCAGGTCTGGTCTTCATTGCCTACCCTCAGGCTACAGCTTTGATGCCTTTTCCTCAGTTCTGGAGCGTCTGCTTTTTCCTGATGCTTTTTTTCCTCAGTGTTGATTCTCATGTGAGACATTTTACTGTATCACTGGATACATAATCAATGATACATTGTGGTGAAAAAAATATAATGACTTGCTTCCTCCCCCACGTCTCTTCAGTTTGTGGTCTGTGAATCTTTTGTCACGTCAATAAGCGACTTGTCTCCGAAGCTCTTCCGTGCAGCAGGAAGATCTGAAATCTTTGTTCTCATCATCTGTGTGGTCTTCTTCTTCATACATCTGACCTTGGTTACAGAGGTGAACACATATTCCTGTTAAAGCATCTTCAGTCTCTGCGTTTTTTAAAAACTATTCTTCATATTCAAATCTTATCTCTTCCTGCTACAGGCAGGGATGTACATATTCCAGCTCAGTGATTATTATGGCTGTACCAGAGCTTGCCACTACTGTATGTCTTTATCTGAGTGTCTGGCTCTGGCCTGGGGTTTTGGTGAGTTGTTTTTGTTTCCAGTGAATTTCATTCATAAAAGATACATGGGATTAATGAAAAAATGTGTTTTTTAAAATGTAAACTCTTTGAATTTTGTAGGTGCTGACCGTGTCATCAAAAACATTGAGGACATGACAGGACAGAGACCATCTGTTTTCTTCAAAGTGTGCTGGAAATACATTATTCCTCTGGTGTCACTGGTGAGTCCAGTAGATTTATCAGCTGCTTTATAGCTTCACTACAGACTAGGAGTCTGCAGCCACACCTCCATTTTGCTTCTTTCTCAGCATGAGCACAGCAGTGCAGGGGATAAAAGGGATGTCATTATTTTTGCAAATATTTGCTTATGAACCGAAAAATTTAATATCTGACCTGGTGGTGTTGCTCCAGGAAAGATATAAGATCTCCTCAGTTGTGCCTGTAAAAAAATGTGTTGCTTCAAGATATTGACTTATTACAATGAGGAGACAAGTGGTGAATCAACAGACCAGTGCTATGACACCTGCTATATAAAAAACATATATATTCTATAGATGTAATTTGCACAAATGTGAAATATTTCTTGTGAATTACAAAAACTGTTTAACTTTATACACTTTATTTTTCACCTAAACTTCATAGACATCCTTCATCTTGTACCTGGTTGGCTACACACACCTCAAGGTTAATAACTACACTTACCCTGGCTGGGTGTACACACTGGGATGGGCCATGACTCTGTCCTCTGTTCTCCTGGTGCCACTGTGGGCAGCTGGACAGATGTTTTTGACCCCAGGAACCTTCAGAGAGGTCAGTGGTTGAAGATGAGAGTCAAAAGTGTTGCATTGAAGTGTTTCAAAAGAGATAACGTACTGTTTAAACAAACTCACTGACCTTGTTCCTGTTTGTCTGTGCTCCAGCGTTTGCGTGTCCTTTGTCGTCCTGCTGAAGATCCAGCCTGGCAGAGAAAAGAAACAGAAGAGGAGGAGACGACTGTGGAGCTGAGGACGTCTGCAGTTACAACTTAATAATAACTGCACATAAACTGCGCACATCAATCATTAGGTTGGTTAAAAACTAAGTTTGAATGCTGGTTACTGGTGCTGGTAAACATACAAAGTTGTCTCAGTTGTCACATCTTAAATAATTACTTTCTACTGTCTATTATCATGATCTCCTCTATGTGATCTTAGATGTGTCAGCTACTGTAACTGTCTTGCTCTCAAACAACTGCATTATAAACATTACTATCTGAATGTATGAATGAACCAAGCAAATGTAATGATGAGAATTTTTATATTGTATCACTTCATCTTTAATATATATGATATTTGACTATGCTTTAGTTTCAAATATGTACTGTATACATATTCATTATGCACATAATTATAAACAAGCATTGATTTATACGAGTCAGTTGTTTAGACTTGTGTGTGTGTGTGTGAATCTTTTAATATCAATGTCCTTGAAATTTTGCAAGACGTACAAGAACTTACTGCTATACATACGTACATTAACAGTTTTTGTGCAACATGTAAGCGATTTGAGTGCTGAGTGAATTTAAGAAGACTGTTTTCATTGGAACAAACTGAACTTAACTCAGTTAGCTGAGGGTGTTGTCCTATATTGTAAAAAGTTATAAAGAAACCGATAGGCCCCATGGCATTTGGTATTTCCTCTCATAAATTTTCTTAAGCTCATACTGTGATAGAAAATTCTGGTATTCAACCCATACTATGTTTTGCATATGTTGTATAATCATGTTTGTAACTGAACTTCTCACTTGTGATACGTGTCGCTCATTTAACTCCTACTGTGACAGCATTGTGACATACAGCGGAGGGTCAAATGGGAAATAGGTTAAAAGTTGTGAGCCAGGGAGGTTCCAATAACAAAGTGTCTTTATGAGGTCTCAAGGGATTGTTGCGTTTAGTGATGTTTGTTGGCAGAACCATCTGGAATGCCATATATTTTGACTATTGATGTGTTTTGGGAACTATAAGGACCGCAGGTTTGAGAACATCTTGCTCACTCACCAACCAACTGACTGTTTATGCGGTTGTATGTGTGTGACTCCATGAATGCTTTATTAAAACCGAAGAAGAGGGCTGACGTGTGAAGACTTTGTTTTCAAACTCTTTATTGAATAGACACACACTACAGCTGAGAAGGTCAGTTTGCAGTACTTCATGCTGACAGAAACACACAAGAAGTTCTTGAGATGAGCAGAGGACAAGGACAAAGAGAAAATCAGAGAAAGGATGGAGACAGAGGACAGTGGGCAAAAAAAAAGGAATATATTCTGGTGGTTGCAGGAAATGTGGTCGGTCTGGGTAACGTGTGGAGATTTCCTTATCTCTGCTACAAGAATGGTGGAGGTAAATAATACATACTTTGTTTTTAGAAGAGCTGTGTTAATTTTCATATAGAGGAAGTGAAAAAATAAATGTTCATGACAAAAGATGGCTGGTGGCCAAACTTCACGGCCAAAGCAATACATTAAGGAGCCTTGACCCAAATCGGCAAACAAATATCACATGCAATTAGCAACTAATGTTAAAGATTTTAGCTTTACAGTAGATTTGTGGTGGCCAAAGTAGATAATAAATCTGTCATTCCCATGACAACATAAGTCTCTGTGCTTACTACAGGTGCTTTTCTGGTGCCATATGGTCTGTTAGCTGTGGTGTGTGGGATTCCTCTGTTCCTGCTGGAGACGTTCAGTGGTCAGTACACCCAGGAGGGATTCATCACCTGCTGGAGGAAACTGTGTCCACTGGCACGAGGTGAGATGCCTACAACAGAAGTGAAAAAGAAATAATTTTACACTTTTCATATCTTTTTATAAAATCAATTTCAGGGGCTCTAATTCCGTAGACCAGGCACACTGCAAATTTTGTGTGCCATGCACCTTTTATTTATTTAATTTATTTCGGGCATGTCAGTTAGATCAATCATCATCACACATCATCTTAGTTCAATTAATACAATACACATGGCCGAAAGGGAAAGCGGGAGAAGCAAAAGCTTATCTAGTCCCGCCCCCGTTACCCACAGAATACATTATCTTCATCATACTTTTTTCTTATGACATTTTGACATGTTGCAACAGTAGGTAGTAGTGCAGAGCTGCAGTCTAGCTCTAGACAGTCAAAACAGACACATGTGTCTGCACATGTGTTTAAAACATTTTTCTATGTCAACCCCATTGTTTGGGTACAAAGTGGTTTTTGTTTTTCTCAGTGTACACGGTGTCTGCTGATTTGTGCCTCTGACCTTTATCAACCCTCATTGTGGATCTTTCTGTACTGGTCAATGGTCAGATTTACATACTTCTTTCTGAAGACACTTAGTTTTACTGATGGCAGAAGTACTCCTCTTTAGTGATGTTACGTCTGACACTGAAGCCCCGGGGTCTGTTAGCACTGCGCCTCGCCTGCGCTTGGTAAAAAATTAGAGCCCAAGAGCTGTTGAAAACAAAATATCTGACCTACATCCATTTTGTTTTTTATTTTCTTAGGACATTAAATTAAGTTTTTAATTTTCTGTATTGTAGGAATAGGATGTGGACAAACAGTGACGAAACTTTATGACTTCAGCTACATTATTGTCCAAGTCTGGGCTCTCTTCTACCTGGTGTTTTCATTCAAGTCCCAGCTCCCCTGGGCCAACTGTGAAAACACCTGGAATTCAGGTAAATGTTATACTATGGAATTTACCTTGAATTTACAATTGTTTTCCATTGTGTTTAACAATAAAGTCTGTCTAAATCTAATTTCTTAGATTTAAAAAACACAAAACTGGGTTGTACGAACAGAACATCACAGCAGCAATGGTTAGATTAAACAAAACCATCTTCTGTGGTGAGACAATGGGCCCTAGTTTGCTGGCGCAGCGCAGGTGGCGCAAGGTAGCGCAGCCGGTCTAATGCAAGTTTCGACCAGCGCAGCCTAGCGCAAAGTCAGATTGGGAGATTTGTAGATCGCGCTGCGCTGAGATAGGCGTGGCCGCGCAGCAGAGGGAGGCGTCACAGATTCAGCTTGGTGCAGTGGAAGTTTTGTGCGAAAATGTCTCGCCGAGGTTGCGCTGAAAGCTCGCCACCTCCAACCAGGTCTAGTCTCAGCGCAGCGCGGAGCGCAGCAGGTGCAGTGGAAGTTTGGCTGACTGACCTGCAGTGCACACACGTCACCAAGACCTCACAGGCAGATCTCCACAGTTCCAGACACATTTCAATGCAATAAATATCCACAATAACCACTATTTAATGCAACTAATGGAATCAACAGTGAATTTATATCTATATAGATTGTCCCTTCACATCTGACGTCAGATCAAAGCAGAGATCAAAGGCTGTCGGCGCGTAAAGGAAACTCCACCTGAATTAACACAGCAGGGACGAACTGGCACTGAAAAGCAGCTGTGGATGTCCCAAGCAGGACTGAGGGTGGATGACTGCATGTCGCTGCCGTGTTGAGATACCACTCTGCCCTTGTGATGATCGCTTTATTTATTTACTTATTAATTCATTAGCGCATCAGGCAGCCGTAATGAAAAACAAAACACAAATCTTCATCTCTAGTCCACCACAGCCTCTGTATCAGATAGTCAGTATATAGCCTACTACAGTATACTCAGCATCTCTATCACAGAAAAAAAAGAGAAAAAAAGAGACGGACAGAGAGAGAGAGAGAGAGAGAGAGAGAGAGGAGGACAGAGAGAGAGAGAGAGAGAGAGAGAGAGAGAGAGCGTCCTTTACGCTGATTACTCCGTTACGCATGGTGTTTGTTTATGTTGTGACACCTCTCATCTTGCTTCACAGGGTTTGAATAAATGTGAGTTTCTTTATTAGTTTATTAGTTGTTGTTTCTTTCATTGGGCAGGGGTTCTCAGTGTATCAGATCAAACCTGATTAAGGATATTTGTATTATTATTAGTAAACTCATTGTTGGTCACTCTGAGCTCGGACCTCCGGGGAAACAGCTGTTTCCTCCGGGGAGAGGTTCGGCCTCTGGCGTCGCTGTCTCCTCCGTCCAGTCCAAGTATAAAATGACAAACTTGCAGCGCGCATCGCCCTCCGCGCAGTTAAAGGTGAGGAGAGGAGCTCATTTGATTGGTGAAGATCTGACTCGGCTGTGTCAAACCCACTCCACGCCTTTCTCTCCTCCTCCTGTCTCCCTCCCACCCTCTCTCCTCCCTCTTTGCCGTTTGCGCCGGTGGGAGGGACGAGGGGAGGGTTTACGCTGGTCTAAGTCTGACTGCGCGGCCCACCAATCTTGCGAAATGGACCTGGACCACACCCCGTTGACGTGGCGAAGCTGCGCTGAGGTTAGACTTCGCTCGGTCAAGGAAACTAGGGCCCATTAAGTGCAGTAGAGATCTAGAATTTCTTTCGGTGAAAGTCCTGTGTTCAAATCACATATTACAAACACTGTGACCTGCTCATTATACTATGTGCTTTTTAGCTCTTTACTCTGCACCTTCCTTATTTCCTGAGTGGGAAATTAATTAATTAATTAATGGAGATGTTAACATGTTTCTAACTGCTTGTCTGTTTTGTCTGTATTGGAGTACTCAAAGTCACGATCATTTCTTTGTCTCCTTTAATCAGTCAACTGTGTAGGTCTTCACAATCTGGATTCTTCTTCACCAAATGTGACTGGAAATCAGACCATGTTGACCAACACCACCTCTGCTGCCACTGAGTTCTGGGAGTGAGTCCAAATTCATTTCTAATTAATTTTTAAGGGTTAAATATTAGTACATAATGACAACTCACATTAAACTATTATGGCAACCTTAAATGAACAGTACGGTAATTATATGGTTTAAAGAGGAGCACCAATTAGCCTGTGGACATGGTTCTTTCTGTGCCAGTAGTAGTACCTAAGGCAGTCAAAAGAAAATATGCAAGACTTTTATTTGTACTGTAGTGAACTGTATCACATTTTTTCCTTGTACCTCTCAGACGCCGTGTCCTGGCCATGTCTGGAGGCATAGAGGAGCTGGGCAGTGTGAGGTGGGAGCTGGCCTTGTGTCTTCTGTTCTGCTGGGTGGTCACCTACTTCAGCATCTGGAAAAGTGTCAGATCCTCTGGAAAGGTCCTGTGGAAATATTTCACATTTTTAAACATATGGCATTTTAGAAACAAACACTCTTAATTCTTTGAATTAAAAATCTACATTGATAGTTATGATGAGAAATTATGGGGTGCCCCTTTGACACATCTGGTAGAGCATGTACCATGTGAGCTTTGTCTTAAAGGAACTTGGGGCAGGATTTATGAAAAAAATAAACGTGCATTTTAAGTGTTTTAATGCTAATGGGTGATGAAGGGTTCAAAACCAAAAAGTATGAGCCCACCCATGTATCTATCCATTGCCTTGAACGGGCCGTGTGCTGCATAATGTACTGAAATTCGTGGTCCGAATGCGGAATAAGCATTCTCTGCGGCTTTCAGCCTCGGATACAGGAAGAAGACAAGCGCAGTGGACCCAAACTAGTATTTAGGTAGTAAAGGATTCTGCTACGGCCAGCAAACGACCCACCACCACACAAAGTGCACTAAAAAGAATAAATAAAATATACTAAAGTAAAGTTACACTAAAATAAACATTGTTAGTTTACTCACTTTGTCGCTTGACATGATGCTGTTCGCAGTTGTAGGCTATCAACGTCATTCCTTGGAGATCTTGCAGTAAACAGCGAGTAAAGCAATAACAGTGTTGTCCCAGCATCAGCTGCACTGCCTTGAAGAGCTCATGCAAGTTCCTTTAATGGCAGCGACCATGGGGGTCAAATCCAACCTGTGGTCCCTTGTTGTGTTTCAACCCCCTGTGACTCTCCTTTCTATCTCTACTGTCCTATCATAATAGAAAGGGGGAAAAGGCATTAAAAAAGACAGAAATTGTGTATTTTTCCCTAAAGGTAGCATACTTCACTGCAACTTTCCCCTACGTGATGCTCCTGATTCTGCTCGTCAGAGGATTGACTCTACCTGGAGCATGGGACGGCATCAGATTTTACCTCAATCCAGACTTGAGCCGTCTGTCTGACCTTGAGGTATTTTAATATGATACGTTCATGGTTTGAGTGGATGGCTGATCACCCACTAGTCACATAATGACCACAAGCACCATCCCTGTTTGACACAAGTCATGTGACAAAATGTTTTTGTCACATAACAGGTCTGGGTAGAGGCAGGATCTCAAATATGCTTTTCCTTCAGCCTCTCCTCAGGGAGTCTCGTTGTTCTGGGCAGCTATAATAATCACAACAACAACTGTTACAAGTAAGTATGAACTGCAGAACAGAGTTACTTTTGGAGGGTAACTAAAAATACAACGCAACTACAAAATCAAATGGATAATCACCGAACATCATACTAATATGAGGGTGGTTTGTGTTTCTGTGACCTCTAGAGACTGCTTTTGGCTCTGTCTCCTCAACAGTGGAACCAGTTTTCTTGCTGGATTTGTCGTCTTCTCTGTACTTGGGTTCATGGCTCACACACAAGGTGTTAGTGTTGATAATGTAGCTGACTCAGGTAAATACAAAAGTTTACAATCATGAGAAACCAAAGATCAGACTCGGGTCTAAATACAGAAAGTAAATGAATACTCTTCAATATCTCTTTCTTGTTAACGTCTAATTCCCAGGTCCTGGTCTGGTCTTCATTGCCTACCCTCAGGCTACAGCTATGATGCCTTTTCCTCAGTTCTGGAGCGTCTGCTTTTTCCTGATGCTTTTTTTCCTCAGCGTTGATACAAACGTATGTTGTTTTGATGTGTTACAAATAATAAGTGGTCACTGGTGGCCACAAATAGCCCAAAAACTTTTTGTTTTATTTTGTCTGTAGTTTGTGTCAGTCGAGTGTTTTATCACATCAGTGAAAGACATGTTCCCGAAGCTCTTGCGTGCAGCAGGAAGATCTGAAATCTTTGTTCTCATCGTTTGTTCGTTCTTCTTCTTCATACATCTGACCTTGGTTACAGAGGTGAACAAATATTCCCATTGAAGCATGATCTACCAAGCCAATGTGTCTAATCCTATTTCTCATATTCAAATCTTGTCTCTTCCTGCTACAGGCAGGGATGTACATCTTCCAGCTCATTGATTATTACGGTAGTACCAGAGCTTGTCACTATTGTATCCTTCTATCTGAGTGTCTGGCTCTGGCCTGGGGATTTGGTAAGTTAAAAATGTACAATTCAAACTAAATTTCAAGATTTCAGTCTTATTCAACTGCAGTTCTCTGCAATATAAAGTGAAAAACTGGATACTTTAAAATGTCTATGCTTAGGTGCAGACAATGTTATTAAGAGCATTGAGGACATGACAGGACACAGACCATCTGTTTTCTTCAAACTGTGCTGGAAATACATCATTCCTCTGCTGTCACTGGTGAGTCAAGTAAGGTTTAACAAATATAAAACATAGCATTTGTGGTCTAATTCAAAATTCAAAATGAATATCAAGAATGCTTGAACAAAATTGAATGTTAATCTTGTATTTGTAAATTAAACTCTAATTCTGTTTTCATTCCTCTTTAAACCTCCACAGATTTCCTTCATCCTGTACCTGGTTGGCTACACACACCTCAAGGTTAATAACTACTCCTACCCTGACTGGGCCTATGCACTGGGATGGACCATGACTCTGTCCTCTGTTCTCATGATGCCACTGTGGGCAGCTGGACAGATGTGTTTGACACCAGGAACCTTCACACAGGTCAGTGCTAATATCATTTTCACATGTCATAAAAAAGCATATGCCCGCAGCGAAATCTGAGAACACTTTCCAAAGAAATGATGAAAGAAACTTTAAAGTACATAAATATGGAAGGCTCAAAATTGTGGTGTGGAAACTAACTTATCTCATTCTTGTCCTGCTTTCCAGCGTTTGTCCATCTTGTGCCGTCCTGCTGGAAATCCAGTTTGGCAGAGGAGAGAACTGGGAAGAGAGAGTACAAGTGTGGAACTGAGGACTGCAGTGACGTCTTAGTGAGCTGCAAAGACAAACTGAATAGAAATTACAGCTATCATACACCTATACACCTAGGGTTTAGTCTAGGTCTACTGTAAATAATTTAGTCTAATTAATAGCACAATGTTATAATAAACAATGATTCATTAGTTGTTTATTTCATTATTTTCTTGGCTATGACATCCATGACATAGCTAAATAGTCCTGCAACTTGACAGGAACCAGGCTGTTGCTAAGGAACATGTTCATTTTCTTGACATGCAGCTTGAAATATTTTGTCTACACACGTGGGCACTCTTAACACTTCTTTCTTTCACATCAACCTCTTCTGACTACAATACAACATTTTGAAATGCTTCTGGAAAAAAAACAAAAAACAAAACAAAACACGACCTATTCATCTTAGTGGTGCAAAATTTGTCACATTATTAAGACCAATTGTAATGGCAATGTGTAACACGCATCAAGCCAAAGCACTGCTGTATGTATGCATGTAAGTGGCATGCAAAAGTTCAGGCAACCCTGGTCAATGTTTCTGAACAGTTCAGCAAGATGAAATCTCCAAAAGGCATAGGCTATAACGTTAGAAATGACACTTCCCTTTACATTTTAAACAACATAATCTTTTGTCATTTTCAAAATGACAGAAAAGGAAAAGGGCCTGCAGCAAAGGTTTGCTCGAAATATCAAGAGTACCTTCCTGCAGTTACAATGGCCGACCAGGGCGCCGCCATACATCCAATCCATCCA
Organism: Trachurus trachurus; assembly: GCF_905171665.1. Classification (NCBI taxonomy): domain Eukaryota; kingdom Metazoa; phylum Chordata; class Actinopteri; order Carangiformes; family Carangidae; genus Trachurus; species Trachurus trachurus. Next base: position 8,621,614 of record NC_139900.1, read on the forward strand.
ATCCATACCGGAAGTCTCAAGCGGAAGTTAGTTAAACACCGCTCCGAGCTAAAACAAAATAAAAGCATGTACGTTTACACATAATTCTATGGATTTTTAACATATTTATCGTAACGGTATGATTGACTGGTTAATTAAAGCAGATATCAGTGGAATGTTTTTGTTAATATAAGTCCTAAATAGTCCTATTTTCCGTCAGCAATCACTTACATGAAGTATTTCAGCCTAAACACGAGTCTCTCCGTCACTCTGCTCTGCTGTAACCCGAGGAGAAAATTTTCCTTGTGGGATACAAGTGTTATCCAATGAGGAGAGAGAACGGCATGAAGGGCTGTGTGTGCAGCCAAGGGATGCGCGTGAATGTGGTGACGTAGCACGAGGACCAATTGATGCCTGACAAGGGCGGGGGCTGCTAACTCATGGTGCGTTCAAAGAAACTCGTACTTTGTGTTTTTCCTTCCTGTGAAGTCATACCAGTTCGATCTGGTACGAGTTCACGGGTCGGAAGTTACGAGTGGCCGTTATAGGGAACTTTCACAGACAACAGGATGGTAAAAACACGAGCTACGGGTTACCTGGAACGCTACCAAGTCGTAGTTGTGACTTGAAGCTGTAACTTACGGTTTCAAAAGCCTGCCTTGAACGCAGCATTAGCCGAAACGGCCGTGAAGCTGATATCTGCTTTAACTCTGCAAGTTTATAGGCTACTGTAAAACTCAGAAGCTAGAACTAAACTATTGAAATGTTAACTTTTCATGGATATCATCAGAGGTGGCAAGTAACGAAGTACAAATACTTCGTTACTGTACTTAAGTAGATTTTTCAGGTATCTGTACTTTACTTGAGTATTTATTTTTCTGACGACTTTTTACTTTTACTCCCTACATTTATACGCAAAAATATGTACTTTCTACTCCTTACATTGTAAAAACAGGCTCGTTACTTTTTTTTTTTTTGACACGACGTAAAAGCACCGGTAAAATACGTGACGAACTAGAGAGGGAAAGAGGAGGAGGAGGAGGAGGAGGAGGAGGAGAGGGAGGGAGGGAGGGAGGGGTGAGGGAGAGAGAGAACCGAGTTACCAACTTGTAGCCTACTGTAGCAGCGACATGGAGGCAGCAGCATGGAGGAAGGAAGCGATGGTGGTCGGACTATCCGATGGGGGGGGGGGGGGGGGGGGGGAGTTTGAACACTGTACAATCAGCGCGATATAGCGCATTTATCGTTTACGAGCGGCAAAGCTCAACCTGTCCATGTGCCTGTGTCTGTGTGTACGCGCGCGCGCACGTGTACGTGCGGTGCGACGGCACGCGAGAGACGGCAGGTGGACTGACTGGCAGAGATGAGCGGTGATGAAACGCTGTTTTAAAATTATTATTATTATTATTTAGTGAGAGTCTGTGGCGGCCCAAACGTTGGGAAACACTGCCTCTGGTCAGTTCAATCTTGATTATTCAGTCTGAACTTTTTTTGGTTTAACAAAATTATCAAATGATGTAGGTTTCATTAACAGCAAAAATTAATTTTTACTTTTTACTTTTACTTTGAAAGTACATTTCAGAGCCTGTACTTTCTTACTTTTACTTGAGTAAAGGAGTTGAATCAGTACTTCTACTTTTACCGGAGTAATTTTTTACACATGTATCTGTACTTCTACTTAAGTACAGAATATGAGTACTTTTGCCACCTCTGGATATCATATAACTTAAATATCAACGTTATCACAAACGTTTGTGTGGTGGTGGGGGGGGGGTTCACACACACACACACACACACCCACACACACACAGTAGGACTGAATAATGATTAAGATTGAATAGACTGAATTGTCATGTTAAATAAACCTAGGATTAATCGATCGTTAAATTGTTTTGACAGTTAATTAATATGCAAGTAATAAACGAGTTAGTCCGAACCTGTAGTTTAAATCACAATGGAAAATAAATCATTAACTGTATTTTGTGCGTTTTAATGAGAACTGAATGTTAAACATGACAGATGACCCCAGAACACCTCAGATAATGTTATCATGGCTTCTTACGTTTTTATATTTTAGTTTTCAATATAAAAGAAGTTGATGTGTAATATACTCTTCAATTTGAAGAGTATACACATCAACTTCTTTGCTGCACAGTTCCCAGTTGTCTTTACAGGATGTTATCATAAACTCAGTCACACGTGGTTTGTTTTTATCAGTCACACTGTGTGATTGAAGTGAATAAGAGCTCTTTGGAAAATGTATCTTCTTTTTAATAATTGTCTTACTGGTTGTGTTCATAGTTTCATCAAGCCTTCAGATGGATGAGACTCTTTGTTAGTTTAGCCTTACAATATTTCCACAACACGCAGTATATCAGTGTCCACTGCTGTTGCAGAACCAGGTATTTTTCATTATATGCCCCAGACACAGTTGCAGATGTTGGATTTAGTTGGGAGAAGAAGAAAAAAGTCACAAGCATGTTTGTTTTTTCAAACAATTTAATAATATGATTATGAGTTTAAGTGATCATTTAGCATACTGACACTGATCAAACACACACTGACGACGGTGAGGAGGAGGAGGAGGACGTCCACGGTTCTTCCTCCGGCCCCGGTGAAGACGGGGGGCAGCTGCACCGTCAGGCCACACACACGACACACACCGACCATGGAGGAGTGTGGAGAAGTCTCGGTTTACATTTTACCACCGTGGCATTAATTAAACCGTAAAAATAAATTAACGTGGACGTTGTGAACGGAGCAACAGGTGTTGGACATCAGCCGCGATGAGACACTGTTGACACACACAAACACATACAGCATAAATGACTTATCAAGCTAAAATTACTGAAAAATATGAGTTTTACGGGAGCAGTAATGTAAAACAGTCCGGTTTCACGTCAGTAAATGCAGTCATTACGAGGCGATCTCATCAATTAAAACGTAACGTTTAAGAATACGAGTTGACAAGAGACTAATAACAGACATTAACTATCATAAAGTTAAATTAACTCGATGTGACCAAACGAAAACTCACCCTTGAGCCGTGTTTTCCACTTTTCTTGTTACAGATCCATGCTTGGGACTTCTCTTCTTCTTCTTCTTTTTGTTTTACGGCGGTTTCCGCTTAGGACTTCCGGTATGGATTGGATGTATGGCGGCGCCCTGGTCGGCCATTGTATCTGCAGTTGGGTCCCTCTCCGAAATATTGCAAGAGTGTTTCATGTTTATCTTTATGCCTTTCATTTCATCTTCCACTTGCCTCACTGTTCACATTAACAGAAATTTTGACCAAACTTTTGCATGCCACTGTATGCTTTATGGTTGTTTTAATAGCCTACCGGTGCTTCCATGGTGAGTGGTCCACGGTTCATGGAGTGAGGCCAATCTGAACTCTGTTACATGATTGAAGATGGATGTAGTAGCCTTGGCGACGGCGACATCAGCTAAGTTTTAAATCCGACCGTTGGGGCTGTTCGATCCGTCGCCATCTTGGCTCCGCCTGACTCCCGCCCTCTTGCTTGTCAGTCAGGCTAATTAATGAGCTAAGCTAACAAGCTAGTTATGGAAGGCCACACACCAACACCTGCTAACGTAATAAAAAAGATTTTCACTCACCTCTAATAGAACAAAAGCGCTGACTTTGACTCACCTTATATTTTGAAGCCATGTTGTATTTTACTCTCCAAAAGTCACCAATGGTACAAAAGGCAGGGCTACTAAGTGATTAGTAAAGAACGTAACTTATGACGACCGTTAAACCAGCCAGCCGTTAGACCTTTTTATACACAATAGTGACGTCACATGTCACTCAAATCGCCGTGGCCACGCCCCACATCCAGTAGCCTACTGTAGTTTTGTTTTTGACCTTCAGGAGAGCGTAACCATCAGCTTTTAGTTTCTAAAAATACTTTTAAACTTAAAGGGACAACGAGGAGTTTCTATTCGGTTATAAAAAAGTCTCACGTTAATGTGGATGAATCTCCGCTACCCACACTTGTTAATGGGCCCATTTTCGATAAATATATCGTTCTGTCTCTATCGTTATTTTGTTATTATTAGTGGTGGCGGAAGTGCTGGTCGAGCCGACCAGCGTTTTCTTCGTTGCGAATCATGAGAATAACGCAGCCGCATCGCCGTTTATGGTCGGAACTACGGTGGTATGTGAACCTCTTTGAACCTCTGACTTTAATTATTGATGAATGAAAACATGAGTCCGTCTTGCGCCCGGTCAAAGAAATGTACGGTGCGCGCGGAGGCTCATAAATGTAGTGTGAAAACGCTTCGCTTTTCCAAAACTCCTCGTTGTCCCTTTAATAAATGTTGGTTGATGACAGTTATTTAAAAAAAGACAAGCAATTCAAAATGTCACATTGGGCTCTGACACATTGTGTTTTTCTTCTTTTTTCCTATTTTTAGCTGCAAATGAAATACTGTATGTAAATCAAACATGTTTAACTGGTGAATTGAAAATAATCAATGGCATGTACATTGGGACTTATAATAAGTAGTTTCTTCAAAATAAATATAAGATGGTATTAAAATCAGAATTGTAGGAGGTTGACAGGAACTCAGTTTGAGAGACAAAACAGAAGATAGTTATTATGACTTTTTTTTTTTTTTTTTTTTACTGTATCTTTGCTTTCTAGTTACTGTATTCTTCCACAATGTAGATTCAATATGATCGATATATTTACATTTTTCACTTCCAGTAGCCAACTGTAAATTGGTATGCATGTGTCTCAGACCCAAAATGCAGATATGTAAACTTTTTTTCCAACAATGTTTATTAAGTAGGTGTATTCACATTCTAAATTGGTAATTGTAACACCAAAAATCTAAAATGTTTGTCATCCTGAACATGACATGAGCATGTGCTGAGTCAGTTATGATCACTAGCAGAAAGTTTGAGAGTGCTTCGTTGTTCCTCAGTGCCAATCCAAGTGCCCTGCTGCTGTGTGTTGTCATTTCTTTTGGAAAAATCCCATAATAGAAGCTTGTTTAGTTCCTTTGTTTGCATTCGCAGAGGATTTCTTGTGACTTTTCTTCTCATCCTCTTTGCGACTTGCTGGTAATTTTGCTGGGAAAGGATTCTTTATGGCCTGTTTGGGCGCCTGAAAATCATCTTCTCCCTCAGAGTACGACTCACTCTCGTAGCCTTTTTCTGTCACTGTGGAAAAACAAACATAAACCAGAGTTATTCAATTTGTAAGTTATTTAATTCCACACACACGTAAGTGAGATTTGTGTAGTTATGGTGTTTGTTTTGTTTTATTTCAGGGGACTTTGGATAAATGTGTCATATGTTTTACTACCTGTAAAGCCCTATTAAACAACATTGTAGTTCAAGTGATTGGATAAATCTGTGGTGGTGTTAATAAACTAACAAAGAGTAAAATGCCATTAATTGATTTTTGAATTTGAATGATAATGATTTAATTTTTCTCTGAATATTCACACACTGAGATGCAAGATACCAACTTTGTTGTTTTCACTTTGTGTAGATTTAAGATTTCACACATTTAATCCACCGGACTTTTCTCTTTTCTGTCTGATTTTCATACCAATGCATCCTTCGTCGTCCAAAAAGGTGCGAGATTTCAGGACCCGCCTCCTCTTCCTGGTCTTGGTTTCAGAGGGAACCTGCTGTACAGTAACAACCTAAGAACAGGGATGTTCGATCAGCCACTCAGTACATACACGAAGAAAGAAAGAGCCGTCAGAGACTATTGGTAGAATATACAGATTGATAATCAGTCATTACAAACTTACGCGTGAATGTGAAACAGGTTCGACCTCCATTTTAGGACTTGGTGATGCCTCTCTAGTTTCCTTCTGCTGTGGAGAATCTGGAACGACTGGACAAATAACCAACAGAATGATGATGTTAGTTGTTTGTTTAAGTTTTCAAAATATAAAATGACTGAAAAAAAAAAGGAAAAATAGAATAAAGTGGCAGTTAACAGCTCACCATCTTCATCACTGCTGTCTGGTTCTGGTTTCTTAATTCTTCGCCTCTTTTTCTTCTCCATTTTTTCCTCCTCGCTGTCAGAATCTACTATTCGCTTGGTTTTGCTTTAAAAAAAGAAGAAAAAAAAAAGAGACATTTATTTAGACAAGCTTTAAGCAATTTTAACTATGATAAATTGAGTCCAACATTGTTCCAACAAACCATTTTTACTGCAATTTAAAGAAGAAAAAAAAGTAATTGCCTTCAACACATAGACAATACATATTAAATCAAAGCAGCTGCTCTCTTCTAATTTAACAAGCACAAGATTGTTACCATTTGATAATCTGAGAAGAATATTTAATCAGATTTCCCACATGAATGAAAACCAGACACATTCACACCTTCTGGAGTCTTTCTTTGTGTCTTTGGGCGACTCCTTTGCAGGGGCGTCTTGTTTTTCTTCAGGTCGTGAACTCGGTTTTTGTTGCTCAGCTGTGGTGGATGACTGAGCTGCTTCTTCCACCTTCACAGATTTCTCAGGTTTCTCTGAAGCAGTGGGAAAAGAGAAGGAAAAAAAATCAGTAATTGGATGGATTTGGCAGCAGTCTGCACTCTGCTACGACTTCTGGCCTTTTTGTTACTTGCATCAACAAATACGAAGTTGTGTGTAGCACAGAACTTCAAAAGCAGTCAGTCAGTCAGTAACTTTATACTAAATGTACTACACAACGACAGAGGTAGACATCAAAGAGCAGCAGATAGTGAATTTAATACACACAATATACTCGTAATTGTACAAAGATACACTAAATCAGACGTGGAGCAAAAACCTGCATCTATGTTCTTCTACATCATTGATAATATTACTCACTTGCTGTTTGATTCCCAAAGAAGTTCATCATTGGATTGGCTTTTGCGGCCGGTTTGCTCTTAGGTGCGTCAACCTAAAACACAAAACACATTTATAAACATCTGCTTGTCTCTCGCTACCGCTCTGCTTTTCTATTTTAATTTTTTTTTATGGATGAAGACCGAAGCCGTACCACAGGTGCATCTTCTTTCTGTTCCGACTTGACCTCTTGCTTGCTGCTGTCCTGGTTTTTAGGAGCAGCTTTATTTGCAAACATTCCCATGATGCCTTTCTGCGGCTTGGTGGATGGCTTAGAAGCCGCATTAGCCTCTCCATTCATGGTAGGCTTTTTCACCACAGGCTCTGGCTCCGGAGCCCGTTGCATTTCTCTGCTCTGCTGCAGCTCCAGAGACGACATGGGCACAGCACTGGCACAGCGGATCGCACTGTATCTACGAAACAAATGAGAGCAAAAATATTCAGCTAAATATTGACAATCGCACAATCCAACAGGAAGCTTAATCCATTTTTTTTTTACTGTCCGTTCTGGTCAAAATTGCATTTAAAAATACAACTTTCTATTAATATGCTCAACATACTTGCTGCAGTTCTTGAGATTATCTTTCACAGCATCATAGTCAACGCTGTAGAGGGGGCCGCTGTCTTTCAGTAAAGCTTTCTGGACGCTGTAGATGTGGACACTGACTATCAAGCTCATCTTGGCTTTGAAATCTGCAAAACAAAATCAGAGGTTAGATGGTTATGCTGCTGCAACCACAGGCGACTCCCTGAATAAACAAATGAAAAACACATAAAGAAACTCAAGGAAATGAATGCCCGAGGACTCTCTATGTAAATTGTCATATTGAAAACAGAGGCAACAAGATTGAAAAGCACAATATCCTTAGGGGAACAGTCTTTACACACCATCCAGTTGGTCCTCTCTGACAACGGACACCTTGTGGCTCTAAAAACAAACAAACACAGTGTCAATGAAATACAGCAAATCAGCTGCATACAGAACTGCAGTTCTGTATGTCTAGAAAAATTCAAACAACTTTAAAGGCTAGGGAGGCAGCTTTTTTTTGACAGTATTAGGCAAAAACTTACACACTAACCTTGGGGATAATGTAAATGAAGTGATGTGAAAAAAGATCAGACGTCTGCGTCTCCCCTAGGCTCTGTTTTCAGCCTGCAAAGAATCTACCCGTGACGGTTGATTTTGACCAATCACAGACCAGCAGCCCTTATTCGTATTATTTGGACGTTTTAAAACGTAAGAAAGAGACGTTTTTTCTCTACTCGCTGCTCTGGCTGAGGGGATGAGAACCGTGTGGACTCAACTCAAAGCTTTTTTCTAGATTTCTGCCTCCCTTTCCTTTAATGCATGTCTCTTTACTCACCGTTTGACCATTATCCACAAACTTCCCCGACACAAGATAGGTGGCATGGAGCTGAGCTGAGCTTTCCTTCCTCTTGTGATCCAGGTAATGGAAGAGCATCCTGAAGACAGGATTCACATTTTAATTTAATCTTTTTATTACAGTACACATTAAAGTGATACTAAAGGGACAACGAGGAGTTTCTATTTGGTTATAAAAAAGTCTCACGTTAATGTGGATGAATCTACGTTACCACTTGTTAAAGCAGAAGTAAGTGATATATTTGTGTTAATATAAGTCTTAAATAGTTATATCTTCCGACAGCAATCACTTACATAGAGTGTTTGGACTGAAACACGGGTCTCTCAGTCCCTCTGCTCTGCTCTGAGCCGAAGAGAAAACATTTATCGTATCCTACAGTTTTTATCCAATGAGGAGAGAGAACGGCATGCAGGGCTGTGTGTGCAGCCAAGGAACGCCGTGAATGTGGCGACGTAGGGACGAGGACTGTTATGGTGCGTTCAAGGAAACTCGTATTTTTCCGACCGTGAAGTCGTACCAGTTCGATCTGGTACGAGTTCACCGGTCGGAAGTTACGAGTGGCCGTTATAGTGACTTTCACCGGTAAAACAGGTCGGAAAAACACGAGTGGGTTGCCTGAAACGCTACAAAGTCGTAAGTTGTGACTTGAAGCTGTAATTTACGATTTCAAAAGCCTGCCTGGAACGCAGCATTAGCGAAAACGACCGGACCACTCACTTCTGCTTTAATGGGCCCATTTTCGATAAATATATCGTTTTGTCTCTATCGCTCTATCGTTATTTTGTTATTATTAGTGGTGGTGGAAATGCTGGGAGAGTCGACCAACGTTTCCTTACTTTCAGTTTCGTGGCGAGTCATGAGAATAATGCCGCCGAATCGCCTTTTATGGTGGGAACTACGATGGTATGTGATCGTCTTCCAACCTCTGACTTTAATTCTTGATGAATGAAAACATGAGTCTGTCTTGCGCCGGTCAAAGAATTTCACGGTGCGCGCGGAGGCTCATAAATGTAGTGTGTTGTCCCTTTAACCTAAATTAATCAATACTTTGACAGAATTAGTGTTAAATAACTGCTTTGTTTTCAAATTAAATGATTGTTTTAACAATCTTTAAACAAAAACCTTAACAAATCTCTTGCTTGCAGAAGCTTCTTTGATGTTTTGTGATACTTTTCTTTGTTGACTGAGAACCTTCATGGACATATTTTTCTTTGTCACATAAATGAGTAAACTTAATATAATATTAATTCATACCTACAGCCAGTCTTTTTAATTCTTATGCAAATGGTAGACGAGCTGACAGAAAAACTCATTTCTCTTTAGGATTAACAAAGTCATTCTCATCTTATCTTATACATGACAAAACAACTAACTGAGAAATGTATCATTACAAACAAGACAACCTGATGTTTGTCAAGCAAAGTCTGGCTCATTTAAAAAAAATAAATTTGACTTGTTCATTTGCTTGTTTATTTTTTCCCAACAGTCTGAAGAGGAGGATCACTCACTGTTTTGCTGTGTTGACATGGACACCAAGTGTTAAACTCAGCCATTTATAGGTCACCTGGTAAAACAGAAAACACCACATGTAAACAACACTTTTACAGTCTATGAAACAACATGATAATAACACTTCCGTTGACGTAAGACAATTGAAATTAGGGTTGAAATTAACGTTTATGTTTTACCAGTTACCCCACAGTACAGTACTGTAGGCTACATTTTATAGAGGTAACTTAACGTTAACATAACAGTCTAAACAGAAGCTTATCAACGACAATTATTGGGACTTTTTTGTTGAATTTAAGCACCATTATCTACATGTTTCAAAAGCCGAATTATTCTTATTGCCTTAAACAATCGTATAAAGTAGTAAGTTATATTCTAGTTGGATAAATTACCTTTAAAATCAAGCAAACGTGAAACAGGCGGTTTTATGAATGTAATTCAACGGCTCGTTGTCTCGAGGCTAACTCGGGTCCTACGTCACCAAGCCGCCGTTACCGCGGCAACAACGGCGGGTGGATGAGACAGTAAAAGGGGCTTACTTACTATTTTGTCGTGGTCGTTGACATATTCGTCGATATTGTCCAGATAAAGCTCGTCCATGACGAATGTGAGTGAGGGTCGCGGTGCTGAACCGATTCGGATTCAACTGCGCGGGAATGCGGTTTATTTACTTCCTGTTTGATGTCACGTGTGTGTTCCTCTTTCCGGTGAGGGCTTCAGGTCGTCATGGCTGCAGGTCGTCATGGCGCCATCTACAGGACAACACCAGCTACAGCACCATTATCTACAGATATGGATGGAGGCGGATTAGTCTCAATATTACTTCTTGTGTAAACAACAGATTAACAGATTATGAGGTAATGTATCAACACATGGATAGATAGATAGATAGATAGATAGATAGATAGATAGATAGATAGATAGATAGATAGATAGATAGATAGATAGATAGATAGATAGATAGATAGATAGATAGATAGATAGATAGTGTAGTGTATTATCCACCTGAACATTTTTGCTTTAATATCTTCAATGATCTTATGTTTTTCATGGTGTTTTCTTAGCCTAAAAGTTAAGGGATATGTCAGAGGTAATTCACCATTTGGATAGGAACTTCATTTGTGATAAGTAACAGTTTACAGTTAAACGGAATAAATATAAATAAATTCAGATGTTACAAGAGAGAAAGGCACACGCATACATTTACAGCAAGATGTTTAGATTAGGTGTCTACAGTACCTTCATCAATCGCAAAAATTTACACTCTGTTAGATACGCAGGTAATCTGTGATGCCTCCCTCTCCTCTCCTACCAGGAGTGGGATTTGAACCCACGAGGACTCAATGTCCATTGCATCTTGAGTGCAACACCTTAACCACTCGGCCATCCTGGTGGTGTGAACAGTGACGTCAACATGCATGGAGATGGAGAAAAACAAGTGTGAGGACCTGAGGTCAAGGTCGATATCTGATTGGAGCTTTAGGCCTCAAACTGCAGAGAAAAGGTCCAGTAGAAACATGACCAGGAGTTAGAACAGATCTTTGGTGAGATGAGCAAAGGTCAACAACTATCTTGGTCCTGATAAAGAGAAAGACAACTGAGTGGCTCAAACTACTTTATAACTCAGTGTTTGATTTGAGATCTAAACTACAACATTCAGTGTTGTTCAGACAAACACCTCCACCACTCAGCCAGCATGGTGACTGCAGGTATCAACTACTGAACCACTGTTATATTTAAAGATTTTAAAGACTGTAATTCAAACTCATCTACCAGGAGTGGGATTTGAACCCAATTTATCAACGTCAGGCCAGTTTTACACCGAAATCAGCAACATGAACACCTTTCTTACATCACGTGCACTGATTTTTTTTTTTTACTAACGCTCTGCACAGCTGGAGGTTTTCCACATCAGTTCAGTTCCCTTGACGTGTGCATTCACTCACTAGAGGTGGTGGCATTAATTATAAATCATCGCAGTAATAATCATTATTTCAAACCACGCTGAGTTCTCTGGGATGCAACAAGCAGTGACAAATCTTCCAGGTGAAATGTTGACTTGGGCTCTGACAGCTGCTGATCACAAAGCAGAGATGATGTGTGTCTTTTCTTATTACCACATTGTCTCTATTTAAAACATCTCCTACCAGGAGTGGGATTTGAACCCACGAGGACTCAACGTCCATTGCATCTTGAGTGCAACGCCTTAACCACTCGGCCATCCTGGTGATGTGAATGCTGTCATCCAATGCCAACCATCACTGCCACTGTTCCTGCAGCACAACACACCTCATGTTGGTGTTTCCATCTGTATCTTCATAAGAACCAGCTACGAGTGTTGGGATTTCAACGCTGCATCTTCAGTGCAGCACTTTAACTCTTCAGCCAGTACAGGTGAGATAAGCAAAGGTCAACAACCATCTTGGTCCTGATAAAGTTGTCGGGGGATCTTTAGGCCTAAAACTGCAGAGAAAACGTCCAGTAGAAACATGACCAGGAGTGAGATTAAACAGATCTTTGGACCGATGTGTTAAAAACAACTGTATAAATATAAACAAAAAACAAATGATTATATTTATACAGTATAATTACTCTAATTGAAATTGATCTACCAGGAGTGGGGTTCGAACCCACGAGGACTCTGTGTCCATTGCATCTTAAGTGCAACGCCTTAACCTCTCGGCCATCCTGGTGACATGATGCAGAACAAGTAACTGCTGCAACTGATTGTATCCATCCAGCAGTGATTATACAGTAGTAGTAGTGTGGAATGTATCCTGAGATACTTGTCATCTACCCATCTCTGTGGGTCATAGTTTTTGGGGATACTTGACACTGTATCTATGTTTAAGTTAGCTTGGTCAAGAGGTTAAATGTCAGAAGGCATAGGTTAGATTCTGTTTTTAGATCCTGTCTTTGTCTGACCATCCTGGTCAGTTATATCCTTCTGTGGGAGAAGGTGGAGAATCAGAAAACGTATATAAGGTCGAGCTTTAGGCCAAGAGAGAGAGATCTCATATTGGCACCAGAGATGCTCCACGATTCGACATTTTTGACACTGTTCTTTTTCTTGTAATAAACTCTTTTTGAATGCAAGAAAAGACGTGTCGGCGGTGATCCCTTCTTTTCATCAACACATCAATATACCACAATAAATAGATAGATAGATAGATAGATAGATAGATAGATAGATAGATAGATAGATAGACAGATAGATAGATAGATAGATAGATAGATAGATAGATAGATAGATAGATAGATAGATAGATAGATAGATAGATAGATAGATAGATAGATAGATAGATAGATAGATAGATAGATAGATAGATAGATAGATAAGGCTAAAAAGATTTAACAAAAACAAAACAAAAAGAACACGGTAAAAGATCGTTTTACAATACACACTTTACAATTACACACCAAATAAGGTCCAAGCAACAACCAAATTCACGTGACAAAACATTTGCTTGTTAATACAGCACGCAGCATCGACGGAAGATGTTACTGTAATATGGACCAGAAAATAGAAAATATTACACAGAGAATTAACCACAAACTGAATTTTTATCACTTCTCACCACTGATCATCAATTGTTTTGTTTTGGAAGCAGGCTGGGCACATAGAATAAAACAATTTTTCACAGTGTCTCATTTTGTCAAACAAATCTGTGTGAAATGATAAATAAATGAACATTGTAAACTTCAACTGCTATTTAGAAGTATGCTGATGTTAATGAGCCGTGTGTTGTATGTAAGCAATAAAGCAGGGCAGGATATCAGATTTATGATGGATTTTTTTGATGATATGAAAACACCTAAAACATGACAGCTGTTTCCCCTGGTGTGAGCAGCATTTCATCACCTGCAGGTGTGATAATGTGTCTGCACTGTAAGAACAGCTTTTAGTGTTACATCTCAGCATTTTGCACCTCTCTAAATACCATTAGCAAGCATGGCATCTGTTCAGCTCTGGTCTGCACACATATGCTGCACATCAGACATCACTTAACCTTCATGATTCCTATACATATATAAAATGCTTCTTTCCTGTCCTTAAAATCTTTCACAAAAAATACAAAAATGTATTACATTTCAGCACTAGAACTAGGCTGGAAGACTTTCTGTTGCTCCTTTCAATACAACTTGGCTTTTAGAATAAAATTAATGAGCAAGCCATTCAAAGTGACTCCCAGTTTAAGACAAGTTTATAGAAACAAAATGGACTTGTGAAGTTTATTTTCATGGCACATTTAATGTCTAACTGTTCAGACATCACTTATAGGTAGTTTAGGTTTTGTTGCCTTTTCAAATACAAAAAAAAAATGCTGACTGTGGGTTAAGACAGAAGAATTACAAGATTATAAAATGGCTCATAGATAATTATCAGAACTTTTAATGTGTTTTAAATGGAGAAACTAACCGGCCAGGAAATGGAAACGGGCGTCATCGGCTGTTATAAATGGAGTAAAAGCGTCTCCTCTGCAGGCTGCAGGCCAGAGAGCGGCAGCAGTTATTAGCACATCCAAACACAGTCAATTTAAATGTTGAATTTTAATGAGCTGCTGTGACACAGATACTCAGGAAGGACAATGTTGATATATTAAACCCTCAGTTCATCAATTGTAGGTTTTCCAAACAAATCACTGGTCAACATGAGGGCGACTTCCTCCCAGCTTCACTGCCTGTCACCATTTGTCTGCATCAGGTGAAGCTCATTATGACTGGGAATGAGAACAGTGGAAGAGCTCATACATCACCTGTAAGGATGAATCTTTTTCACTATAATTCAGTAGCATGGATCAGATAATGAGCAGAACAACAGCTACAGCACCTGATGGCTCACTGCTGGAGTTCACATCCTTCACCTTGGGGTGTCTGCATGCAAGTCATTTGTGGCCAAGGCAATAATGCAACCTCTGTTAAATCAAAGCTCATCTGTCCTCAGCGTTGATGGCTCAGTGGTAGATTTAACAGCAGCTCCTTGGCCGGCAGCATATGCCAGCATGAGATGATTACAATACAACATTGTAAAACCATCTGGCAGTCACTGACAATTGTCTGTGTTGCTGTCACAGAATCAGATCCAATGCAGATGTTAATTTAAAATTTAAATGGTCCCTTCACCCAAATTACAAAACACAAATCTGACGACGGTTTTCACTGGGCAGTTTTCTATCAAAGAAATAGTCCTAAAGTCTGTGGAATGATTTCTTTATAAACCTAACTTCAGGGGCAGCCCTCCAATTTTAGACACAAAGGATCAATTTATCCTGTTTGATAATGTTTTCCTCTGACTCTGGAGAAGGCATTTTTTATAAAGTTTCCCTGGTGCTGCCATCAAGGTTGTTGAAAGAAGGTAGGTTTAAGAAAGAAAGAAAGAAAGAAAGAAAGAAAGAAAGAAAGAAAGGTATGGTTGTTTACCAAAGCACACAATGATGCTATCATGTTGCATTATGGGAAACATAGAAGTTTTTGAGTTTTTGGAGCTCGACTGAGACCATAAGGTTTTCTGCTTCTGCAGCTTAGTTTCATTTCAGTTTTGTTTTTCAAGTAAAATATTAACCAGACCTGGAGGCAGGTACTGGATGCTGTGGGAACTGTGGGAACATTGACTCGGGGAAAATAAAGTACTAGCAAACACACAAACGAACCTCCACTGTAATACTGAGGCGGAGGCATCTCCATACCTGGGATTATGAAACCCTAAACTCTAACAGACGATGAGGTGGTAAAAACAGGTTGTTGTGATCATATCCATGGGTTGCAGTGACGTCACGTCGAAGGGACCGCCGCCATATTTGTGTCCGATTTGACAGGTCTTCTCATATGACAGCATGCAAACCGCAGGATGGAAATGACCGTTTCTTGACAAAATGACAGGGTTTCATACATCCTGTCTGGGTTTATAGCTCTATAACAACAGACTAACTCTATATTAATCCACTTATTACACAGTTTATGAGTGAATTAATTCATTTGAGACGTGAAAATGCAGAATTCAATATATCCATGTTATTATAAAAAAAAAAGTGAATCCCCTCTTTTTGTGAGACTTGTCACGTCTTTTGGGATGGAATAAAACTGCAGTCCGGGGTTTCTTTGGCGACTGCTATCACAGTCAACAGCACAATATAATCCTGGCATCTTTCAAATAACAATTTTCGGTCTCTTGCTGATTTCCTCCTACTACTCCACTTGTTCTGGTAACGTGACACGCTGTGATCTGTGCCCAGATTGCCCTGATTCGGACTCAAATATGGCGGCGCAGAAACACAGTGACGTCATGTGAATCTAATGAATAGCTACATTTTGTTGCTAGGTGATTATCTAGTGGTCGTGGAGCAGAGGGAGAAGGTGTGGTTGACATACAGCAGCATGAAGTGCGACAAAGCTCATATCAGGTGAAGACTGTGTTTTATAGACGGCACAAGAGACCAGTGTTTGATTCCAACATGAAACCAGCAGGTTCTGATAGAAAGATCGACCAGTGTTGAGGGAGAAGCCTACGTCATTGAACACATATTAAAATCGAAACCTAACCAACTAGTTTTAAGCATTCGGGGGCTACGGGCTTATTATTGTCACAGGGCTTACGTCACAGCTTCGCGACAAGGCCTGCCCAAAATTCGACGGCTCCTTCATATCTCTTGCCTGTTCTAGGAGGACACACCACACCTATCCTTCATGGCCACGTGTATCCTCTGCGTGCGGGATATTATTTTAGCCACCCAGAATGCCATAGTAACCCCACTCTGTGGCCGGCTTAGAGGTGTGGATGCCCACTGAGCAGGGCTCTGCTGGCTGCATAGTCCAAGGTGGAGAGCTGAGGAGCGGCCACTTCCAAACGGTTACCTTTAGGACGTTGATTGCATTTGGACGCAATCAGGAAATTCATGGAAGCCTGGACCGTCACATTTACCAACAGTGGACGCAGCCGCTGGAGGTGCTTCAGAAGCCAACGGCTCTGTAGACCACGTTGGCTGCATCCTCCGATGGATCCAGCCCCTGAAATGGGACAAAGCTTTAGTGCCTAAAGAGGAACAAAGCAGGATTTCTCCCGTGGCTATGCTACATTTTTACCTCAATAAAAAAGCTCTAGACTAATTGTGATAGTTAACTACAGCTGTGCTCCTATGGGTGATATCAGAGGGCTGGACAGAACAACCTCTACACTGTGGGTCTTTATGTTGGATGACTTGTTGGGTTATTTATGTGGACTGGTCCTTTAAGGTGGAGCAGCAAACACACATCATGCAGGAAACATAATGTAATGCTCAGACAAAGTACAAACAGGACTTTGTAAAAGCCTGTAAACAAGCAGAGTGTCACAAAAGTGTGTGTGTGATGCTACGGACACAAGAGACGTCTTTAATTATTTGTGAGACAATATCTATGCTAATTAATGTTGTGCACTTGTCTCCTCAGACTTTTTTTTGTCTCCTCGGGTTCAATATTATTAATATTTGAACAGGTGAGAGAAAAACAAGTGAGCAGCAAACCACCAGCAGATCCATCACTTGTTTTGTTGTTAATGATGTGACAGGAGGAGGGAGTCCACCCCTGTGATACTCCGGTGTACACTGGATGATTAGTCTAATTCAGGTGCGCTCTCTCAGATGATCTTTTACAACATTTAGACCGAGGCAGCTCCGGGTCTGCAGCTCGCCGTGTTGCCGAGAGGCCGAGAGTGTGACAGCCTCTAATGGAAATGTCAAACAGAGGGGCAGCGACGGCAGCAGAGAAGGGAAAAATATTCCCCAAATGGTGAAGGAGAGCGAGAGAGTCACCGTTTCACCCCGAAGAGGCAGATTAAAACCAAATCCACAGACTGATCAGGGTTGGTTAAGGTAAAGGAACAAAGTCAGTCAGCTCCACTTTGTTTTACTTCTTTTCTTCAACTTGCAACCTCAGACTGGTTGATTCTTCGGTCACCTCATGTTGTGTACCTGTGAGAAGCCTGCGAGGGATAGTCAGGGGTTATTTGGTGTGGGGTTCAGTCAGAGACCAACAAAACAATCCAATATGCATTCAAATGAATATTTTAATTAATTATTATTTATTATAGTGGCTGTGAGAGCTTAACCCACTGCAACTCAAGAAAACACCTGCAAAGACACAAAGGTGCTACAAGTTCAGAAGAACTTCATCAACTTAACAATAAACACTGTGCAAAGCCTCACAACACAACAGAAGTGTTTCTGGGGACACAACAACTTGAAGGACCCAGCTAAAGACAAATGCTAACCTAACGGTGCTATTCAATCAATCAGTCCATCACTGATTTGTGTCCCTGATACACATACTTTGTGTTGTTTTGAGATTTTGCACAGTGTTTGAGTTGTTGTCTGAATTTTCACTTCCTTTGTTTCTTTTCCATGTGTTTTCTTATAAGTTGCGGGCGTGTTGAGCTCTCAGGGCCACCGTAGTTTTCAATGCTTTAGCTTCCTGTCAAAACAGAGTGGAGCTGGGCTTTTGTTGATTAACTGTATAGGTAACACACTGCTGACACGTGACCCCATGCATGTCAAATAACCCAAACTAAACTGTCTCTTTAAGGCCCAGCAGAGTTAGAAAACACAGTTCAACACGCTAAAAGACAGAGGTGCTCCAGATGTGACTAATACTTCACAGTATCATGCTGAATATGTCATGTTAAGGGAAAACTGCTCGACACACCTGGAGGTGTTGATGAGATCCCAGTGTTACCTGCAGATGTTTCACACGGACAGTTTTCACACCATGGAAGCATAGAAGCATCGTCGCCACCATCATGTCATCGCATATGTTTAATTAAAACTTTTCTGGAGCTCAGCAAACTCCAGTACAGAAGCCTTAAAAGGTTTTACATCAAATTTCACTCATTATGCTTATATATGTGCAAGTGGCTCAAGGCAGGCACCATTAACTGCAATAGCATAACACACCACTTACCTCCTGATCCGTCAGTTGTGGAGTTGCATTGTGTGTAGGAAGAGTGCATGTTAGATTTCTGTGTGTGTTTCAGCTTTATTATCTTTCGTGTGTGCTCTGAACCACCAATCTGTAAAATCTTAAGACCAGATTCACACTGAAGCAAAGCGCAAAGTTAAAATTTTCTGTGTGAAAGCCCAAGAAAGAGCAGCTGTATCCCTTTGGAAATGAGTCTGATGAAATCTTGGATGTCTGGTCTGGGTTAAACCTTGATAATGGATTCTTTTATCAGTGATATCCCAGCGTAAGAAAGTAAATGCAAAGTGTTTGGCAGAGGGAAAAAGAGTTTCTTTTATTCTGATGTATTAAATACCTTTTATGTTGGACTGAGAAACCTGCAGCATTTTCTCCTCCGCCCCCCCCCTCCTCGGTCTCTGATATCACATTTTGACTGCTGGGGCACCAGATCCACAGAGAGATTGTTGCTTTTAGAGAATGGCATAAGAAATGCATTAGATATCTCTCATGCTGCCTGCAGATGCATTTCAGGGGCCTTTGCCCTCCAACGAGGTTTAAGATCCCCTGAACAGAAAAGCCCGAGTCAAATCCCCAGCTACCGACTTCCTCCACCGTGCACGGCAGCGGCTCCACCGCCCGTCACAGCACTCAGGGAAGCAGACATGTGTGAAATAACATGTGGAGCTCAGATCTGTGCAGGAGCTCACGGCGGAGAAGCAGCAGAAGAGACGCTCCATGGATCCCCACGTTGATCCGCTTCAGACCACAGACCACCAGCAGGTTGGATGTTCTCCTCACAAACACCAGCTGAGAGCACGGTTGTCAGTGCACACGATGTACAGTCAGAGCTGTGATGGTCTTCACTGTGGGTGGGTAGACAGGGGGCAGTATCAGTGGGTGAAGGGAAATTTCTCATCAGAATACGTTTTATAGATTCTCTAAGGCAACTGAGGAGAAGTGAATGAAACACAGCTGTTAGTCAGTTTGTGAAGGAAAACAAACTCCTGACAGTTGAATATTTAATAGAACATGGACAGAGAACATCTACTGACTGTGTTGTCGCTGTTTGTTTGGGTGATGTTCAAATGTACAAGCCCAGAGTGAACTGGAACCAGAGACATGCAGTCATCTGCAAACAAAATATATATAGACAACAGCGTTTATTTACAAAAAACTGAAATATTCACAATAAAACATGGGTGGGACAAATTATATTATAATAAACACACAAAAATCTAAATTAAATTTCAACTCGCAAACCAAGAAAGTACTCAAAAGACCAAGATTCCTTGCGAATAGAACATGCGCAGAACACAAATTAAAGTTCCTTTCGATGGGGATATCCCAATAGACGTATACATATAGACTTCCTGTCCCCATTCACACCTGCTTGAACAACGATATCAACACCACTGCAACACTCATCTCACATTGATTATAATGACTTCACCTGCCCAATGATGTAATTCAATGATCATATAAGATCTCACTCACTTCATTCATGCAGGAGCTGGAGTTTGAGCCAAACCCTTTGATCTTTCCCGGCCAATCAGATCCCGTGACCTTGGCTTGCGTCCATCAGCTTCATTGTCCGACGACGATGACGACCACTTGGAGGCTTCTTCCCCTCTGGATCATAAAGAACACAGTGTGGATGTCACAGATGGATTTAGACGCCCCACAGCCCAGAGTATCAGGCTCTGTCCGAGGGGACCATCACCCGCCCCCCATCCCTCCTCCCCGAGGGGACCATCACCCCCCCACATCCCTCCTCCTTTTGCATCCGCTCCACCTCAGCCCTTTGTGGCTCCTGCTGATAAGGCCGAGCTAATATCTGCTCACTCTCTGGCTGCATGGGAAATGCTGAGCTGCTGTCCACTCCACCAGGACAAAAGAAACTGGAACGCCCCCCCCCCCCCCCCGAGGCTATTGTTGCTCCACAATAGACGGTGTATATGCACGGCTGAAATCCAAGTCAGGTGCTTGAAACAAAAAACAGGAGACAGTGAAAGGGCGACAGATCGGCTTAGAGGCTTCAAAATGTCACAGCTTCTCCTCCTCCTGCTGCTGCTGCTGCTGCTGCTGCTGCTGCTGCCGCGTCCAGACTCCAGGAAGCAGGAGGAAGGGGATTCAATTGGCTCCAGTGTAGTGAAAAGGTCATGGGAGGAGGTCAAGACTGCGACAGGTGGATGTGGCAAACCAGGAAGAGATAAAGACAGATAGACCAGTCCACTGTGGATGAACAAGATGATTACCAGGTGTGGAAGGAAGGGGAGACACGGTGGGAACAGGAAGCTCAGGAGAAACCAACAGGAAGTAGCCTAGCTAATCCCAACACATGAGCGGTAATGAGCGGTACACGGTCAGCAGATGCTCCAGGTGTTAGCCTACTGCTGTGACGGAAACAGACGCGTCAAGAATCATGTAAACAAACCGGACACATAAAAATACAGTAAGAAAAACCAGACACTTGCGGGAACATTTGAGGTGTGATTCTGCGTGGTTGTGTTTCTCGGACAATAAACTGTTGAAATAGTATCGGAAGTTTGGTTTGGTCGACTACTGACACTGTGTCCCGACCGTAAGCCGTAATAGCTCGCGTGTGAACTGTGGCTATTAGCTAAGCTCGTAAGATCGTATTTACTACATATTCTACTACAGTTTCTTTATTAGATTGATTTAATGCTGCCTGTTATTGTTCAGATGCTGCTCGCCCAACCAACCGGCAAACGGAGCGAAGGTCTGAGGAGTTTATTGGTAAATAACCTAAAGAAATCGTAGCTAACATGCTAATATCTTGCTCTTGTTCTCTGGCAAAACACGGAGTAGAAAGTGTTCACTCAATTTTGCAGTGCATGGGTGTTTTGTCGTCCACTTCAGCCACGGAGAATTCGAACAACACTACCAAATGGCGAACACTAGTGCACTACATCCGTGGGGCAATTTCGTCTGGTGAGTGTTAGTGAAGGTATCGGCAGCGTCAGGCTTCACACCGTCACAGGATTTGAGTCTCCTGCAGAGAAGAGAAGAGGGGATCTTCAGAGACACCTCGGCCTCTCACTCCTCCTCCTCCTCCTCCTCCTCCTCCTCACCTCGCTCATGCCTCGTCGGCAGATTCAGGGATTCGGGGCGGAAAGAGAGATGCCGACAACTTGTGGAGCAGAATGAGACGCAGGGATTTAGGGAGGAAATAGATTTTAGGCTGCGTTCATGAGATTGCTGTGTGTGCGTTTGTCCTCCTCTTATCACTCTCATCTCTCTGGAAACCGCTGAAATCGCTCCTCGAGTTGTATTAATATTTGTGCAAACAGCTGATTACCATTTTAACGGGAGCATCTCAAAGAGACAGCGACAGAAGATCAGCGCTGAACAAAAACATTAATGCAACAGTTTTGTTCTTTCGTGAGTTGAAATTTCTCTGAGCTTTTCTAAAATTAAGTTCACAAATTAAAGCCAAGTGTGTGTTCATAATTTTGAGTATTATTTCAGAACAACATTTTTCCAACTCGTCTTGCCAACAGGGTTGAAGCCAGGATTTCAAAAAGCTCTGTAGTGCCGTCCTGTTTTGTTCCGCATAAACTGCTGCACTTCCCTTTTCCTCATCAGCTCAGTGTGAAATTTAACATTTGTGTGAAAATGGAGTGATGTTCCTGCTGCAACACCGACACAGAAAAAATAAACCCATCAGAAGAGCTGTCTGTCTCTTTTTAGCCTGGATTTGTTTATGTTCTAGCAAATGCACCATGAAAATGTGACCAATTATCCAACAGCAGCTTCTGTTTGCAGTGCATCCACCAATGTGCAGATGACACTGTGTCACTTTGATCCTGAAGAAAACTTTCAGAAGTTCTGAATCTACTGTTGCATTTTCTCTCCAAGTTGACAGCAGCAGGCCACCTGGTTAAAACACTGTTTACAATGATTACAGCTCCTAAAAGTCCCAATGTGTATTGTATTGTAAGGTTTGGATACTGATGTGGATTTTAAGATGTTTTTAGATGTAGGCTACAGTGCTCATACAGTTTATTGTTTATATATTTATGTTGCATGGGGCTGTTTTACATATTCATGTTTAAATATCTAGTATCTAACGTCTGAGGAAGATCCGGTGGTGCTCGAAACGTCATGTAGCCTACCTTTAATAAATTATTACATTGGCGCTCCTTTGGTGTTGCGGACTTTTCTTTACCTTTATGTTATGTTTTTTTTGGTCCAGCACCCACCCAACATTGGGCAACTAGGATGTGCGTGCTGTTTTTTACTTATTACATATTCAAAAAGGTGAAATAATCACCTGTGAATTCATCTTTTAAAAGAATAGTACAGTAACCTTCAGAAGCCTCCAATTGGATATAAGTGACATGTAAAGACGGTTTGGAAACAAGACGCTCCACAACGAGTCAGTTTTCTGTCTCTGTGTTCCATGGGTTTCTTCATGACTCCGCTCCTTTAGGAGACCAGCAGCAGCAGGTCTTGAGTCTATTGACTCCAATGGGAGAAGTGAACGTGAGCTCAGATTATGGTTGATTCTTTTGCTTGATAGTCACTGAAGTAAAAATTGGACTCATTTTTCACATCTCTTCTGAACATTTAGATTTCAGACGGACAAATCAGGAGCAAGTAAACTTTGTTCCAGACCTGTTTCTGTCTCAACAACCCACTCTCACCAGATCTGCCACTAGATCCCCTATTTACAAACATTCACACATTTTCGTAATGCTGAAATATGACTGTTAGCTGAGTGCAGAGGCCTATAATGTTATATATATTATATCAAAATATTATAACAAAATATAAATAGCTCACTTTCCTTCTACTGACAACTTTTATCCATCCACACTCACACGTTCACAACACGAGGTGGTGGTGCGGGTGACCATGCCCTCTAAGGAGACAGGAAGTGTATACCATTTCATATAATTTTATATCATTAGTGCAGTTTATAATGAGCCATCTTGTCATGGTAGAGGATCTTTGATGTAAGAAACAGGAAGTGACAAAGTGTGGAGTAAAGTAAAACTCAGTCTGACTCCACCCATCTCTTTATTTTAAAGCAGAAGTGAGTGGTCCGGTCGTTTTCGCTAATGCTGCGTTCCAGGCAGGCTTTTGAAATCGTAAATTACAGCTTCAAGTCACGACTTACGACTTTGTAGCGTTCCAGGCAACCCACTCGTGTTTTTCCGACCTGTTTTACCGGTGAAAGTCACTATAACGGCCACTCGTAACTTCCGACCGGTGAACTCGTACCAGATCGAACTGGTACCACTTCACGGTCGGAAAAATACGAGTTTCCTTGAACGCACAATAACAGTCCTCGTCGCTACGTCACCACATTCACGGCGTTCCTTGGCTGCACACACAGCCCTGCATGCCGTTCTCTCTCCTCATTGGATAAAAACTGTAGGATACGATAAATGTTTTCTCTTCGGCTCAGAGCAGAGCAGAGGGACTGGGAGACCCGTGTTTCAGTCCAAACACTTTATGTAAGTGATTGCTGTCGGAAGATATAACTATTTAAGACTTATATTAACACAAATATATCACTCACTTCTGCTTTAACTAAAGGTGATCCATGCCACGACACGGTGAACCCTTGTGTTTTAATGTAATAGAAAAAGGAAAACACTGGAGATGGACTATTATGATGAAACATATTCTGAGCTGAAAACCTGAAACACACTTTATTAGATTCTCATATTTTTGGAAAATGATGAAAGCATCTAATTCCCAGCAGAACCATTTCCCCCGCGTCATTAACTCCCGTCCCTCCAGCCGTGAAGGTTGAGTGTCAAGCTTCGCCGAGTCGCAGCGAGTCTTAGTTTATTAACATTATCAGCTGCTCGTTATGAATGCTGGTCATCTGTCTGCTTGGCTCTAATGTAATACTTCCATATTTGTTTAGATTTCATTAAGATGTGGCGCCTGAAACATCCTGGGAGAGATGAGAATGAAAGGGAGAGATAATCTTAATGGTGGACAGTAAATACACACACAGACACACACACACACACGCGTCGCACACACACTTTGAGACTTTAACAGACTCCTGCCACCACATCTGCATGACGATCACACTCCCCACAGTGAGCTGCATGTCAACACACAGAGCGTTGACATGCAGCTCACTCATCAGATGAAGAAGGGATAATCTGATGCATGCACACACACACACACACACACACACACGCACGCACGCACGCACGCACGCACACACACACACACACACACACACGGTTTAAATCTGCCATTTGTGTCTCCCATTGTGTCTCATGTGGCATTTATGACTTCACGTGTTCCAGTGTGTGAGTGTAATTTACACTTAATGATCGTTAAGTCTTTTGTCTCCAGGGCAACATGTTCACATTTACTGCATTAAATGAGGTGCAGCTACTCTGATTGATTAATCTGGGCCGATAAAAGACTGGAGAGTACAGTATTATTTAGCATTTAGAGGAATATAGCTACTGTACTGGAGTCTGAGGAGAGACGAAACCAAACGCAAACAAACTAAACTTGTGTTTAATTAGCTGCTGAACCGATGGCGATATTGTTAATTAACTGTTACAGTAAAAATATTTTGTTTAGATGGAAGTGACTGATGGAGAATAGAGCACGACAACAGGGTTATTCAGTTTAAATATGTTTTTCTGGTACAATACCCATGAGCCTCAGTTGGCGTTATCATGGAGAGACGGTGACTAAGTGACATGGATCAGAGTTCGAACTTCATCTAACATCATCAAAATCATCCAGATTCAATTTAATAATAAATTACAGTAAATGCTACGGCTTCTCTAGTTTCTATAAACAGGCTTGAAATCTGACTTTTTCTATACTGTAATACACACTCTCATGTCCATAAGCCTTTGTTTATTCTGAAAAAAGAAAATGTGTATGTCACTTATAAAGCAAAGGACACCTGATAACTCCTTTTTTTTGTTTTTCAATCAATCAATTATTGTTTTATGGTCACAATTTAAGATCATTTCACTGTTGTAAACAACAAACAAACACGAGGTGATGATTTTGCAGTCGCACTTGATCAGACCACATTATCAGAAGACTCCCATAAGAACAGGATTAAGTGGCACTTATAAGACACAACAAGTACCATAGATCAACTTAAAGTGAAGTAACAATGCCACTAGGTCCAATAAAAACAGTTTTATGTGATACTGACTTGATACTTTGCTGCAGAGGTGTTGGATCCAGAGTCGGTCTGCACTCTGCACTGCTTCAAACTGCTGCAGCTCTAACGAAAGCAGAACATTATTTAACCTGAATGCAATTTGCACATTTTTTTTTTTGAATATTCATTTTTCTGAATGGATTATTAAAGACCAAATTGACCCTGACTAAACTCACCCCGAGTCTTTTGAAACTCACGGTCTCAGTTCTGTGTTTAATAAATGGTAATTTAATGCTCCGCTCTCCATCTCTGGAAACTGAAACTTATACTTCAGCGTGAAATCTTGGTGACCTCTGATTCATCAGCTCAACGATCCGTTTGTGTGTTGAACATCGTTGAACGTCCTGAAATGAAACAGTTTCTCACACGTTCCTACTGTGAGATTCATTAAACACATCTTATTTATTCTCCTTTAACTTCTTTTCCTTTGTTTCCAACGACGGCTCAGTGCTGCTGCCCTTCAGCCGAAGGAGTCGATAGGACTCAAGTGCCTTTTGTTTTTTTGTGTGTGTGTTTCTATTGACACACAATCACAGGTTGCTAATTAGGCTAATCACTAATTGATTGGCAGCCAATCGACAGGAGGGCGGGTCTTATCTAAATGAGCCTGTCAGAGACAGAAGGAAGGAGGAAGAAGAGGAAAACATGACATGTTTGTTGCAACTTTGATGTATTTATTGTTATTTTTTTTTTGTATTTCATAAGTTTTAATTAATTCTCATTTATCAATTTGAAACCTGTTGCGAAGATGAAGCTGCTCCAAAAGACCAACGTCGTCATGACTGAGCCAAACTGAAGTTCATATTAAAGTTGCAGACGTCACATCCACATATTGTTCATCTCAGCATGTTTCTCTAAAATCCTGATGCTACTAAAATGTTTCATTTATTCATTTATTTATTCGATATTTGATTTGTTTCTGCTCAGAAAATAAAGTAAAGATGAAATCCACCATTACCATCAGTCTTTTCCTGACGAACAGAAACACTATGACCTGAGTCATGAGTGACATAAAATCAAATATTAACTCTGTATATTATCACATAATCCCACAGTGGTGAGTTGTTATTTGATGTATTGATCCAAGGAGGAAGGAAGGAAGCAAAGGACGACATGTGGACTATAAGTTTAAGTTTGAGGGTTTTTTTTGCAGGGAGCAGGGTCATAATTATTACAGTAAAAACAGTTTAAACACTGACTGAAGCTTCTACATCTGTGGCTGTGCAGAGCTCAGACTGCACTGCAGCGCCGCCGACACAGATCGCTGCTGGAAGGCAAAATGTCAGATCAATACTAACATTTCTCCAACACGCCTGAGGGTGCAGCTGCCTCCATAAAGGGCAAATAAAGAGGAGATTAGCATAAAGCGTCAAGAGTCGGCTCGGCTGCTGGTCGCCACTGTTTGTACTGTTACTGTCTGCACTGCAGCGAGTGAACTCATAGTGAAGAACACGTCCCCGTAAAAACATGTGGCTTCTAGGCTGAGTGGTTGTGTTTTTGTTTTTTAAAGGGATAGTTCAACATTTTGGCAAATTGGCCCATTGCCATAATTGCTATAGTCATAGCAGTAGGTTTGTTTCCTTTATTTGTCGGTGCAAGCTGCTCAGTTAAGAGCTTTCTTGGTTTCCCTCATCAAACTCATCAACAACTCCAAAACGCTTTCGTGGACAAGTTGTGAGCTGCACATTCACCACGCTATGAGATAATAACAGAACGTTACCAGACAGAGTTGTTTTAGAGGGAAATTCATGCAAAACGTGAATGTGCATTGCCTTCAGGGACAGTTTTTCAGCAAGCAGTCTCTGTATTTACCTCAAAAACCATTACGAAAGCTCAATTTCATAACGTTGTGTTATTATCTCATAGCGTGGTGAATGTGCAGGTCACAACTTGTCCACCAGAGCGTTGTGGAGTTGTTGGATTGTGTATTTGATGAGTTTGATGAGGGAAACCAAGAAATCCCATTAGCCTCTGTAGCGTAGCTCTGAGCAGCTCGCGGCTCTGCTCCGCCGTTCTAAAAATAGCTTGCACCGACAATTAAATGGTAAAATGGTAAATGGTCTGTATTTATATAGCGCTTTTACTATACCTGAACGATACCCAAAGCGCTTTACAGTACATCACATTCACCCATTCACACACTGATGGCGGAAGCTGCCATGCAAGGCACGAACCACGACCCATCAGGAGCAAGGTGGGTAAGGTGTCTTGCCCAAGGACACTACAGCAGCAACCGGGACAGAGCGGGATTCGAACCGCCAACCCTCTGATCATTGGACGACCCGCTCTACCACCTGAGCCTGCTATGACTATAGGGATTATGGCAATGGGCCAATTTGCCAAAATGTTGAACTATCCCTTTAAAAAAGCAGTTTGAGCTCATCAGAAATCATGAACTAAATCCTGCAGATCGTTGCAGCATCTGCTAACACAGCATGCTTGGATAGATCAGTGAGCTTCCTGCTCCACAGGGAGACTGTGGAGTAAAAGCAGGAGGAAGAAAAACGCCACATTGTGATTTTACATGCTCAGTTAAGTTTGTCCACCGTGTCGGTTTCTCCAGCTCCGCTGTCTTGCCTGATTACTCCCAACAATTTCCACCTCTCCACTCGTTTACTGTCAACAAGTTGCTGTGGAAAAATATCCCACGCTTTGATTTCTGGATCCATTTGCATAATAGCTGTCGTCTCTGTCACTACTACCAGCCGCTGGAGGAAATCCAGTTTCTTTTTTTTTGCTCTTTGCTCTGATTTCCAGCAGCAGCAGCTTCTCAAACCTGCTGCTGTAGAATATAGTCGACTGTCGTGTTGGCTCTGATCCCGTGACAAAGTAGAGATCCAGGCTGAAACCTGTTGCCTGTGAAGACGGAGGAGGCGTGTGCTGGTGCTGGCAGAGGAGCTGGAGATGTTTGTGCTGCTTGAGCTGCTTTTGGAAGGAAAAGGACAAATGTTTCCTCCATGTTTCCATCACTAATCACTGTGATCACAATGACTGAATCCTTCCAGAGAGAAACAACAGCAGCAGCAGCAGCAGCAGCAGCAACAGTCCTGGAAATCACAGCCGCCATGTGAATTAAAGTGGAGGAATCCTTGTGCTCCGTGTCATGCAAGTTAACCGGTTTAACTGTGGAGAATAATGGTGGGATGCTGCAGGATAGAAAGAGGAGAATGGAGAGAAAAGCAGAGATGCTGAGAGAGAGAGAGAGAGAGGCAGTCAGTCTGAGTTATGTAGATTTGCAGGAGCTGTTTCCAGTAATGGTTTCCATTGTAGATGTGGGTGTAATTGTGCTGCTGTTTGCTGCTGATAAACCGTTGGAAGAGTCCGGCCTCCACTGGATCCTATCAGGAAGCCGTCAGACACTAAGTGTTGGCCCGGACACGAGCCAGGAGCTTCTGTCGGTCGGTCGCTGTAGTTTCTCCCTCTTTGTCTCTGCAGCAACCAGATGATTCAGCCTGTGAAGAGGAGACAGAGGCAGCAGACAGAGACAGATCCCAACACCTCGGTGTCATCATATGTACACGCTGCTCACTGGACTCTGCTGTTATCATCATCAGCAGCAGCAGCAGCAGCAGCAGCAGCAGCAGCAGCAGCAGCAGCACCTCACCGTACAGACGAAGGAGCACACTCTCTCCGTTCAGATGCTCCCAGTGGAAGTAAAACCAGTGACCGTGGAGGAGTCGCTCCACCCGCCGAGCTGCCACACCACCCATGTGTCTGTTTCTCTGCTGCTCACGGCTCCATCAGAAACTTCTCTGACACTTTGATCTCTGGTGTTTTCAACTTTCACCCACTGAACGGCTGAACAAACGCAAAGAGGGAAATGATCCAAGAACATGTGACTCAATTTAGGATTTTTATTTTCACCTGGAAAACTGAGTGTGGCAGAATAAACAAGTCTCTTTAAGCTCATTACTTTATATTGATAATGAAAGAACATCTTTACTGCTTACCATGAACCTATGAACATAATATTTGTTTGTTAAATATGCATAGAGGCAATTAGAATAGAAATTGGAACTATTGAATTTACAATGACATACAAATTACAAAATGTTGAATAAATATACAGTTTATATAGTATATGGAGATACTACACAGTGTAAAAAAATCATTGTATATATTAACATGTTACCATATAAAACATTCGTAGAACTCCCTCTATTATTGTTTTGCATAAATGTAATAAACTTAATATTGTCATATCCATGTTCAATCTTGACATATAGGGACATTATAAATTGCATTTTTAAACATGGAGCTCATAAACACTGTGCACTTCTCGTGTTGGTCTCGTTCCCTGTTTTAGTTCCTGTTTTATTTTGAAGTTCAGTATCCTGTCTTCCTGTGTTCTTCCTCCTGTGATCACCTGATGTGTCTCACCTATGTAGATTTTTTTTGCCCGTCTTGTCTGCATTTTGGGTCCTTTTGAGAATCCCCAACTGGACACAAAGAACTCATAGACACAGTCAGTGATTAACTAATGAACAAAAGTGACATTTGAAAGACTCATCCAGGTGTTGGTGAAGGCCAAAACACACCAAAAAAAACACAAGGTGGCCAAAAAAAAACAACTTTAAACGAAAAGAGAAAACACCAAAAAAAAAAGAAAAAAAAGAAAAACCTACTGTTGCTTTGTGTCTGTTGTATGTGGAGAGTCTTCGCCGACACATATGAATGCAGGTTTGATTAAATGTTATCTTGGATCTTGCAGCAGCGGCTTCTCTCTGACCTGGCCGGTCTCTCGCTCGCCCTCATGAGCCAGTTGGTCCCTGGAAACGTTTCAGTCCGGTGGAAAGATAAACTCCTTCATCAAACTGTCCGGTGATCTGGCAGGAGGAGGATAAAACAACACCTGCACCACCGTCTCCTCAGCTTCTAGTAGTTCATGTGCACATGAGTCGACTGACAGTGTTTTGAAGTGACTAAAATGTGTTTTTGTGTAAAGATGATAAATTAAAAAAAAAGTTCTAATTCATCCACATCCTTCACAAAATCACAGAAATACTATTATATCATGATACAGTACATATAACTCTCTCTCTCTCTCTCATATGATTTTATAACATATAATATTCCAATCATAAAATTTGTATGGAAAATATCTAAATAATTAATTTTATACATCATTATATGTTACAATCATGTTAATATATGTTTAATTTATACATGCAAATGTATTAAAACAACATATTGTATGCCTATAAATAAATGCTGATACAAGTTTTGCTAATGAATAAACATGAAACATACAGTACGTGCTATTGTTTGGAAATACATGTACATATCATATGTGAGCATACAGTACATATAAAAGAGATTTTTACTGGTAAAAATCTATATGGCTTTATACTGTATATTGTAGTGACGTAGTATATCATGTAAATGTGAATAATGGACTCCATGTATGTGTTATTTAGATATTAGCTACACACTAAATACATATTTACATGTATGAATAGAAATTACATGATTTATATATTTAGACTAAGTATTATTCCTACACCGTCTAAACACGTCACCATACCAAAATTGTTCATTTTTTCCACATATGGGAATAATTACTACATACATGACATGTATGTTTGTACTCAAGAAAAGTTGATTTGTATCGCCCATTTTTACAAACAGTTTGTCTCAGCATCATAACAACATCCTCTGGCCTGGAAGGTTTTAAGCCTGGACTTATGTGGAGAGAGTGAGAGAGCAGGTTTGAGGACAAACGCTCACACCCACCTCCTTCGTGTGTTTGATTTATGCTCAATAAATGTAGTTCTTATAATGTTAATGATGAAAATGTTAATTGGCTGGTATTTAATTCCCCAAATTTAAACCGAAACTCACTCACTCACTCACTCACTCACTCACTCACTCACTCACTCACTCACTCACTCACTACACACAATGTTGTCCTCACCTTTTCATGCGTTTAGTCACTTTTAAATCCAACAGGCTTTAATCTGAGAGGCTTTGAGGAAAATCCCCCCCAGTTCACTAAATAAAAGTCAGACTCTCCGTTTGCTGAGGCGTGGTGCAGAGGACGGACGCAGCTGTTTGATGACTTTAAGCCATTTTCCAATGAAGATTTATAATCATTATTCCTCAGGAGTGTGTGAGAGTCTCTCACGACGAGTCATGTGAGAACAGACCCTGAAAGGTGGAGGATAATAACGCAGAGAAAATAAAGTTTTCAGCACTGTGATGTAAGAGGATTTACCTCAGCGTGTTCGAGGGTTTAACGGGGGGATGAAGCTCGGTGAAATGAAATGAAATGTAGAAAAACTGTTTATGAAATTAAAGACAGTGTGAAACAAGACAAGATTGTGGTGAATAAAGAATGAAGCAGGATGAGCTTCACATTTCACATATGCCCAAAAGGCAGTTTAATGTTAAATAATGTATAAAAGGTATTGGATTAAAAAAAAAAAAATACAGCATTTGGGATTAAAAACAAAATTTTAAGGATGAAAAAACAAATTAAAAATTAAAAAGAGGGAAGAGATGTTGTTGAAAAGAAGCAGCCTGAGGCTCAGAGGGAGTGTTGTGTTGTTAAAAGTCATCGTCCATTTGTTACCAACTGTTTTGTGCCTTTGTTGTTGTTGTTGTTGTTGTTTGTTTTAATTGTGTTGGCACTGACATGAATAAATCAGGTCATTAATTTTGAATTTGTAGTTTCTTCAATAAATAAAATCAAAACACTGGAACAGACTTTAGTGTGTCTGAAATAAAGTTGTTTCTGCAAACATGTTATTTATTGAAAAGATGAAGGCAAATAAATCTGTGATTGGTTTCAATGTGCAACAGTGAAGCGCTGATGTGCTTCGTTTAAAGGGATAGTTCAACATTTTGGCAAATCGGCTCATTTCCATAATCCCTATAGTCATAGCAGTAGGTTCGTTACCTTTAATTGTCGGTGCAAGCTGTTTTTAGAACGGAGGAGCAGAGCCGTGAGCTGCTCAGAGCTACGCTACGGAGGCTCATGGGATTTCTTGGTTTCCCTCATCAAACTCATGAAATACACAATCCAACAACTCCACAACGCTCTGGTGGACAAGTTGTGACCTGCACATTCACCACGCTATGAGATAATAACACAACGTTACCACACAGAGTTGTTTTAGAGGGAAATACAGAGACTGTTGATGAAAAACTGCCCCTGAAGGCAACGTGCATCAGCGGTTTTGCATGAATTTCCCTCTAAAACAACTCTGTCTGGTAACATTGTGTTATTATCTCATAGCGTGGTGAATGTGAATGTGATGAAGGAAACCAAGAAATCCCATGAGCCTCCGTAGCGTAGCTCTGAGCAGCTCACGGCTCTGCTCCGCCGTTCTATAAACAGCTTGCACCGACAATTAAAGGTAACAAACCTACAGTAGGTTTGTTACCTTTAATTGTCGGTGCAAGCTGTTTATAGACTATAGGGATTATGGCAATGGGCCAATTTGCCAAAATGTTGAACTATCCCTTTAAGTCTTTTTCTTTTTTTTTTTGAATGAAACTGTATTAAAAGTCAGTTAGTCTGATAGTTTAGCTGCTCAGGTAACAGGTAATAATGTCGTCATGGAGGTGGATGAGCTTGGTCTTAACTTAAAGTTGTGCTGCAGAGCTGTTTCCTTTAGTCTGTGGCTCTGGAGAACAGAGGGAGGACGGTAACACACAACACGTCCCACACCTTCTGTCCGCCTGAAGGAAGCCCGAGGCGTGTTTCTGTTTACTGCAGGGACGATCTTTATCTCATGATTAGTTCATGTGTCGTCTGCTGCCTCTGTCTTCTCTCAAAAACAGAAGGAACTAATCCTCTGGCCTGCAGCCTCGGATCTCAATAAAAAGTTATCAATAAACAGGTGTTGGATCAGTCTGAACGAAAAGCAGCATTTTTGTTTTATTGGGCAGCAAAGTGTGTAAAAGTAAGACAATCCCATCAGCCTCAGCCGTATTTCTGCATCATACTAATGAGCAAATCAACACGCTCCAATTAAAGGTCCCATAAAGGTCGAGGTTCATGTCTTGATTGATTATAGATCGGCTCTATAGGTTCTATATTAATACTGTAAAAGTCAGTCCATAGAGAAATGCACACAGCCTGTATTCAGAAACAGAGCCTAATAAACATAAAACCATGTCAGGACTTCCTGTCACTTTGTGATGTCACAACAAAGCCCCGCCCCCTCACCACCTGGACCCACCATCCACCAACAACTTGCAGGATTTGGTTCCTCTGAGTGTTTTATTCTGAAATCTGCTTTTTTTTATTGGATCACTTTAGAAAACAGTCAGCCAATCAGAAGAGAGACTCAGGGCCCAGGGCCTCCTCTCTTCTGATTGGCTGACACCGACCTGTTGCTACCAGAGCTCTAGAGAGAAGCTGAAAGAGGAGATGGGAGATAGTTTTTGGTTCTTAAAACCACCAATATACTGTATATTCCTTAAATTACATATGGACCCTTTATGTGTTAAACATCAACATGTGAGTATTGTTACTGTGTGTGAGATAAAAAAAATCTCTTCAATATGATAAAAAGACAAACAGCAAATCATTTCCTGGAGTGAAGCTGCATCAGTTTGTTTTTGTACTTGTGCTGAAAGTGTTGAAAACGGAGTCAGCTGAGCAGTGTGTGTGTGTGTGTGTGTATGTGTGTGTGTGTATGTGTGTCTCCAAACAGATGCTCTCACACTCTACTCAGCCAGACAAACAAACAGGAAACAAACATTCAGGACAAATTCTCCCGCAGGAGGATCAACATGATTACAGCTCCGGATGATGGAGCTGCTGATGGACGGTCGACTCTGTAAGTGTGTGTGTGTGTGTGTGTGTGTGTGTGTGTGTGTGTGTATGATTTAATGTGATAACTCATGTTTTGATCGCAGTTCTTCAACCCCGCTGTAATCTCTAAGTAATTGATGTTTTGTTTTCCTCACAGTCGATAATTAAAGATTAAAAAAAACAAAAAAAACATCCCTGTGACTAGATTAACACTTGGACGGTTCAGACTGTGACATTTATTCTGTTATTCAGTTTCAGGCTTTTGCTTCTATGTGACTTTCCCAGGTGAAGTTTTGAGTCTAGCACCTTCACATAAGAAGTGCAGCTGTCATCAAACTAAATAAAAAGGTGTAAATGGTTTTGAATGAGAGACTCTTTATTTCGGTGACTTGTGACGATTATGATTTTGTTGATCCTCTGACTTTTCAGAATATTTCTAATCTTAAACGAGATGTATCCATAATTATTGGATGAATTACTAGTTGCAATAATAATCTGTAGCAGTAATAATGTATTGACATGCAGCGGCAGGTCAAATTTACACACGTTACATTTAAAATAAAAGCACATTACTTTACATATTACAAATCCATATATTGACATTTACATCTGCTCCATACAGTTATATATGTTTGTGTTGGTCTAGGTCCATGTATGCTCATGTGTTTCATAAATATACTGTACATCATAAACAGCGGGTACCAAAAGTCTTAGACCAGTTTCCCAGAATATACACATTAAAATTAATGTGAGATTTTAAAAAGAAGAACATGCAGTATAGCATTTGTATCTATGTTTGCTGTTTTAATAAACTTGCATACATGAATACATCTACATAACATCTTAGACCATGTGAAGTCATAATATTTTCAATATAAGTAAAAAAAATAATATTGGTTTTCATGTGTTTTATAATGATGATCTTCATATACATATACAGCAGCATCATTCTGGATGCAGGGACGTACTGTATAAATCACATACGTCATATGTGACATTTCTACATGTGGTTTCCATTTGTACAGTAATTTGTATCACGACTGAATCATGAATAATTAACGGTTAATGAACCAGTTTATGCTGCTTCTCATGCACTCACCTTGAAATGAGCAGAGAGAGAGACCTCCAGAGAAAACATCACAACATCTGTATTCACTGTAGTGACACAGACAGATTCCTGTTACTGTGACAAAGTTGTGATTTTTTTTTTTTTTTTTGGAAGGACGTGAGAAAATGTCAAATCTTTAAAGGGACACTGTGTAACTTCTCCTGTTATTTATTCATGAAAATCGATTTTTTGGTTCAAAAGTCTGTTTTTCATTAAAGCAGAAGTAAGCGATCCGGTGGTTTTGGCTAACTTCCTGTCAGCAGATGGAGTTAGCAGTCCCTGCCCTCGTCCCTACGTCACCACATTCACGCGCATCCCTTGGCTGCACACACAGAGAGGACCGCCCCTTTATGCCGTTCTCTCTCCTCATTGGATAAAGGTTGTAGGATACAAGGAAAGTTTTCTCCTCGGCTTACAGCAGAGCAGAGTGACTGACAGACCCGTGTTTCAGACCAAACACTCTATATAAGTGATTGCTGTCGGAAGATAGAACTATTTAAGACTTATATTAACACAAATATTCACCTTACTTCTGCTTTAATCAGTAATCCCCCCATCAACAAAGTGAAGTGTTCCTTTCAGCTCTGAATTAGCCGTTCATATCATTCATATCTACATGGAGCGGGAATGCAGCATGAATAATATGATTGAGTTGCTTGAGATATACAACCGCAACGCTAGATGGGAGGAATTCCTACACAATGCACCTTTAAACATAACAACAGAATATTTCCCGTGCAGGCGAGAGGAGGAGAGAAGAGGAAGAGAGAAAAAAAAACAAGAGGTTTAAAGGACAAAAGAGCAGCGAGTGAGGATGACGAGTGCACGGCAGGAGGCGAGAGGAGAAGGAGGAGAAGAAGCAGCAGCGTGTTGACTCCAGCCCTCTCATTATAAAGGTCATTAGTGGTTCTTCTCCTCTGGGCGCTGATTAATAACATCATTTGGATCAAAAGGCGGCTTAACTGGAGACCTCTGAATTATCGTTTAGAGAAATAAGGTCATCAGAGAGAGAGAGAGGGAGAGATGGAGGCAGCAACTCTCTGCTCTTAAACACAAATACTTTCATCTTCTAACAGTCGTATTCTCCAAAGTCTGCAGCGACATGATTTTAAAACCTCGGAAAAGATGAAAGAGGAGCGTTTGTAAAACTCTGAACAACTGTAAAACCTTCAAAACTGAACCAATATTTGATGTGAAAGCAGTCGACTGCTTTTCAACTGCACCAAATATGGAGGGAAGTCAGAGACGGAGAGAGATTTTCCCTGTGTGTTTCACCTCTAGTTACAGTTACTGGTTACTTCTACCAAAAAATAATTGAATTTACTTACAGACTAGTTACTTTTACGTTACTTTCCCCCCTTTTTTTCCCCACATGTGGAACAATAAAACAGTTTTCAGGCTTTCAAAATACAATAATTATACTTGAGTAACTTCATTAGAAAAGCTAATTAGTTACACTACTTGTTGCTGCAAAAAGAAGAGGAATCACATTAATTTGTTCCTTCCTGCACTGACAAAGATAAATCTAAATTAATATATCAGACTCAGACTAATTGTCACCTCACTTCAGTTTTTGATTATTCATTCAGTTTTCCTCTCGTCCTTCTGTCTAATTTCACGAGCCCTCGTGGCACATTTGACTCTCTCTCATTCAGCCGTACACCTGGCTCAGTTGAAATTTTAATTTCACCTCTCTGCACTGTTCATTATGTGTGTAATTGTCCTGTTTCTTTATTGGCAGACTTTGCCTGCAGCTCAGAGAGCAGAACAGAGCAGAGCAGAGCTGTGGTCGGGTTGTTAATGACAGCAGAGAAGAAACAGAGTCAAACTGTGTTCGTTTGTTGTCTTCACTTTTCAAAGCTTTAATCTGAACAGAGATGACGATGAATTTGATCAGACAACGCAATGACGCTGCAGCCACGAGCAGCTGGTATTGATCGTCATGGCTCTGAACCTGCTGTCACTCAGTGGCTCGGTTTTCTATTGTTTTGGACTCTTGTTTTCTTCAGTTCCTGTTTTATTTTGTAGTTCAGTGCATTTTGTTCTAGTGTTACTTCTCGTGTTTTCCCTCCACACTCTCCTTGCACACCTGTGTTTCACCTTGTCAGCCCTGCACTGCTCCTTGTTGTGTCTCCACCAATCAGCTCTCCCTGTCTCCCCACCTGTTGCTTGTTGCTTTGATTTGTTGTATTTTTTTTCTTTCAGTTCCTCAGTTTCTGTCATGGTGTTCTGTTTGTCTGCCTGCTTTGGATTTAATAAACTTTGCCTGGCAAGTACCTGTTCCCGTGTATGCTCCTGCATTTGGGTCCACATTGATAGTTATGTTACTTGATTTCATAACTTTGAGTAAAGTACGACAGCCCTGTTTTATCATGTTTTATTTATTTCAACCAGGGCAATGATGACGATGAGTGACAGTAACGGACAACTTGCCTGTCATTCTGATTTTAAACTTCAGTTTTTTTTTGTTTGTTTCTGATGTCAATGGCGTAGCTGGGCTGTATTCCACATGGGTTTTGAGGTCCAAGGGGCCCGCGTGCGCAGCGGGCCACATTGCACACACAAATAGAGGACAGAAAAAAAGCCAAAAAAGTGCATCAAGAATGAACCATGACAGTGATTAGAAAAACATCTGAAATTGCTGAGATGTGTAAATTTCAGTATATGTTAGCCTACTGGTTAAGAGTAAGTGAAGATGGCACACGGGAAAAATAAATAAATAAATAATAATATTCGCCCCCCCCCCCAAAAAAAAAAAAAAGAAAGAAAAAATGTAGGCTAATCATATTTTAGATGAGTGTCCTTCAGAATGATGCTGCTAAAGCTCAAAACCTCTATCAAATGATTGTACAATGTATGAACATTATCTCTGCAGTGGTTGATTCTGATAAAGTGTGCTGTTACTGTTGTAACGAATGTGAGCTGGAAAGACTGAAATGTTGTCGTTGCTACAACTTTAAATAAAGTTGAAAAAAAACAACAACCAAAAAAACAACAAAGGTTCGGCCGCTCCTAAAGCCCGTCCGGACCGATTATGTAACACCTGTCAAAGTTCTGTTCAAACTGGAAATATTGTGGATTTACCTTACAGTCTATGGGATTTACCCATAAAACAACCTTTTCACGGCAAAACAGCAAAGGTAAGAGGAAATGTACGACCATGTTTTGGTCAAGCAGTGTCTGTGTGTGCTGGACTTTGCTGGTTGTTGTCTTCTCCCTCTGCCGTGCTGCTGTGCAGCCGCGGCTGCTATGTAACGTTCCAATCTTTGTAACCGGCTCTTTCATATGAGCGGTCGCTGATGTGTTTTGCATAATGTACAGTAGTATACGAGCCAGAAATGTGGCGACTGGGTCCACACAGAGGTGCTTCATGAAGTTTGATGTTTAGTTGTTTATTCGAGTAGTGTTTGGGCTGTGTTTGAGTAATAAAAACATGGTTTTTACACGTTGTAGACCAGCTTCGGTTGTTTAATTTGATGTAGGCTAATAGACGCATGGATCAGCTCAAATTGGAAGGGGCCGCGCCCGCTCGTATCCCCCCTTAATATGCAACATAATGCAGTGACCCAGTCTGATGTTACACTCTGTGCTACCTGCCGCTGCGACGGAAGGCAGCCGCGGTCAACCGCGTCCCGAACCTCCCTATGACCAGCCCGCCCCTGATTTAAACCAAAAAAATAAAAAAAATAAAAAATCCTCGGCAGTGTGGGGGGGCCTCAGGATTTCACCACAAGAGGGCCCATGGGTTTACAAAACCCACCAACCCTACGTCATCTACGCTGTGAAAACATAGTATAGCCTAGTGTTAGAGAAGTGAGCGTCCTGTATTGATTCAGTAAGGGACAGTGCATTTTATCTTTCAGAACAGGACTTGATCCACTATTTTCTTTTATTCATCATACAAAATCATGTTTTAAAGCAGAAGTGAGTGATATATTTGTGTTAATATAAGTCTTAAATAGTTATATCTTCCGACAGCAATCACTTACATAGAGTGTTTGGACTGAAACAAGGGTCTCTCAGTCCCTCTGCTCTGCTCTGAGCCGAGGAGAAAACATTTATCGTATCCTACAGTTTTTATCCAATGAGGAGAGAGAACGGCATGCAGGGCTGTGTGTGCAGCCAAGGAACGCCGTGAATGTGGTGACGTAGGGACGAGGACTGTTATGGTGCGTTCAAGGAAACTCGTATTTTTCCGACCGTGAAGTGGTACCAGTTCGATCTGGTACGAGTTCACCGGTCGGAAGTTACGAGTGGCCGTTATAGTGACTTTCACCGGTAAAACAGGTCGGAAAAACACGAGTGGGTTGCCTGAAACGCTACAAAGTCGTAAGTTGTGACTTGAAGCTGTAATTTACGATTTCAAAAGCCTGCCTGGAACGCAGCATTAGCGAAAACGACCGGATCGCTTACTTCTGCTTTAAGCAATTCCTGTGTAATTACTGTGTTACATCTGTGTAATAACAAATGTGGGCCAAGCCTGATGCCACACTGTCTCCGCTGCTCTCAGGGGAACTGGGTCGCTGCAATGAAGAAAAGCTGTGCATTTTATTTTTTCAATATGGGACAACTGGAAACACCCAACCATTTCCCATCGCCTTTCCCCCCTATTGGCCCTGAGCAAAGGTAAATATTTACAATATATGTGTTATATTCATAATAAGAACAGCAGCATAAAGAGATTTTAAAAGCAACAATGTGTCTGATACAGGGACAAAACATAAGATGAATCAGACAAACAGACATAAAAGAAATGTAACACAATAAATTAAACTGAAAAAAGCAATAAATATGAGTTGTTAAATATACAAATCTATGTCATTTATGAGTCAGAGCACAAAGAGGAGCTGTAACAGGAAGCTAAGCGTCAAAACAACCCAGTAGCGTAGCCAGAAAAAAGAGATTGGGTGTGCACAAGCAAACACTGGGTGTGCCAAATTTATTTTCAACACTGTTAACACCTCCACAAACATTCATAGAATGTATCTCTCTCGAATGCAACATTAGTAACACAAAACATATCCACACATTGTGTGCGTTCTATCAGTAATCAACAGTAGTTCACAGCAGGTCTAAACATTCACACATGTGTACGGTCATGTGACAAGTGACATGCTCTCAAAAAAAGAGAAAAAGCAAAATGTGTTCTCAAAAAAAGAGAAAAAGCACAATGTGTTCTCAAAAAAAAACATTGCAAAAACATAACACACAGAGACATTGCATGCCCAATGAGATGAATGAACATTGAAATATAACACACTCACGCGCTTACTCTCATAGAGCCATAACATTACGCATGATGATCAAAGCTTTTTGAACACAACTCTTAGGCTTAGCCATACCTGTGCGCACTGCGCAGCTCTCTATTTAAAGGGCAAGACGACGTGGCTTGGCCTTGAACGCATCTATTATATCATCAGAGTTCAGTTTCTCTGTGAGCTCTTTTTCGAACATGAGCAGTGACATGCTGTTCAGTCTGTCAGTGAGCATTGTTGCTCTGCTGGTGGATTTTATCCGGTTCACAGCTGAAAACAAGCGCTCCACAGTGCAGCTTGTTACAGGCAGGGTTATCAAAATACGCAGTAAACAGTTCATGTTGGGAAAAACCTCTCTGTCACATGAATCCAACACTTCAATAATGGACGGGAACTGATGTCCCCCGTCCACTTTACGTTTTATCAGTTGCCCGAACACAGTCACTTCAGCGGCCTCCAAACGAAGTCCATAATGCCGACTCGGAGCGCGCAATGCATCCAGCTGGCAAAATGCAGGTGATGCAGGCAGCAGGGAGGAGGAAGCCTTCATTATTCCATAAGAGTCACTCTGAAAACGGTTGTTCAGTTCAACCAGCTGTCTGTCAAGGATCATAATCCACAAAGACTGCAAATCAGAATCACTCCTGATGGGTGCGCCCCTGCCCACTGTAGAGGCCACATGCGAGTCAGCAAACTTGGCAGGCAGCTTTCTGTTCCGTGCGCCTGCTACATCCCAGTTCTGAACATCGTTTTTCTTCATGATGTCATCAGTCAGCCTGATTATTCGCTCAAATTCCCCGTCTGAGTTACTCCTGAAAGTAGCAAAAGTTTCTTTGAGGCCGTCAATCATGTGGATGCAGTCA
Organism: Trachurus trachurus; assembly: GCF_905171665.1. NCBI lineage: Eukaryota > Metazoa > Chordata > Actinopteri > Carangiformes > Carangidae > Trachurus > Trachurus trachurus. The sequence continues at coordinate 8,663,436 of NC_139900.1, forward strand.
GTCACTGACACAGATGGGGACTGTAGGCTTTTTGTAGCAAAATCACTTGCACTGAACAGCTTAGAAAACGCAACAAGAAGAAATATGAATCTTTTCGTCTGTAGTTGTTGCAGGAGAGACTGTGCGTCTATTTTAGTCTGGCCTGACCCATCCGCAAACTCACTCAGTGTTTCTAATATGACATCATACAACGTTAAAACTCGACTCACAGACTCTGATTTTGAACTCCACCTAATATCTGTGGAGCGCACAAGCTCCAGACGGGCTGCGTCGGGACGAAGTTCTTCTTGGATTTGTAGAAATCGTGCATGTCTGTTGGCTCCGGTCATGAAATGATGAAGTGAATTCACAACATCAAAAAAAGTGGCCACAGTAGGAGACGCTTTTGAAGCTGTCGAAAGCACCAGGTTCAGGCGGTGGGAGTGGCAGTGTACATACACTGCATGAGGAAAAGTTTTTTTGAGCTGCACCTGCACCCCGGATTTATCACCAGACATAACTGCCGCTCCGTCAAAACTGAAACCCACACACAATTCAGGATCCAGCTGCAGTGGTTCAAGTACTTCCAAAATCTTTTTGGTGATGCCAGATGATGTCATGTCATCTGTTGCGACAAATCCGACAGCTCTCTCTCTCAGGTTACCGTTATACACATACCTTACGCAGACAGCAACGAGCTCTTTCTTTGATAGGTCCTTATATTCGTCAGCTAAAATGGCATAGTACGTGTCTGTCTCTGCATGCAGCTCCGCTTTGATTTTTCGGAGGAGTAGTGATGCTGCAGTTTCAAGGAGATCGTTCTGAATGTCAGGGCTCATCATTTTTGCGTTATTTGGAAGCTCATCAAAGCGCTTTTTTATGTCAGGGTCATAATCACAAATCAGTGTGAACAACTCTAGAAAATTCCCTTTGTTTAGGCTTTCTGCGTCCTCCTTGTGACCACGCAGTGCAATGCCTTGTTTTGCGCAAAACAGCAAAATATCAATGACAACTTTCACGTGTGCCCTGTTTCTTTCAATAGAGTCTATTAAACGCTCTTGTTTGTCTTTTGTCACCTGATGTATAATGTCACAGTTTCCAGCTCGTTGTATCTCAATGTAACCTTTGTGTCGGGCCACAGCAGAAGCATGAGCTTTACTTGATTCATGCTTTACACAAAACTGACCCAGATGACCCCAGTCTCTCATTCCCGTTTTTCCGAATCTGTCCTCCTTTACTTCTGTACTGAAGTGGCGACAGGACTGGCAAAAAACTGCATCCAATTTAATGCTGTACTCCAACCAACTATATCGGGCATACCATTTAGCAGAAAAAGTCCTCCTCTTTCCACTGACAGCTTCCGTGGCTGGGAAAGCTTGCAGTTTAGGCTGGCATGCAGGCTCGTCCACTGTGGAAAGATCTGTGATCCCCGAGGCAGCTGTATTGGGGTCGTCTGGCACTGTAACGTTAGCTGCATCATTCCCCATGGTGTGTGTGGCCTCACTAGCCTGTGTCGGAGGCGTCCTGGGCCTGCTTGTAGATGGAGAGGGAGAAACATCCTCCTCAGTTGTCGAACTTGTGTCCTGCTGGACGTCAAGTCGCGGTTTTTTGAAATAATTTATCAGGGAACTCTGTTTCATCGCTGTAGCAGCAGTTAGCGCTCCCGCAGTGCTTGCTGGGCGAGGGGTCACAGTCAGGTCAGTACGTTGCCAGGTGCAGGTGTCGCAACACATTGTCTGACGGCAATTTTTTTTGGGTGTGCCAGCTGCCTCTGTGGGTGGCACCGGCACACCCTAGCACACCCGTGGCTACGCCAGTGAAACAACCTCAACAACAAACGATTAAAGGACCAGTTCACCTTTATCAAAGATTCATCACATGGAGAAGAAGTAAAAACAAAGCGTTTCCTTTATTTGCATCAGTTTCCGATGTCCTCGTGTCAAAGTTTAATCAGGTAAATGATAAAGAAAGTGGGTTTAAAAGTTTGAGTCCTGCAGCTTTGAAGCTGCTGTAATCAGTGTCTTTGTAAGAACAGAGGAGGATTATCACCTGGATCTGCAGCTCCCTCTGCTTTAATGAGCTTCACAGTGAGTCTCAGCTCATTGTTTGGTGAATTCACAGCTGTAGTTCATGTTTTCTCAGACGGGCACAGACACAGTGTTGGAGTATTTAGCAGAAATCATCACAGCTTTAATATTTATAGTCATCCTCTTTTGTAACTTGAATTATGAGCCATTCAATTTGGTTAAATCCAGTTTGTATTTGTATAGTGCAAATTCATAATGTGCATTATCCAGAAGCATTTTACTGGGTGGGATCAATAAAGACCTGAGTTTATCATTATTATTATGTTCACAGTGTTGCTTGAGGACACGTTTCACATGGTTCATTCATGCTCTTCTTAGTCTTTCTATTTCTTCTGAAATAATTCCTGTAGATTTTCTTTGTACATAACTAGAGTGTCTTTTTATATTTTACCCTTTACGTTTGCTCGTTGTTTACTTCTCTGCTGCTGTGAATTTCCCATAAGTGGGATCAATTACAAAAAAAAAGTTATCTTATCTTATTGCCTGCAGACATTGTATAATTGTCTTGCAGTAGATTTGATATCTATTTTATATTGTGGGTGCTGCATCAGACCATAAACAGTGGCAGTAGATAGTGATTGTTAATTGTAACAGTGGGAATAATATAAACAGTTATGTCCCTATAGGTAATGGTGGTATTGTATATTATATGTTTAAGTATCCAACTAACATGTTTCACAACTGAAGGACAAATCAGTTTTTTCCTTCAGCAATGTTGGTTTGGTTGTGGGTTTGGAGGTTTCACCCACTTCAGAGTGTCAGAGGTGGTGTGATGTTTTCTTTTTTTTTTTTTTTTAATTTACGGTTACAAACAGGTTGCCAAGATATCGACGTCTTTCGCAGCTATACAGGAGCCAAACGAGCTGAATGATGTGGTCGAACGACGTCGGAGTAAATGGAGCGCACTTATACAGCACTTTCCTGGTGTTATCGAGCACTCAAAGCACATTCACCTATTCACACTCATACATCACACCCGTACAGCTGATGGAAAAGCCATCAGAGGCAATTTGGGGCTTCGGTATCTGGTCCAAGGACACGTCGACACGCAGACTGGAGGCGCCGGGGATCGAACCGCCGTCTGATTGGTGGTCGATCTGCTCTGTCTCCTTCACCACCACGGCCCAGTCTGCAGGGTGAAGGGAACACACAGGCCTCGACGTCTTCCACCACCGATCGTCTCTCGTCTTTAGTCTTAAAGGGATAGTTCACCCAAAATTCAAATTTTACTCGTTATCTCCTCCCCCCCATGTGGACTAAGGGCTGGGAGAAGTTTCAGAGTCCTCCGTGTCTTCTCTGAGTTACAGCGGGGCTCCGTGCAGCACTGCATGTCCATATGACGGTTGTGAACGCAGCTCACTTTTCTTCGCCCAAAAAGACACACCAAAAAACATCCAAATACCTGTTTGTGTTACCTTTTCACAAATCGCACGAAATTTGGACGGACCAGGAAGAGGAGCTTCCGCTACAAACAAGCTTAAAACATAGACTTATTTAATTTTTTTCGGAACAATTTCTCATGTCGGGGCTTCAATACAAGAGGGACATTACAGACGAGCACTATGGAGGTATTTGGATGTTTTTTGGTGTGTCTTTTTGGATGAAGAAAAGTGGTGTCCATTCGCAACCGTCATATGGACATGCAGTGCTGCACGGAGCCCTCCCTCTTGTATTGAAGCCCCGACATGAGAAATTGTTCCGAAAAAAATTAAATAAGTCTATATTTTTAAGTGCTGCACGGAGCCCCGCTGTAACTCAGAGAAGCCACGGAGGACTCTGAAACTTCTCCCAGTCCTTAGTCCACATGAGGTTGAGTAGCCTAGATAATGAGTGAAATTTGAATTTTGGGTGAACTATCCCTTTAAGTAACAGCCACAGAGCGTTTCAGAGCTTGGGAGCTAAGAGGCCGGTTAATACTGGAGCTGTGTTTAATATGGAGTAAAAAAACAAGCCTGAGTTGAGTAGATGTGGAGGTGAACGGAGGAGGATGAGAGCGTGTTGCTGCTGCTGCTGCTGCTGCTGCTGTTAATGCTGCTGCTGCTGCTGCTGTTAATGCTGCTGCTGCTGCTGCTGCTGCTGCTGCTGCTGTTGCTGCTGCAGGTGGAGAGAAAACCCTTCATATCATATTAGCAGCCAGTTCAGCTCTGCTTTCACTCCTCATCTGGGAGCCGTGCCTTTCCCCCACGCTCCGTTTAACGCCTCAACAGTTATCAAATCATTAATTAAGCCTGCATCAGATCTACTCCCACTGAGCCCAGTGTGTGTGTGTGTGTGTGTGTGTGTGTGTGTGTGTGTGTGTGTGTGTGTGTGTGTGTGTGTGCTCTACCCTGCAGCGCTGATCATCATACAAAGAGGTCTCCGTGTTGAACTCTGGTTTTTAAAGCCCGCTGACAGAAAAGCTCGACTTGTCCCCGGGGGGAAATGTTGTTAAATTATTTTGTTCCCTGAATTAGACTTGACAGGGTTCCCATGTCTGAAAACACAACAACAACAACTACTATAACAACAACAGCAGCAGCTGCTCTGTCCCCACAGGCTGATGAAGATCACACTGGTTCATGATGTTATGGCACCGAACTGTAACATCAGAGACAGTTTATGATCTTTCCTTAAACGCTGTTTCATCTTCGTCTCTGTTTCTATGCAGATGACGCCTCGTTGTCTATTGTGGTTGTGGCTTTTGTTTTGTTTTTTAGACTTAAACGCACATGCAATCATTAATTTAATATTTTCCCTGCATATGTTTTTCTATAAATTAAATATGAATAAAATGTGTGCCCATAGCGTTAATGAATTAAATCAGACAACTGAGATGCTAAAGAAGAACAAAACTGGATTTGATGATGAGGCGCGTTCCTTTTCTGATGAAACAACTCTTGCAATGACCAAATAATGAGAGATATTTGACGCACATTTATGGATGGGAAGATTCTGTGCAACTATTTCTCCAACTTACTTTGATCTGATGCAACAAAAGTTGTTTTTTCTTTCGTCTTAGATTTGTTAATCTTCTTGGAAAAGGTAGACATACTGGATGCATTTGAAATGAGATTGGATGGCAACAAGTAACAGTTCATGTAACTGTACCAGGCTGCTACTCAAACATTGATGAATGTTTCAACATGTGGATGTACAATAATTCAAAAACTATTAGTGTCAAATACTATAGCTATCGCAAGTTTGTTTTTTTGTTGTTTTTTTTTACATTCCCTTCTGATTTAAAGGGATAGTTCAACATTTTGGCAAATTGGCCCATTGCCATAATCCCTATAGTTTTAGGAGTAGGTTTGTTACCTTTATTTGTTGGTGCCTCATCAAACTCATCAAATACACAATCCAACAACTCCAAAACGCTCTGGTGGACAAGTTGTGACCTGCACATTCACGACGCTATGAGATAATAACGGAACGATACGAGACAGAGTTGTTTTAGAGGTAAATGCAGAGACTGCTTGATGAAAAACTGTCCCTGAAGGCAACGTGCATGAATTTCCCTCTAAAACAACTCTGTCTGGTAACGTTGTGTTATTATCTCATAGCGTGGTGAATGTGCAGGTCACAACTTGTCCACCAGAGCGTTTTGGAGTTGTTGGATTGTGTATTTGATGAGTTTGATGAGGGAAACCAAGAAATCCCATGAGCCTCTGTAGCGTAGCTCTGAGCAGGTCGCAGCTCTGCTCCGCCGTTCTAAAAATAGCTTGCACCGACAATTAAAGGTAACGAACCTACTGCTATGACTATAGGGATTATGGCAATGGGCCAGTTTGCCAAAATGTTGAATTATCCGTTTAAGTCAATTTTCATATGAGGCTTTCTATAGATGTGGGTATGTGCAATTTCCAGGCTGTCAAAAAGGAAAAATGACAAAATCAAAGAAACTACTTGACAGAAAACTTCTGCCCAAACAGCTTGAGACATGAGAGGTGTTTCCTGTGTTTTCTATCACATTTGTATATTGTTATGTGTTAATGTGACTCTGGCTTCATTCACAGAAACTAAAACTTCAGCCCGTGACCGTAGCTTGACTGAACCCGTCTGGAGTCCAGACTGGATCAGATCTCTGGTTCCTTTCACAGCCACACAATGACTGCCTTGCTCACGGGCTCTTACAGGCGGCTCATCTGAGGATTGGATGACTGAGATTCGACCTTGATAAACGTGAGAATAAAATGTGTTTATGTGAGGAGTTTTTTTCCCCCCCAGAGGAGCTTTATTCACCGGCTGAAAACACAGCTCCTGTGTCCTGACCCGCCGCCAGCAGATGAAACCTGTTTGCTCTTTTATTTCCACCGACGCCTCGAAGGCGGACATGTTGGACAAAAACAGCTTTTATTCCTCTCCCTGCTCTGCCTCCTCTCTCTTTTTCCATGTTGGAATATGTTACACTGAAGTCGGCTGAGCATCTTTGTTCCTTTCACGTTGTGTCTCCTCTTCTTTTATTACCCTTTCTCAGCCTCTCTTATTCCTGCACGGGTTGAACACATCTGTACCTGACAGCAGCGTGAAGGTCTTTGTTATTTCCCTGACATGGTTGTAGCCTTGACTGGACAAAACACATATTCAGAGGCACTTTGATAAGAAAAAAAACTAATCACGCCACAAATGTTTGAACCTTGGACATTTTATAAATGCATGACAAAAAAGCTCCTTTCGTCTTCTTGTTCTTGTTCTTTTTTCAGCCTCTGAATGTCTCTATTGTGAATATGGTGGGAAGGCTCATTATATTCTTCCGTCCTCCTCCTAAGAAAAAAGCCAGATCTACACTACAATTATAAAGAGCAAAAGTGAAACCAAAACCTCCAGGAGTGAGAAAAGCCCAACTTCAAAATCCCATCAGTATGTTGTGTGACTTGAATTTTCATTTTAAACCAGGACAACAACAAAAATATAATGAAATAAAACAACAACAACAACAAACAAATAGGCAGTTTCCTGAACAAATCATTAATTGTAGTTTTTATATTATGTGTTTATAAAGCAATCTATTAACACACTCAATAACAATTAGTACATACTAAATAAAAATCATTGTACAATGAAAAAGTGCTGCAAAAATGTTCACCCTGACAGTTTGTTAATCATCTCCTAATAACTGGTTTGAATGGGATATAAGACTTTTTTTTATATATATAAATGATGAATTCAGAGTCAATCATTTAGATCTGTGTATGAATTACACAATAATTAGTGACAGTGTAGGAAGTGCTTGTCATTGAAAAACTATGAGAAAGATATTATAATAATAGATATTATTATAAGTTATTATGATTTGACAGCTGTGCAGCAACAGCATGTCTCTGCAGATTCAGGCCCACAGGTCGAGGCCCCTTATGTTTTTTTGCGACCACAGTAAAACTGCAACTCAATCAGCATTCCACCCAAATACCACTTTTTGTAAAAAAAAAATACAATTTTAAAGTTTTATTACACCCAAATACAAATACCACCCACTACAGAGAGACCTTGAGTAAGGATGACAACCGTCAACAATGCTATTTAGAGTTGCTAACAGGCTACTTTATACAACACAACACAACACTATGCTACGACTTGACATAACACCGTTTTCATACCAAAACCACAGTGTGTTTGCATCTAAACCTGCACTGTGATCAGAGTGCGGGGATCAGACAGACAGAGACACTCAGTACGTTTACATGCAGAGCTTAATCGAGCTCAAAATTCGATTTTGGTGTCAAGTCGGACTTCTGTCCTTGTCTCAATATACATGCAACTGAGAAAATCGAATAACTGACGGGGTTCGCCCCCTCATGCAGCGTCACCCGTCGTTTCAGCGGGTTAATACGCCACCTGTCCTGTTGACTTTTCTGTCACCTCGTAAAAAACTGAATATAAACAACTTATAAGCTTAATAATAATAAATTCTCAACTGCAGTTCCCGACCAGACGCGTCAGTCTGGGCCGGATTCGCGCTGAGAATAGGATACGGGCTTCCTTTTATCATCTCTCTCTCTCTCTCTCTTTTTTTTAATAAAACACTCTCTTTTTTTATTTTATTTTTTTATATAAAACACTCTCGCTGGTTGCGCTGTGTGAAATGCATTGAATCGGTGCTGACGTTGGGTTTTTTTTTCTTTACTTTGCCGGGTTTGGCTGGCTTCTCTGCTCCACTTTGTGCCGTCTCTACTGTTGTGGAGCATGCGCATGTGGCAAGGTGAAGAGGGCCCGGGCGGGGATTGAACCCACACCTCCCGGGTAAGAGTCATGCGCGCTTGCCAGTCACCCAAAGGGACATCCCCTTGGCCAAGTAGCCAGGGCACATGATCAATTGGAGGCATAGTGACAGGAACCTCAACTGTCACACACACACGCATTGTCCAGTTATACTCTGATTAAGGCATATACATGACGGAGAAAATCGAATTCCAATCGCATTATCTGGGTGTCTTAATCGGAGTTCTCAACTCCGATTTCAGTCGGACTAAGGTGTTTACATGCACTTCAGTTATCCAGTTATAGTCGGATTAAGGCAATAATTCGTTTTTTTCAAGTGTCATGTAAACGTACTGACTGTGGCACAAATCTTACAACAACACAGAAGACGAGAACTAAAACAGTCAATTGAATAATGATTAGTTATGCATCCATACGTACATAAACCCAACTGGCATATCACAGGATCGCAGTCGGTTTCATTTGATCCAGATTGGCTTTGGCAAAAAGTTTCAGCAAAGAGAGAAAACCATCAGGTGTAAAGTCTGACTTTACTTTAAAAGGACAGTCTGCTCTGGTCTCGTCGGTTCCTCTTCACCTCGCCTGACACGTGAAAAACTTCAGGTGTGCGTTTTAATCCTCGGCTGCTCCAGTCAGACAGTTATGGACAGGCAGAGCCGTGTGGGCTGCAGCTGGTGGGAAAAGGTCATGACTGAGACAAAGAATTAATGACTTTGTTTTGCTTGTGAAACACAGTCTGAGTATAATTTTATTCTAATTCCTCCCACAGAAGAGTTCGTCTCTCTTGTCGGAGCTGCTGCAAACCTGTCAGTGGCTTAATTAGAAAGACATTTATCTGTCTCAAAGTCGACTGGAGACCAGAATAATCTCCTCTAATAAGTCAATGTAATGCTCTTACATCACTTAAGAAGTTTCTAACAACTCAGTTTTGCATGTTAAATCCATGCACCCTCTAAAGTTTCATTTATTGCGTGTCCAAAGCAGCTCGACCTGCTAACGTCAAACGTGCGCTGCATTTACGTCCATCATCTGGATGTGTTTACCAAACATCCACGTCTGTAGAGTTCGGTGTAAGTCACTTAGCGTCCGTCTCAACACACTTACAGTCAGATCGATGCAAATCCACAGAACTGACGGTGTAAACGATAAACAGCCTCTACAGCTCCGTCAATATTCAGAGCAGCCATGGAGATTTTACACAGACAGAGACGTTGTTGATGTTAGCCGACTTCAGATCAGTTTATAAACACTGAATTAACCAAATAGATCACACACAATGTCCTCTTACTGCACCTTTCCGAGCTTTCCTGTCTCATACCAGGTATTCACTCAGGATGGTTTTCAGTCACTGATGTTTGGGAGTGTTTTCAATTAGTGCATCACTCACTGTCACTTTCTTGAAGGACTTTAGGTGTTTAAAGGAACAATTTATTTTACTCGCCAAAAGTTGTCTCAATACAATAGCTTAAAGGGATAGTTCACCCGAGTGCAAGGTTCGCACTGATACTGAGACCGACTGAGACTCGAGTCGGTCTCAGTGCGAACCTTGCGCATGCGCGCTGGCAGCGGAAGACCGGACAACAAACACTGGGAGCTAATGCTACAAACATGCTTGGAATGTGGACTTATTTAATTTTTTTCAGGACAATTACGCAATTTGGGGCTTCAGCACAAGACGGACATTACATACGAGCATCATGGAGGTATTTGGATGTTTTTTTGTGTGTGTGTTTTTTACGAAGAGCTCCGGTGTCCCTTTGCAACCGTTGCATTGAAATTCACTGCTACGCCGAGACCCCCTGTAACTCAGAGAAGGGACGGTGGACTCTGATAATTCTTCCAGCCCTTAGTCAACATGAGGGTGAGTAGATAATGAGCGAAATATCATTCTAGGGTGAACTATCCCTTTAAGAACTTAACTGGATATGCAAAAGTCTCCCTTTGCTTTCTCTGTATGACCTAAAACAGCAGTCTTCATTCAGTACCACTTTTGTCCACAGGGGTCGCCAAAATCAACACAAAATGAAAGTTCTATCTATCTATCTATCTATCTATCTATCTATCTATCTATCTATCTATCTATCTATCTATCTATCTATCTATCTATCTATCTATCTATCTATCTATCTATCTATCTATCTATCTATCTATCTATCTATAACACTGGCCCACCAAACAACTGTTCATGCCAATGTTAGCATTTACAGTAATCTGCTATTTTGGTGTATGATTTTTGCTTATTATCACAAAATGAGTGAACTTTATGTAACTTTATTGACAAAATCCATAATATATTAAACACCATGAATCAGACAAAAAGGGATAGTTCAACATTTTGGCAATTTTTTAGAACGGCGGAGCAGAGCCACGAGCTGCTCAGAGAGCTATGTTACGGAGGCTCATGGGATTTCTTGGTTTCCCTCATCAAACTCATCAAATACACAATCCAACAACTCCACAACGCTCTGGTGGACAAGTTGTGACCTGCACATTCACCACGCTATGAGATAATAACACAACGTTACCAGACAGAGTTGTTTTAGAGGTAAATTCATGCAAAACCACTGATGCACGTTGCAGTTTTTTGGCAAGCAGTCTCTGCATTTGCCTCGAAAACAACTCGAGAGGTAACGAACCTACTCCTAAAACTATAGGGATTATGGCAATGGACCAATTTGCCAAAATGTTGAACAATCCCTTTAACACTAATAACTTCCTTTTCTCGCCTACAAGAGCAGCTCTTTTCTATATTTCTGAATATTCTTCACTTCAGTTTTTTTTTTTATTGCCAACCAAATGCACTTGACATGATGTTGGCTACTTGTGGATTTCAATCTCTGTAGTGGGAGTGTATGAGGTGCAATTAGCCAGCAGGGCCATTAGCCCGCCAGTCAGGCCTTGACGAGACGAGTCGGCGGGGGCCTTCCGCTGTTTTTTCTCTGCTCCAACGTCTAATGAGGCTTGTCGGGGGCCGAGGGCAGCCGAGCTGACACTGGAAAAACCACACGATTTATTTCTTTGAAAATACGGTCAGAGCTGACAAATGATGTGTGCTGATGGGAATACGTCAGGAGAAACACAGGATACACAGGATTAAGAGAAAAACAAAGAAGAGATGCATAAATTTAAAAGACACCGTGAGACAGTGATCGTCATTCAGCTCCTGAAAAATAGAGGCTCTCCTCAGTCCGGGGGGTTGAGATTAATCAGCTTTTCTTTTTTTTTCTTTTTTTACTTGTCTTTCAACCCCTCAACTTGACAAAACAGTCGCAGCAATTAACACGCTTTCCCTCACTTACTTCAAAGGCGATTTAGTTTTCTTTTTGTCACATGTCAGCCTTCGGAGGAGGAGGAGTTGAAACGAAAGGATTGGACGTCTTTGTGTGTTTAGGATTTGCATAATTCGAAGGAAGGTCAAGGCTGAAGAGGAAGATTGAAAAGCACGACTTCTACGTAGTTTGATCACAGGTCAGTAAACAGGATGTGAAGACAAACTGCCTGGACCCGACCTCTGAGATATCTCGGGGGGCGACAGATTCCCAGCACACACACAGGGATCATTTAGCTCCTATTAGCTGCAACCATAGACTGTATAAATAATGGCCGTAGCACCGTCACCCATTGGTTTGGGGGAGTCTGTTTTGTGCTGCTACTACGGGGGTTTGAACTGCGCCATTTGGATTCTACTTGCCATATTTGGAGCGGTGCGGCCGTTAGCTGGCCGAGAACCCGCCCACTGGCCTCGAAGCAGCGGTCTCCGGACCTGTCACTCAACGTTTCCGCGCCCTAATTGGCCAGAATTTTAAACCTAATAATAGTAAAACGGTAGAGTTAAAAAAAAATTCACCCCCCTCAGAGTGTGTGCAGGGGGTAGAAACTATCGGTTGAGACCAAAGAAATAAAATGTACCAGGCTGTAAATATGTTTTTTAAAGATGTAAAGTCGGCTATTTTAACATTGGGGTCTATGGAGAATGCTCCCTTCTGGTACCAGCCCCCAGAGGAAGCCCAGGGGATTGCAGTTTGTTGAACGCGGAAGTGAGCTTCACTTCTCAGACCGACAACTGCCCCCTTGGCTGCAACACACTATAGGAGTGATTATTCAGGATTAAAGGGGTAGTTCACCCAAAATTATCTCCTCCCCCTCATGTGGACTAAGGGCTGGGAGAAGTTTCAGAGTCCTCCGTGGCTTCTCTGAGTTACAGCGGGGCTCCGTGCAGCACTGCATGTCCATATGACAGTTGAGAACGGAGCTCACTTTTCTTCGTCCAAAAAGACACACCAAAAAACATCCAAATACCTCCATAGTGCTCGTCTGTAATGTCCCTCTTGTATTGAAGCCCCGACATGAGAAATTGTTCCGAAAAAAATTAAATAAGTATATGTTTTTAAGTGCTGCACGGAGCCCCGCTGTAACTCAGGTAACCCACGGAGGACTCTGAAACTTCTCCCAGCCCTTAGTCCACATGAGGGGGAGGAGACAATGAGTGAAATTTGAATTTTGGGTGAACTATCCCTTTAATGGAGGACAGCGATGCGAGTCGTGGCGTTGATAATTCTTCCAGGTACGACGAGGCTCCTGTTCACTGTGATCTCTGATGATGATGATGATGATGGGAAGTGTGGATGGACGGCAGCGGCCCACAATCCACCGCTCTGTTGTTATCAAAGACTGTAATAGCTTTTCATGTATATTTACTTCACTTACTATTGATCTGAGGCTCAGTCTGATCAGGTCGGCTGCGACTGTGAGAGCCGACCAGATAGTTATCCTGCATGTTTCTCTTTCTTCTCTTTCTTCTTCTTCTTTTTATTCATCTTCCGTGCCACATTTCTTGTCAGCGGAAGAAAGGAATAAGGAAGAAAGGAATAAGGAATAAAGAAAAAGCCTGGGGTTGGAAACAAATGAAAAAGCAAAAGCTGCGAGTCCTGAAACAAACGCAATGAGTTGGATTAAAAGATTAGGACACACTGTGCAGACCTGACAGGTAGTAGGCTATACCTGCAGATAATGATACATGGATTTGTTGCTACATTACAATGAAATTATCGATCTATTGCATCTTGAAATCTACAGGTTTACAGTGATTGAAGATCAAACAATAAAGCGAAGATGCCATTCACAAATACGTTCTTTTATTATTTTAAAGGTCGCTTCATGATGATGATGATATTTACTATTCAATGTGACTATTTTTCTTGATATATGTACTTGTTATCTCACGTTATTTTTTTAACACCACATACAGGAGACCGTCTTCACAACTTCTTAAGTCAAAAAGCACTGAACCAAAGTGCACCCCACTGTAGAACTGATACTTTCATGAAAGAGGTTTGCAACAGGACTTTATTTCAGAAACACCCAAACAAGCTCTTAATTACTGAACACGGCAGTCATTTAATCACAATTAAGATTCTGAGCTTCTGTTTGCCAACATAACAGTGTCAGTCCTCACTTTAATATTTATTCATTATATGAAGAGAGAGAGAGAAAAAAAAAACACCAAGATGTCGTGTGAGATTTTTTTTTTCTCTTTGGTCGGGTCAGGGCATTAATTAATTCTGCCGTGACAGAGAGGGAATATTAAGCAGCTAATTAGTCCTGGCAGAACATAAATGAGTGTAACTATGAATAAATGACCCACTGCTGCTATTTCACACCTTTGAGGAGAATTAAAACGTGTTTGCAGGTTCAACGAGACAAAGTGGTGAAACAGAGAGAAGACGTGGTCTCACACCTTTATGATCCGGTTACGTCTCCACATCCTGTCAGAAGTCCTCTCCTTCTCCTCTCATCGCCACATTATTTACCTTCCTGCCCCCTGAAGCAGAAGTGATCCATTGAGCCCTGCAGCCTCTGAAGCTCAAACAGCTCCACTTTGAAGCCGCTTTCCCACTAAAATTAGCGGGTCGACGCAGGTTTTTTAAACGCTGGGGGATCAGACAGAGCATAAACCAGTCGCCCCGCTCTGATCCGCGGTGCGAGAAACACCGTGTCATGCCACAGCCGCCCGCTGTGGAGTGTGAGGTCCGTCGGCTCTGAGGCAGACGAGGCGTCTGGCTGACCCGGAGCACCAGGACCGCGGAGGACAGAGAGTCTGCCGCGGACGTCTTATATTATTATATATTATGACAGACGTCCGTGGCACAACACATCAGTTAAACAGACTGTCATTTTTTTGTTTTTCAATCGTTTTTGGTCTTGAATGAGATGTGACAGTTGAGGTTCCTGTCACTATGCCTCCAATTGATCATGTGCCCTGGCTACTTGGCCAAGGGGATGTCCCTTTGGGTGACTGGCAAGCGCGCATGACTCTTACCCGGGAGGTGTGGGTTCGATCCCCACCCTCTTCACCTTGCCACAGAGAGAAGAGCTTTGTTTTGGTACGTGACATCAGATGCAACTGGCGCGATGACGTGGCGTCACGTAACGCTCAACGTCATCACATAAATTAGCGGGTTGACGCGGGTCTGGTGTTCCCACTGCAAGCCGATCAGAGCCGAGCCAATTGAAGCCGATTTTAACCTGCGTCACTTGCCGAGTCGTTTGGTCGACGCGGCTTGGTGCCTTTCCCACTGCCACCAGAAGCCGATTGTTAGCGGGTTTAAATGGGTTTTTTGACCAGTGGGAAAGTAGTATGATTCAGCAGAGTCGCCAGCGTCTCCGTTAACTGGACACTCAGCAGTTCAGCTCCTGTAGGCAGCGACTCCAACAGAACCGTGCAGTTACTCATCATCATCATCATCATCATCATCATCATCATCATCATCATCATCATCATCATCATCATCATCATCATCATCATCATCATCATCATCAGGCCTCAGCTCACATACCGCCGTGCAGGTGGAACATGAAGACGTCTGATTGGTGACATTTTGTCCTCAGCAGCCTGAACATTAAAACAGCTGAACTGTCTGATGATCTTTGACCTTTAGGGGAAAATGAGGTGTTTGACTCATTCTGTGTCAGTCTGAGCATTAGTGTCAGTGCAGACTGAGTCCGACCTTTGACTGGGCCTGAGCAACAATCTGACATGAGGCTCCCACAGTTTTACATTCAAGGGACGGGTTCATGCTTCAAGAGCGTCCACCATGATGGAGAAGAACCACTGTTTTTGTTGGGAACTTGAAATGTCAGCAGAAAATAAAACAGTAGTGCACATACAAAACACATACAAAAGTGCTATTGCCACCGATTTCCTTTGGATACTTTAAAGGAATAGTTCACCAAAAAATGAAATTCAGTCATTAGTGACTCCCCCTCATGCTGATGAATACTCCAGAGTAGTTTTTTATTCCTCAAAGTGCATCTGGAGACCCGGGAGGCCGGTTCGTAGTCCAACGAACTTTAGGTGAGAGTAATAGGGCCCGACACAGAAAGGTCCATAAAACTACACAAAAACCGTTTAATATTCCTCCACACTGCTCGTCCACTGCAATCCAAGTGTCCTGAAGGGAGATAGTCCAGAGTTTACTGCAAACAACGTCATTTTTACAGCCTAAACAGTCCTGTATTGAATTTGCCTGGGGCACGCTGACGCGTTCTCGTGAGAGTCATTTATGACTGAATTTTATTTTTTGGTGAACTATTCCTTTAATGTACTGGCACGTTCATTGAAACAAAGGAATAACATTCGGAAAGCCAACCTCTAACCAATTCATCTAAGTGTGTGTGTTCAGACTTAGTGTGTAATATGTGGCATGGTTTATTGGGAAAATCTGAATCTATACCCATGAATATATTTGTAAAAGTGTATAATCGCTATAAAATAAAATTTGTTTGGTTTTCGTAGCCTCATAATTCTTCTTTTATATATACATATAGCGTAGGGTCTTGCTTTAGAGAGTGTCGCCATCTTGCGCTGCCATGTTTATACGGCAGCCCGAATGGAAAACGCGTTTTGCAAGTTTCGCGTTCATAAATGAATACCAAAGAAGAAGAAGGTGGAAGGAAAGAAGAAGGAGGCCACCGTCACTTTGCCGACGGAAGTAAGCGCTGCAAACTAGAATCTGAACGCTGGATGTTATGGTTTCCCCCCCATTTTACACACTGGACCTTTAACGTTCATCTTAGCGTGACTCCAGATGACTGCTGATGAGGCTCCTCCATAACAACTTGTTGCTTCTGTTTTCTATTGTTCATTGTTCCTCAACCTGCATGTGGCCAATGAGCTCAGTTTGGATGTGTGCCAGGCTGAAATCAGGCTTTTGTCACCTGGTAGTGAGCTCCTGCTGGAGGAAAGCTGGATCTCAGGTTGTTGTTGTTGTTTTTTGTTGTAATAGAGGAAGATTGCTGCACAGAAACGTCCTCACCTGTTGTGGAATTGAGGTCAAAGTTTCACAAGGTTTGTTTTGTTGAAGCTCTGAAACACATGAGCTGTGGATGGGCCGACATCATGTAGCATCTCTCCTCCTCCTCCTCCTCCTCAGTGTTTCAGTAATAGATGTTTACATGGAGGCTGAAGTAGTTTGCTCAGATCAACCCTGCTGCTGTCAGCAGGAGAAACAAGTGTCGGCTGTGACAGGAAGAGACTCTGCAGAGGGAAATGACCCGCACCGACAGGAGGAAAGACAGTGGATTGATGGACAAAGGAAAGGAAAGAGAGAGAGAGAGAAAGAGCTGATGGACAGATAGACAGGTGGAGAGAGAGAGAGAAGCTGGACATTACAGGCAGAGAGAGAGGAGGTGAAGCAGAGGAAGACATTTCCCATAGAGACACCGACTCCTAATCTAAATGGAGGATGTAGCCTGGGGCGCCGCTAAATGTATTAAGAGTTAGTGAAGAGCAGGAAATTATGTTATTACCAAGAAGTGTGAAGCAGGTTATTAGAAATTCATAATTGTCCAAATGTATATGTGAGCAATTTCCTTTTTCAAGGCCGGAGCTCTGAATCCAGAGCAGCAGCAGCAGCAGCAGCAGCAGCAGCAGCAGCACTGCAGTGTTTCATAAAACCACTCGTGGGAAACCAAACCCTCATAACCACAACAGTCTTTGTTTTAACTTGTAAGACATTTTACTCTGTGGTTACAGTAAAACTAGTGAGGTGAGTTAATTTTAAAGGTGTACAGAAATGGCCGTTTGTCCTGTTTGTCGCGCCGAGTTGTCACGAGCTGCAACACGAGTTTACCCGAGTGAGGAAAACGAATTTGATTGGTCGTTATCGAGCGGGCGGGATATTCAAAGCTTGGGGCGAGCCCGAGCTCCGTGTGTGTGTGTGTGTCTCAGCGTTTGAATGACGGATTACGGATCCAATATCAGTGGCTGATGAATCGTGTACAGGCTGACGTATAATCCGTGCGCCTGCATTATCCAATGCGAAAAAAAAAATACACACTTTCATCCCGGATTTACTCAAAAATAGAATTTTGCACAAAGTTTGGCCTACAACGTCTGAAAGATGAGTTATCACATTAATTTTATGACCCAAAGTGGGCTCAAATTCAATTTTCTTTTCTGTACACCTTTAAAAAGGCTTCACAAGCTGAAACTAAATGCTTTCTTGCTTTTATTGATTGCTCAGCCTGCTCCGTTGGGTTGCCAGTCTGGCTGCTGTTTATCCCCCTTTTGCTTTCCACTTTCCACTTCCGCCTTATGTCCTGCAAAGATGCTGCAAAAATCAAGTTTATCAGCTTTACCAGCATTTATAACTCTCTGTGTTGATTTTTCCTTTTCATTCAAATACTGTTTTGGTATTGGCCTTTACTGGAATAATTAATGATTACACTTTGTTGCATTTTAGTTTTGGTCAGGTTCGTCTTTTTTTTTTACAAACTTAAGGGTCTGATGAGGGTTCATGATTTATTTTAAGTATAAACATCTTGTACACAGATTGACTCAGACTAAATTCCTGAATCTTTAATTTCAACAGATTTAATTAGGTAGAAGTTTAACTTTTTAAAACCATTTTAATTAATCACGTATCCACCATGAGTTTGCTTCCACAACACAAACAAACTCACACCAGAGTTTGTTTAAAAGACGACGAGACGAGATCCTTGTCTGCAGGAGATCGTTGTCCAGTTGTTAGTCTGTGCCAGAGTTGGAGTGACAGACCTAAATAAACCGGCAGCCACCACTCACAGAACAAGGAGATTCCTCCACTTCCTGTTGTGATTCCATGAGTTCATATTCATGGATTTGTGTTGTTTCATGTTTGTGAAAGTCCATTAGATCTAGAGATACAATAGAAGTCAAATGATCAAAGTGAAAGGTATAGCATTTCCTTGTGTACTTACACGGTCGACCGACAACGACCTCTCTACAGAAACAACCTGTGATGGAGAAAATGATCACATGAGCCGTGAGAGGCAACACCTGCTGAGCTTTCCTCCTCCAACATCACGCTTCATCACAGCTGGATACGAAACCTCTTTACATCTTTTATCCACCCACAACTGAGGGCTGAAGT
The DNA here is from genome assembly GCF_905171665.1 of Trachurus trachurus. Lineage (NCBI taxonomy): Eukaryota > Metazoa > Chordata > Actinopteri > Carangiformes > Carangidae > Trachurus > Trachurus trachurus. Next base: position 8,682,109 of record NC_139900.1, read on the forward strand.
CGTCACCGTGCCATCGAGCTGCTGCTTTCTTGTCGGACCTGCTGCCGTGAACTTGTGGTTTGGTTTTTCCTGACATATTATTAAAGCAGAAGTAAGCAATATTTTTGTGTTAATATAAGTCTTAAATAGTTATATCTTCCGACAGCAATCACTTACATAGAGTGTTTGGTCTGAAACACGGGTCTCTCAGTCCCTCTGCTCTGCTCTGAGCCGAGGAGAAAACGTTCCTTGTATCCTACAATTTTTATCCAATGAGGAGAGAGAACGGCATAAAGGGGCGGTCCTCTCTGTGTGTGCAGCCAAGGGATGCGCGTGAATGTGGTGACGTAGGGACGAGGACCAATAGATCCATGACGAGGGCGGGGGCTGCTAACTCCATCGGCTGACAAGACGTTATGGTGCGTTCAGGGCAACCCGTAACTCGTGTTTTTCCGACCTGTGAAGTCGTACCAGTTCGATCTGGTACGAGTTCACGGGTCGGAAGTTACGAGTGGCCGTTATAGTGACTTTCACAGGTAAAACAGGTCGGAGAAACGCGAGTTGTGGGTTGCCTGGAACGCTACAAAGTCGTAAGTCGTGACTTGAAGCTGTAACTTACGGTTTCAAAAGCCTGCCTGGAACGCAGCATCACTGGCGTAGCCACGGGTGTGCCAGGGTGTGCCAGTGCCACCCACAGAGGAAGCTGGCACACCCAAAAATTTGATGCATTTTTTGTTTTTCTTATAGTCTATAGCTACTAACATGTTATCGATCAGTTAATAAATTTGTAAAAATTGCCGTCAGGTGATGCGTTGCGGAGAAACTGGACTAATGGAATAATTAACGAGTTCAAGGCCAGGCCACGCCGTCTTGCCCTTTAAATTGAGAGCTGCGTAGTGCGCACAGGTAAGCAGCGATATAGTTGTCCTCTTCTGCTTTGCGATATAAAAGCATCAGGCCAAGCTGTTACATAATCATATGTGATGAATGATAAGCCCAGTAGTTGTGTTCAGATGGTTAAATAGCTTTGTTGATCATGCGATCAAAGTCATTTAAGCGCCGTTACGCACGCCGCACCTCTCTCGTCCAGTGCGCTCCTCTCCTCTCCTCCCTCTCCAGTACCTGGCTGCTCAGCTCTGGGACCGGGACTGGGACGTCACCGCTGCCTTCACTCCGTCCGTGATCCATCTGGTCAGGGCGTTTAGACCCGAGTGGCCTGAGTGTCCCACCTGAGCTCTGTGCCATAGCGCGCAGCTCCAGCTCAATGAATGACAGCAGGTCTCAGGTCAGTTACCTGCTCAGCTGCTGCTCAACACTGATCAGAGCAGCTCTCCCTCGTTTGCTGAGGTTTGATTACAAACTAAAATCTTCTTTTGTTCTTTGCCGCATAGGCCTATATCTACCCATCTTCTCTTCACTTCATCTCTTCTCTTCTTGTTTTACCAACCATATTATACTTTTCTCATAGATAATCTCCCACGTTTATTATGCTGCAGCTCCACAATATGTTTATTTGTCCCTCTCTCTATTAATGCGTCGGATCAAATTTTTATTCTGCGTTTGTATCCATCCAGCTCTCTGTCCACACTCTCCATGGCGGAAACGATTACGCGCAAAACCCTCATTTAAATACTGTGGTTTGCCCGTGTTGTCATTTAGCGTGTTACTCTTAGTAGATCACCTATTGTGTGTGCGCTAACCAGACACGCAAAAGTGTGTTCTTTTATGACTTTGTTATTTATTTATTTGAGCACGTCATATGTGTGAATGTTTAGACCTGTTGTACTGTTGACTATAAGAGCAGTTACTAAGCAGTTTTTTTTTACTCAGCGTTGCATATAGATTAGAAGATAAGTATGATCATACAGGGTTGCCATGATGCCACTGTTACATTATGTGCAGTCTGTGTCTGATGCTAGTTAAAGGCCTATGGCTTGTTGAGAGCGAATAACACATGGTTTGTTATTACTGATGAGAACGCACACAACATATAATGTTGGAATTCTTTTGAATATTTATGGAGGTGTAACGCTCAGTTTGTTGAAAATAAATTTGGCACACCCAGTCTTTGCAGGTGCACACCCAATGTCTTTTTTCTGGCTACGCCACTGAGCAGCATTAGTCAAAACGACCGGATCGCTTACTTCTGCTTTAACGGGGTCACTTCTTTGTCTCATCCAGATGTTTTAGGATTCTCAAAGCTCTCTGTCTGTAATCTGCAGCCTCTGTCCCTGAGGACCGCTGATCCTCCCCTCATCATTTCACCCTATCGAGGCAGCTTCTTCTCTCCTTTAGCAGCGTTTTGTTCCACATGAGAGCGGCTGTCAGTCACAGCTGACGGGTTGGAGAAGCTCAGAGGTTGTCAGGTCTCCGAGGCATCTCCCCCCCCCCCCCCCGCTGCGATGCTGAGGGTCTAATGTCACGCTTCACAACACCCCTCAGGGCTTCGCAGCTGGATGCAAACCTCAAGGAATCAGTCAGTCAAACAGTCAGTCACCCGCTCACTCATTCATTCAATCCTGCAGTGAAGCTCTGAGCTCTAATGTCATGCTCCGGCAGCACTCGCAGGAGGCCGCAGTCATGAAAATAGACCATTAGTGCATCAGCTGATGTAACAGTGGTGAGTGGTTTGGCCTGCAGCACCAAACAAACACATCACCTCCATCTGTGGAAAGACAATTAGCCCTTTAGTTCTTACTGATTAATCAAAGTGATACAGAGCCAGCAATCCAATCAACTAAAACACACTTCCTTTGCACAGATGTGAAGTGATGTTGACACATTAAAGTGGTTAATGGGTCTGAATCGGTCTGTCCACATGAACATCTCTTTCCTTTCTGGCATCAACATCAATCCACTCACCCTAACTTTTCCCCCTTTACCTTATTTACCTTGATTATCATGTTTTTCTGCTACCTGAACCTCATCTTCTAAATTCTTAATTTCCCAAAGAAAATCATTTACCTACATTTTCTTTTAAGAGGACTGAGACCACCTCTTTTAGTTGGACCAAATTTTGGCCCGGCTCATGGAGGAGCTTCCACACCTGTAAATGTTGTTAGGCTCAAACATAAAAGTCCAAAGGTCTGGACCAAATGAGCTCTGTGTGAAAAACCTTTAGTGTATGATTTATATTAGATTGAGCTCTAGTTTATATTCATCCCAAACTCATTTGGTGTTGTTAGATATCAGTGCAACCTGTAGCATTTGCTTAAAGCTTAAAGGGATAGTTCCACATTTTGGCAAATTGGCCCATTGCCATAATCCACATATAGTCATATAGTAGCAGTAGGCAAATACAGAGACTGCTTGCTGAAAAACTGTCCCTGAAGGCAACGCACATCAGTGGTTTTGCATGAATTTCCCTCTAAAACAACTCTGTCTGGTAACGTTGTGTTATTATCTCATAGCGTGGTGAATGTGCAGGTCACAACTTGTCCACCAGAGCGTTGTGGAGTTGTTGGATTGTGTATCTGATGAGTTTGATGAGGGAAACCAAGAAATCCCATGAGCCTCCGTAGCGTAGCTCTGAGCAGCTCACGGCTCTGCTCCGCCGTTCTAAAAATAGCTTGCACCGACAAATAAAGGTAACGAACCTACTGCTATGACTATAGGGATTATGGCAATGGGCCAGTTTGCCAAAATGTTTAACTATCCCTTTAAATGACTTAATTTACAGGAAACACAAATCTCTCTCTCTGCCAGTCTGTCTGGACATGAGTCCTGCTAATGATATGATTTGGTCAGGAAGTCAAAATGAATTCCTTTTGAATAATATCGTCTTCCTCCGACTCCGCTGCCTGACCAGCCTCCATCCACCCCTCTATCTATCTGGCATCTTCACTTTACTCCTGTCTGCCTGCACTCCATGTTAGCCAACCAGTATTCTGGGTAATTGAGCTGTTTTGGATGCATCTTCTCTTCCTCTTCTTCTTCTTTTCTGCTGCAGCATAGTTGAATGAACTGCACACTGGCAGAGACTGAAATGAGCAAACCAACAGAACAACAACAAGAAGGAAAGATCATATTAAACGTACATCAGTAGAAATAATCACTCAGTGCTCTTTGCGTCTCGGCTGAAAGTTGGAGACACATCCAGCAAATATTCATGGTGGTAATTACAATTTGTGTGATTAATTTCCTTGCTATACTTGAGCTGCTGCTCTACAATAATTGATGATTTGGGCTCTGATGAATTTCCTTTCAACAACATTTGTAATGAAAGAGGTGAATTGGAATGCTATTTTCAGGTTTAATGAGACCCTATTTCCCTCTTTTTCTCAAATGAGGTCGTTAATGGATAAAAATAGTGAGGATCAGGTGGAAACATTATACCATCCTTATAGCTGCGTGGATCCATGGCTATGAAAAGGAGAAAACTCATGTTGGATTGCACCAACAAGGTTTGATTTAAACTTAAATCCAGGTTTAAAATGAGTCAATCTAGGTTTTAAATAAAGCCAAGGTCGAAATCAAACACATTTTAACTTGATTTCATCTGGTTTCAAAAGTGAAACCTGGCTGGTTGCGCTTAAGGAATTATCATCAAAGACAGACCTGATCTCTGGAGTCACGTGAGGAGATAATAAATCCACTTCTCCAACGAGCGGGAACGACTTACCTGCCAAGAACCTTGAAAAACTGAGAGGAGTGGAAAATATCAACTGTTTACAGCATCTTGGATGAAGCCAATTTATAAATAAAATCGATTCATGACATCCAACTTATAAACCTTCAGTGCCTAAACAGTAAGTTCTCATGCTGCAGTAGGCTACTTTACAGACACATGGGCTTTATCTGTGGATTTGCTGGTCTCCTTTGAGAGAAAGGTCGACAATCCAAACATTCCTGAAACTCCATAATTAGATTACTGACGTGCAAATATAGTATAGCTACTCATAAATAGTGTATTTTCAGTCAATGTAAATCCATGTGTCCTCCAGTAACTGCCCAGTGCTGATCAATGCATTAGCAGAGAGGATATTGTCTTACATCAGTCTTGCATCACTGTCAGTTCAATACAGAAAAAAAGAGACTGCCATTATTGATGCAACTAGGCAGGGCCGGCCCTAGGATTTTGGTGGCCCCCTAAACAAGATTTTTGTTTGTGGCCCTGCACTCTAAGCGCAAACACCAAATCACTGCTTAAAACTGAATACAGACGTGTTTATCCCTTCTGAGGTTTGAGGCCATTTTCTCGACTTTTACATATTTCCTTAAATGTATCTTTTTAAGATACTTGCAGATGTAACAATACTCAAGTGTTTTATGTCTAAATATTAGAACCTCCGCTGTAAGCACACTGAGGCCAATTAGTCCTAGAACACTGTATAAAGAAATAATTTAGGCCAATGCTGGAAATTTGAGGTCTGCTTTTTGAAAAATATCAAATCCCTTGTGAAAACACACCTTCAGTAATGAGAACAAACTGTTTTTTGGTGCTTGAAATAGGATATGAATACAGTAATAGTTAAGTGTAGAAAACAAGTCTAAAATTAAATTTTGTAAGATTGCTTTTTGAGCACAAATGTTGTCATTCTGCCATTCTATTTTCACCAAATGTCTCAAATGTGAGATAAAAGAAGCTGAATATTGACTTCAAATTACATATAAAGCTCATAGCGTGCACGTGCAGACCTCAGGATGTTTAAATGACTTGAATGAACCCCGGTACCTTTCTGATCATGTGGCCCCCCACCTAACGGCTGTGAACGGCAAACTGCATGTTTGTCTTGCCACCACATCCACATCCAGACAACCTGGTTCCAGACACAGATGGATTGTGGGAAAAGTTTTTGCTGGACCTTAGAAAAGGCCAAAAAAAGATTTGGGGTCAATGTGGGGAGTCTGATCTGTTGCAGCGCCACCTTGTAACCGAGCAGAAATTGATATTGGAAAAATTAAAGCAGAAGTAAGCGATATTTTTGTGTTAATATAAGTCTTGAATAGTTATATCTTCTGACAGCAATCACTTACCTAGAGTGTTTGGTCTGAAACACGGGTCTGTCAGTCCCTCTGCTCTGCTCTGAGTCGAGGAGAAAACCTTTCTTGTATCCTACAATTTTTATCCAATGAGGAGAGAGAACGGCATGAAGGGCTGTGTGTGCAGCCAAGGGATGCGCGTGAATGTGGTGACGTAGGGACGAGGACCAATAGATCCATGACGAGGGCGGGGGCTGCAAACTCCATCGGCTGACAAGACGTTATGGTGCATTCAAGGCAGCCCGTAACTCGTGTTTTTCCGACCTGTGAAGTCGTACCAGTTCGATCTGGTACGACTTCACGGGTCGGAAGTTACGAGTGGCCGTTATAGTGACTTTCACAGGTAAAACAGGTCGGAAAAACACGAGTGGGTTGCCTGGAACACTACAAAGTCCTAAGTCGTGACTTGAAGCTGTAATTCACAGTAGCCCATATTAAATGACACTTGCAATGCTGGAGCAATCTGTTTATTTTTCCTGACACTAACACGGTGCAGAAGATTTTTGATTTAGCTTATTTACCCTTTGAGGAAACATAGCTGCAGCTGTAGTTCAGACAAAGTTGTTAATTTTAACATTAAGACAACATTAAACATTAATATATTTGGCATACAAAAAAAACTGTTGCATACTTTCTTTCTCTGCAAACTATTACGCTCTGGTGGATTTACATTATCTTCTTTGTTATGTAGATGAAAACAGTCACTGACTGTCCTGTTAAATGCCATGATCAAAGTGAGCTATTTCAGGTCTGCTTGTGTACTCTGCTTTGTTGTTGTGGATGTGAGACTCTCTGTTAATGTGTAATCCAACTGTAAGCGTGTTGTTCCTGGCAGAGACGAGCTGCCGAGAACCGACCAACGTCTCGACCATCTGAAGCTTCGTTAGGCTTTCTGCTCTGATCGGCTTTGTTCCCAAACAACAAAAAACCTGAGTTGCCCTAAAAGAGAAACCAATAGGATTAGTAAAGCTTCTGTCTCCTCCTAGTTGTTTAACATCAGCATTTCAGGGATAAAACAGAGGAAAAGTTACACTCAGCTTACTTTTAATACCTCTGGATCTCCATTCTTCTCTGACCTGGTTTCATAAATCCAGGATTATAAAACACCTTGAGGCTGTTCTAACTGTTATTAAAGCAGGCGTGGTGTGTAAATGATATGAGCAATCTGTCTTTATTAGCAGCCCATGTACCGCACACCTTAATGGAGCTGTAATTAAATTCTTAATGCAGGAGTATGTACGCGAATGATATACCTGTATATAACCTTGCCTTTCTCTCCAAGGTGCTTGAGAAAGCAGCTGACAATCAGTTGTGTGACTTTCTACATAAGAAAAGCTCATTTAAGGATTTTCAGTCAGGATTTTCAGTGCATCATAGCACCGAGACGGCGCTGGTGAAAATTACAAATGACTTTCCACTTGCATCAGACAAAGGATTTACTGTATGTCTGAACTTGTCTTGTTATTTCTTTCTTTGTGATGTTTTTGTGACACCACTCACTATCATGTCGTATTACAGGCTGGATCATTTTCTTAGTATTAAAGGAAAAGTCCTATTTATCAGATCAGTTTCGGCTTTATGTTAAATCCTCATTCAAGCTAAATTTAGCCCTGGAGTTCCACAGGGTTTTGTGCTCGGGCCACTTCGGTTCCCCTTTTGTAGAGTTCCTATACTAGGTGTTACTGTTCTGGCCTCCAGTGCCATCATAAAGAATAAGGTACATCCAGTTTCAAAAAGAGGCAGAAAAAACAATAAATTCTCAGATGGATTATTGTACTTCCATTTTTTCAGGCTCTAACTCAAGTCTCTAAGTCTCCTGGTACATCTTAAAGATTCCGATAAATCTTGAGACAATTAAAAAACTATAGTCCATACCTGGGGATATGTGTGTGCATCACAGATGTTTTACTGTGTGACAACAAAATCAATTTGTAACTGCTTCTGTCATTTAAGCTGGAATTCACAGTGTGGGCTGCTATGGTAAAAAGGTGCTGTCTCTGTTTTTATCCATTGACTCAATGGTCGGTCATGTCATCCTCACATATAAAACATTGACAATCTAACTCATGAACAAAACCAATGTTCACTTCAAGAGACGACATGTTTGTAAACAGAGCTGTAATACAAAGTCTCCTGAAGTCTGGCGCGAGAGTCAAGTTGACTCTCATTATGTTTACAGGTCGTCTGAAGCTCCCGTTTGTTTTATCAACAAAGGAATATCAACTCAAAGCCACAACGTCTTCGTAGCAGTGAGAGTAAATCTGGATATTGTTTATTCTACCTGTAAACATACTGAGCCGTCAACTTGACTCTCATGCGAGACTTCGTGAGACTTTGTAATACAGCTCCGTTTACAAAAACGTTGGCTTTCTAGAAGTGAACAAACCCCTTGGTGTGTGTTTGAAGACGTTGTCTGTGGAAAAATAGTGGTTTTGTGGAACGTAAACAGCCTAAACGGCCTAAGATCTGTCTGCTCCCATTATACGCTACTGTGGCGATGCAGGGACAGACAGAACTACTGCAGAACAGGAGACAGAAAAAAGAAAATCTTGCGATACATTCTTTTAGACCTAAAATATTAGGAAACTAGAGCCCGAGGTTGAATTTGCCTGGAATTGTCCTTTAACCCCATTGTCATTTCCAACCAAAATGTAACATCTTTCCGACAATGGGTATCGTTAATCCGTCAGTTTTCTGATGTTACATTGGTGGCAGCTGGGTGGATTCAGACTAGTAAAATGATCACAGTGTGTTTGTGAGGGCACCTCTTTAATAAATGTGATGGAAGTCACAGCTGGCATTTAGCTTGAAAGCAACGCCTGAAACCCCATTGTTGGGTAAATATAAGTGAGTGATATGATATATCAGAATCACTGTGGTATTGATGCAATTACTGCTGTGCTATTTGTTCAGCAAAAATAAATAGATGACATTTCATGGCTTCACAGACATCTGACATTTAAAGCTAATGTCTAGAAACAGGAGAGCCTCAGCAGTTACTCAGAGAGCACGAGCCACTTCTCATCACGTTCGCTGTGCAGGAATTTTATTGTTCAGAGAAAGAGGGCAGGAAGACAATAATGCACAAGCAGTAGATGAGAAAGAAAAGCAGCAAAAGTGGATATTTAAGATAAATAAACTGAAATAAATGTATTCTGTTGAGTAAACGCAGGGCTTTGATAAGATCATCAGATTGGCATGTTGAAAAAAACAACAGTTTTCTTATTTTGTGTCTGGTGATTTGATTTATTCTGGATCCCTATTAGCTGATGCAGTAACTATTCTTCCTGATAAACAGTAACAACATTGGACGCTGTGTATAAAATGTTATATTTTGATAAAACATAAAAATTAGTCTTTAAAAAATGTCTTTCAACTGTCTTTCAACAGCCACTTGCAGTATTTTTAGCTGTCGTCCTTCCGGTGTTAACCTGCATGTCAGCTGTGAGGACATGTAGTAGATACCTTGTCGTCTCTCAGATGCAGATGCAGATGCAGAGCAGCTCACCTGCAAGTCCGTCCAGCAGAGACAGGAAGTGGCCTCTCCGAGGAAACCTGCTGCTGTTTTCATCATCTGTCGAGCAGCCTGCGGGCTCTTCACTCCATCTGTCAGGTGGGGATTAAACAACACAGAACTATCAATTTGTGAGCTCTCTAAGTCGCCTTAACTATATCCTTCCTCACATGTGGCTGCCACAGAAAAGACAATTGCCTGAAGTAATATAAATGTCCTTTTTTTTTTTAGACACTTTTACTGTCTCTGAGTCAAGATTTGAACTAATGGCAGCATGTTAACTCTCGATTCTCTGACAATGACCATGATTTTAGATGTCTGACAGTTTTAGTTCATCATAAGGGTTGTGCTCACTCTGCACGCCTGAAAACAGTTCATACATGAATTTAAGAAAAAAAAATTCTTTATCCTAAAGTTCTGCTTCCATTGGTGCAGCATTAGCATGTATTATAGTGGCCCATGTGATGCTACCCAGCCGATCAAACTTACATTTTTAACTTAAATTAAAAGCTTTGCAGTAATTGTGAGAGTTAACTACATGACTTGTAACTTGTTACAAGTGAGAACGGAGGCTCTCTGCCTTCCACCTGGCGTTTCATGGCTGAAAACCAACCTTGTAGCATCAATAGGTGCGTTTCCATCAGCTGTTTAGATGCGCATCTAGATGTATCGCATCGGAAAATGATGATGGAAACGACGTGATTCGCATTAAAATCCCCTGATTCGCACAAACTGAAATACGCTCGCTATGGCCGGGTTTTGGTTGATTCGAATGGGATGGAAACAGCTGTATGCGAATCAAGTGTGACGTAGCGCACTTTCTCCCCATCTGCTCCCGTGTTGCAGTTCACTCACAAGACAACATCAGGGTTTCCGCTGTCACACAACAATTAATTAATTGTGGCGCATCGCCACGGCAAAATAAAAGCCCCCACACACCTTCATATGTGATTACTGCACAGTTCTTCATAGTTCCTCCTCAGTAAAAACCAAACTTATCAACCAGCGCGTCCAGCGTTTATCATTAATAAAGTCTGGGGCGGCGCAACTCTCCCTCTCTCTCTCTCTCCCACACACACACACACACACACACACACACACACACACACACACACACACACACACACACACACACACACACACACACACGGGTTGCGTTATGACGGTAATAAACATATGCGCTAAATCGCGCTAATGTGTTCAAATCAGACCGTCCGTCCGTCCGGGAGGGGGGGGGGGTGCAAAGTCCGTAGATGGAAACACACATGATTCGAATTTCTTTTAATGCGCATTGCCCAGTAATTCGAATCACTTTGGATGGAAACATGGCTAGTGTAGCACTTGACGCCGCCTGGGTGTCCCAGCTCTCGTCTCTGCGGCACAGTGACACAAACATGCTCTTTAATCCACAATATACAAATACACACGTCACATATGTTATATAACGTTATCCACCGCTCCATGGATTGGTTTTTCGCCGACTTCGTTAAAAACAAATGCACATGGCCAGGCGGAGGGTTAGCAAAACAGCAGAAAAGCATCCAGACTTGCATAGTTCCACTTTAATGGGCAACGCTTCACTCAGTATTTCATGCTTGTTCCATTGTTTGCAAAAATATGTGAATAAAAACAACTTTATTAGGAATTCAGAGAGAAGGAGAGAAGAAAACAAATGTGAGGAGCTGACACTGGAGTACAAATGCAACGCAGTGATATCTCAAGAAAAGAGCGACAGGCCGCATATCATGTATTTCCTGTCAGAGTCGGTCCGCACATTACAAATCAGATTAATTCAGACTCTTTGCTGTTAAAGTCAACATCATTTCATTTCTCACTCCAATCATGTGTAACCTCCGTGAGCACCATGAGAGCAGACGAGTGTTTGCTCAATCATATCAGGACACTGAAGCTAATCACATGAAGAAGTGAAGTTCCGAGAATCACGAGCCGTCTTTAAACATGAAGCCGAGTCTCGAGTGTTAATCAGATCCGGGCATATGTTCCCTTTTTCCTTCAGAAAATATGTGACCCTGGAGAAATGTATTCCCATCAACCTCGAAAAACCTGCTTCATTAAAAATCACGGTGGCACTTTCACCATCTGTGAGACCGTGAATAACAAGTTGAAGGTTTTAAACAGTGATGACTGGTGTGGAGTGAAGTCCAGACCTCCATCTGAACCTGAACCTCCTCCCTCAGACCAGTGGGAGGTGTGAGGAGGGCTAACTGTTTGTTCTCTGTAGAAGACGACACAGTTTAACAAGAACAAATACACTCCCTGACAACAAAACAACACATTTCTGGTGGAAAGACTTTTTTTCCCCCCACAATTCAAGACAAAATGTGATTTTTTTTATTAGAGTGAGTTGGCAGCCGACGTCCCGACTCTGGGACACCGAGGCCCAGTGGGAAACTTTCTGTGCTGTTCTGCCAAAATAAGATCTGTTACATAAATAAATGAGTTAACTCAAAGTAAAAACTGGAACAAGAGAGACTGAAGATTCAGAACTGCACTTGGAGAGCCAGGCCAAGAAATGTTAAAGATGTGAAACTCGGAGTAAGTACAAATAAAGAAATGTGTTAATCTCCATTAAAAAGCAGAGCTGACATTAGAACTAACACATCACCTAATGTGGCAATGGACATTTTATCTGCTCATTAAAACTCAGCATTGATTGTTAGACACTCAGCTATAGCGTGATAGCATTATGGATATTTTAATAATTTTTGTATTGATCGTGTAATATTACAACGAGGCCAGGAGACGGTGTGGCCTTGGGCTCGGCCACACACATTCGTTATTACACAGACACACATTAATAAGCTGGACAAGAATTACCAGAAAACACGATTTGCATTAGAGGAAATAACTTAATGGATCCATACAGTAGTCTATATCTGACTTACAACATTTGCATGAAATATTAAGTCAGTACAGTATGCCACTTTATGTGAAGTCATATGTATTTATACTATATTTTAATTGCTCTCAACATTCCTTTGCATCTTATGTAGATTTTCTAAATGTGAGGTTTGTGTATTTAATGTACCACAAGGAAACCGTAGCGGAAACGTTAGATTGAATGCATCATGTAGTGTGGACCTCCCGTTTTTTAGGTGATGGGCACCTGTATTAACCATACTTGAAATTGCATTTTCTCTTTAAAAAAAAACATTAGTTTTATGGTTGCTGTTATTAATGTACCCTGAATTGTGTATTTTAACTTGCACTTACAGTCTATTTATGATGTCTGTCTTTATGTCAAGGACTGCAGATGGAAATTAGCGTTCTCGCTAAATCTGGTGCAGCCATCTTTTTATTTCTTTGAATAATTAATGTCACTGCATGCTGTCCTGCTATAAACTAAATAAACTGAACTAAACAGGGTTTAGCGTGATGCTGAGAGAAGGAAAGCATATTTGCAGAAGCACAGAGAGAAGTGGCATGACAATAGACAGCAATGCAAAGTGAAGACAGCAAAAGATTTTACTGAGGGAAAGGAGAAGAAAAGGAAACAAACAAATATACTGAAGAGTAGCCCCACGCACGCCAAAACAGAAAGCGAAAGAAAGCCGGAGACGGTCTGCAGCCTTGGGCGCAAATGTTCAGTTAAATTGGAAGACAAGGATAGAGAATGAGGGAACAGACATGCAGATGATTGTCCTGGTCTTTGAAAAATAAAGTATTTGATAAACACCACAAACATCCTAGATGTTACAAAGAGTCTCATTTAAAGCCCCGTGCCCTCGGGTTGCCATGGTGATTTTACCTGCTTAGTTATGACTGAGTGGGATTCACTTGAAACTCAAACTTACAACTGTTATCACATGGAGTTACCTGTGTGTGTGTGTGTGTGTGTGTGTGTGTGTGTGTGTGTAGTAGTGTTTCACAGAGACTTCAAGTAACTTCATGAATGGGTCTCTGGCGGCGGCGGCGGCAACGGCGACGACGACCAGAGGGGAACCGTAAGTTTCGCTTTTACCCACCACGTCTCTCCCTCGACGCAGAGGGGAGGGGGGAGGAGGGGGGCGGTGATTCGTACCCGTACAGGGAAGTTACATAGTGCAGTTTCAGTCGACGCGACCCGGCTCAGGCTGCAGTGGCAGCACCATTCATCCTATTAACCATTTTTCTACCATTGCAATGAGTCTGGAAACATTATTTTAAGGCCGAAAAACTCTGCAATGTTACTTTAATCGGATTATAAATAGGATTTTTGGACTCATGTAAACGCTGTCAACCTGTCTGTGTGGATGTGTGCGGGTGTGAGAGAGTGAGTTGGACTTTAAAGAAAGTGATAAACACCATAAACATCTTAGACGTTCCCAATAATCTGGTTCTGGTGTGCAGCAGTGTGAGGGTTCATCACAACAAAAGATAAACCCCAGGCAGAGACAGGCACAGAAAGGCCAAGAGAAAGGCTGTATAATATGGTATATGAGTAAAAAAGGGATAACCTCTCAGTATTTCATGCTTGTTCCATTGTTTGATCAGTGCAGCTACAGTATCCTACACAGTGAAACCCGACTCCTCTGTGAAGCCGGTTGATTTCTGGGCCTCTCCTCCGGCTTCCAGCAGCTTGATCTCTGCTCCGCTCTCAAAGAAAACTCTGAGTGCTCTTTTCTGTCTCAGCCAACTGGCCGGCCGGTCGGGCAGCAGGCCTCCAACAGCTCTGAATATAAAGCAGAGTCAGGGAGCGTTGATCATAGATATATATAAGAACTAGATGACTCACCCGCAGCTGTTTCCCAATGACAAAGCGTAGCCAGTAGGGCGGCCATCTTGGGACGGGCAACTCTCTCCCTCAGAGCATTGAGCCTCTGCTGCATGTTCTGCTATAATGACCATAACTTGCTCAGTTTTTGTCCGATTTCAAAACAGTTTGGTTTTTTATGAACGTTTATGCAGTTATGATGCAGCATATTTAGAATCACGGATCATTTTAATAATGTATTTTTTTTTGTAAAAGTAACATTATAGTGACATTATGCAAATAGTTAAAGTAATAGCTACATACTGATTTATTTTTCACAGAGTTATGAATGGTTTTTTTAGTGCAGATGACTGGATCACCTATCTACTGCACTGTAACTGCAGCCAGAGTCAGAGACAGTTGCCCGTCCTCATATGGCCGACTGTGAGCTACGCCTGCGTGTAGTCCGATCCACCCCCTTGGCGTTGATCACCAGCTCGCTCCATCTGCTATTCAACATAAATACAACAAGTGTGAAGGGAAAGACGAGGCAGCAGCTCAGATCATTCATCAGCAAACTGACTCATCATGTCAGAGACTTTAAAGCCTCAGTTTACTCTGTTGTCCACTAACAAGTGTTGGACAAGAGCTCACTGTGGCCGTGAACTCCTGTAATATATAATACTGGAAGACAGCGCAGTGAATTAAACTTACTTTTGCAAAATTGTTATTATTTTTTATGAGAGAAAAACATGCATGACAAGCTTCTTTTACTATACAGCCAAAAACAAAGCCCCAAAATACAAGAAAAAACACTGAACTTGAGGAGAAAATGACCTAATACCAGTGAAATGTTCTCTGTGCAACAAGATCATTTTACTTTACGTTTTTTTTAATTTTTTTTTAGGGTGAACTTTATTCTGGACTTGCTACAGTGCAATAATTAAAAATACACCTTAGTGTTTTATGATTAATTCTGAATGCTCACATTTTATCACATTCTTAATTTTAGCACAGAAAAAATGAATACTAATGTACGTGTAAATTACTTGATATCAGTTTGGTGAAACAAGTTGGCTTCCTATACACCTTCATCTCAAAACAGGAAACAATTTGCACATATAGAAATGCGCATGAGATATAAATGTAATGTTAAAGTGTCATGAGGGTTCGAGCAAATTAAATCTTTCTTTTCTTTTCCTGTTTAAGAAATATGTTGAGCCAGAAAAAGTACGTGTTGTAGTAGGCTATGTGTTTTTAAATGTAGCTTACTAGTAATTTACTCAGTTTTAACATTCCTCTTTAACTGAAGCATCATGATCAATTCACGAATATATCCCGAACTCAAAGACAGAAACTGGTAAATAGCTTTTAAAAACAAACAAGATAATTAATCTCATATTTCCAAATCTAAGGTTTTAAATCTTGGCATGAACAGGATCATTTTAAGTGTACTAATATTTATCCACAGAATTACCAACAAATCCTTGTCAGTGTTTTTCCCAAACATTGACACTGTTTCTTATTCAGCTCTGCCTCCTAATGAATGAAACATCTTTCACATCTCTCTCTCTCTCTCATTATATCTCTCACTTTCTCATAGTTTTATTCCCCTCACAAAACGGCCTGGATCTCCATCCTGCACCCTGCTGCGGTCACACAGGCTTTTAAATAATCAATTTGGCATTTCTATTAAGCTGTTAGGAGTCAACTGAACGGAATGAGGGGCTGAATTAAAGAAATATTCAGAACAGTGTGTTCAGAGTCCTTTATTCCTTTAGTTTGGTTCATCTGGCAAACTCAGAGTGAAGTAAATTGGACTCAGGGGGCACTAATTAACTGAAAACTTTAACGTTCATGTGAATTTTCTCTTGTAAGAGAAGAGAGAGAACAGTGGTGTGATTTGTGGATAGCACCCAGAGGGAGGGGAGGGGATCTGAAAACTGAGACGTCTGACCTGAGCAAAACGAACCGAGGATAACGACTGACAACAGTTTTTCTTTCAATTCACCATCTTGTTGATTGCATGATGTAATGGTTATAACATCAGCATTTAGATTCAGTAATTAAAGCTTCGTTTAAGACACAAAGGAAACGTACAACCAACGTCGTGATCTTGTGCGACCGATGTTGTCTGGCCTGTCCTGAGTGAGGGTGACAATGCAAATCGTTTCGCCAAGAGGTCAATGACCACTTGGCAGTTGGGTTTGCTGGCTGTCAGTGGCTATAATCGCGGACCTCCGTTAACACTCATTTCATTTCCAGTTACATGGGACTGACAAGGCCAAAGACGACCCAGAGCCTCAGTCGCAGAGTGAACACACAAGCACCAAAACAGTCCAAGTTCCAAAAACCTTTACTGAAGGGCAGGCAGAGGCATACACAGGAAGGCAGTCCAACTAAAAAGGCAAACAAATCCGAAAAAGTGCAAGGCAGATCTCCAAAAACCAACCAAAGACAAAAACAGGTCATACACGAAGGGTTTAACAAAAGACAAACGCGAGAGAGTAAAGCACACGAAGGTAACAATGACAATCTGGCAAAGGAATGGGCGTGACACATGGGCTTAAATACAGCCCATGTGTGGAGATTATTGGCGGGAAACAGAACAAAGGAGCTTGACAGGAAGTGATGAACCACAACAGGAATAAACACAAACTACAAAATAAAACAGGAAGTCTAAACACATAAAGACAGAGACCTGACAGAGACAGTCGAGAGGGAGGGAAAGCAGAGAGGGAAAGAAAATAAAAATCCTTGTCAGCACATAACCTTGGAGAAGTGTGTCTTTTCACTGTTACATCGACAAATAGGGTTAACTTACTAAATTAGAGGTCTGATCATTTATTATCCTCCCAGTCAGCCACTGGTTTTGGAGCATGTTAGCCTTTACCTGTTCTGCATACAACACATCCATCCACCACACTGACCTCAGACCCTCTGATGTGACATATGATCCACCACTGACCTCCCATTCGTGTCTATGAGGCACCATCGCTCCAAGCTCTTTAGTCTGATTGAACTCTTACATGTGAAATCACGAGGATCAGTAATGACCACAGAGAGAGCGACAGGAGCTGGACTGCACCGTTTAGTATGTAACTGCATGGACAGATAACAGAAGCAGCAGACCCACAGGGACAGGTCTGGCTGCAGTGAGTGCAAAGACTGTGACCGAGGTCAGTGAGAGGAAAACCTCTGACAAGACGCTGCATAATCTACAACAGCCTGGACTGAATGCTACCTGTGCTATAGCTGTGTTGGTTTATAACCACATGTCCACGCTGTTTCATTTCCCCCCTCTGGCTTTTGGCTGCACCGATTAAATGAGTCCATTTTCCTTTTGGTGGGGTTTTGGTCCAACGGCACCGAAGATAAGAACAGCACAGGTTTCACTGAGAAGCTCAACAAAGACTCTGCTACAGTAAAACGGCAAATTAGCATACGCAATAACCAGAACCCAGAGACCGTAGCAGCTATACATGGAATTGATCCATCATTAATTTATTACCAGTGCTTTCCCCACTCTGATGTGTATTTATGAGAAATACTGGGTTGTGTTGTTAAACAAGTCAAAGCCAGGCTTATCGTGCCCATTAAACCCAATTTGAGTTATCACCGAGTCATATGAATATATTTTCGGCCCGTACCAGGTCCGTATAGCTCACTTGGTAGAGCAGGCGCTCCATAAACAGGTGTCAGACCTGGTTCAAGCGTGTCTTTCCCCCTCTTGCCCTCCCCATCTTCAGCTGTCCTGTCAAAATAACCCCTTTTCTACTGTGCTGCTAACCCTCCTCCTGTCCATGTGCATTTGTTTACAATGAAGTCAGCGAGAAATCAATAGAATCAATAGAGTGGTACATAATGTTATTTTTTCATCTACCATGTCACCCTGTGTATATTTGTGTAGTCTTATCGTCATAAACAAGAGATTATGGGTTACGATTATGTTGCTGTATCGCAGAGACGAGAGCTGGGACACCGGGTCAGAGGCTCTGATGTTACCAGGTTGGTTTTCAGCCAAGAGACGCTCGGTGGAAGGCAGAGAGCCTCCATTCTCCCTGGAACTAGCTACTAGTCATTGATTTAACCAGAACTAGGACTCTGGAGCTGCTTAATTGAAGTATAAATGTAGCAGAGTTGAGCTAAAAATCCAGCATTCCTCTTAAAAAAAAAAAAAAAAATCCCTCGTCACAGTCACGGGGCCCGGGGGGAAGTCCACCCTGCCAGTCGCCCTTGAAGCCCCTGATCACTACTATTGATCATGATCTAAGAAACAACAACATGCCATCCCAAAGTTGTTTTTTTTTTTAAGAAGTTTGGGCTCTTTGCCTTTAAAGGGATACTTCAACATTTTAGCAAATTGGCCTATTGCTATAATCGATATAGATAATATAGAGTAGGTTTGTTACCTTTAAAGGGACAACGAGGAGTTTTGGAAAAGCGAAGTGTTTTCACACTACATTTATGAGCCTCCAAGCGCACCGTAGAAATTCTTTGACCGGCGCAAGACAGACTCATGTTTTCATTCATCAAGAATTAAAGTCAGAGGTTGGAAGACGATCACATACCGTCGTAGTTCCAACCATAAACGGCGATTCGGCGGCGTTATTCTCATGACTCGCCACAAAACCGAAAGTAAAGAAACGCTGGTCGGCTCGCCCAGCATTTCCGCCACCATTAATAATAACAAAATAACAATAGAGACAAAACGATATATTTATCGAAAATGGGCCCATTAACAAGTGGTAACGTAGATTCATCCACATTAACGTGAGACCAAATAGAAACTCCTCGTTGTCCCTTTAATTGTCGGTGCAAGCTATTTTTAGAACGGCGGAGCAGAGCCGTGAGCTGCTCAGAGCTACGATACGGAGGCTCATGATTTGTTGGTTTCCCTCATCAAACTCATCAAATACACAATCCAACAACTCCACAACGCTCTGGTGGACAAGTTGTGACCTGCACATTCACCACGCTATGAGATAATAACACAACGTTACCAGACTGAGTTGTTTTAGAGGGAAATACAGAGACTGCTTGCAGAAAAACCGCTCCCGACGGGAATGCGCATCAGCGGTTTTGCATGAATTTACCTCGAAAACAACTCTGTCTGGTAACGTTGTGTTATTATCTCATATAGCGTGGTGACTGTAGACTCTGCATATGGGGCACCTGCGCAAACCACTGAGCCAAATGGCGCCCCACGTCCTCCCAAAGTGTCCTGCTAAATCAAATGAAACATCATGTCAGTACATAGGATGCAGGGCTCCACAGATCCAAGCTCCTCAGCCGTTCCTTATAAATGAGCCCAGACACAAATTTATTTCAGTGGTTTTATCTTGTCATTCACCACTCAAAGCTCATGACCTGAACGGACACTTTGTAAATCAGATCTACTCCCTCAATGCTCCAGTGAAACCGGGGTCGTTGCTCTATACCTGTCAAATTCATGCCTTTTTGAACAAGACCACAAGAAACTTTCACTCCTTCACTGGGGAAACAAGTCACCAATATATTTCATTTATTTTTCCTCCTCCTGAGAATTCATTAAAATGTCTTTACTCCAAGGCCTGACGGTAACAAAAACCTCCACAGACTTCCGGTCATGATGCCATTTTACACACATTTTTTTTTTGAGTGAAAGCACAGCTCTCTCTCTGCTAAGAGGCAAAAGAGCTATCTCTTTGAAATGAAAACAAAATTGCTTTTCCTCGTGTTCCCCATTATGGTCCAGTTTCGGTCACGACAGCCAAGTGATTTTTATCAAACCTTTCAGACATAGCAGCAACTAATCTTTCCTCAACAAAACAGAAATGGCATCAATCTGCTTTTTTCCCCCTCTTTTTTTCCACAGGAGATGGTGAAATGATTTTTTTCTTTTTTTCCAACAAAGAGGGTGAAAGAGCCAGTTAACAGAAAGTGACAGTGTCTTCTCTCAACCCTGAAGCGTGTCACTCATCCAGAGGATTTTATTATAGGAAGGGGAACTGGAAAATTACAGAAAAATCTCAATTGAAACCATTAAATTGCCTGTAGTAGTGTGTCTCAGGTTAGTAGATTTAAAATCTCTCGCCCCTCTCTGATTTGGACACGGAGCAGCCAGCTGGTTTCTCTGTGTGTCCACAGGCCAACAAGGTGTGTGAGATGCTCATGTTGAATGTGTGTGTATAACTGTGATCCCTTTCTTTCAGGCTCTGGATGTATTATCGGATTCCCCTGCTGTGTGTGTGTGTGTGTGCCCCCTTTTTTTTTTTTTTTATCATCCGACTCCCCTGCTGTCTATACTCTCAGTAGGTTTTCATTATCAGATTCCCCCCGCCGACTCTCTCTGCACGCCTTCCCCTAGCTACTCTCTGTTTTCAGATCTTTTCCCTTTAACGTGCAGACCCGCGCTCAAAGCCACCAAAACCTCCTCTCTCCCATGTGGGCTCACAGTCGCCCCTCTTGTCCGCTGAAAGGGGGTGTGTGCATCTGAGCTAACACAGAGCCTTTCTATTCAGTGTGCTCAGGCTCAGCTGCCGTGAGCTGCATGAAAAATGGGGGAAGCATTTTGCATGCCATCTTTTTTTTTTTTTTTTAATGCTGCTGGATCTCCACTTGCATTATTTTTTCTTAATGCTTGCAAATGCAACACTGATTTAGTCTGGAATAACTCTGCGAGGTGGCTGCACATATACAGACAGTTTTAACATATTTTAATAAATAAAACATGGATGTATCAGCGAGTATTGAATGTGAATGTGGGTTCTTAAGTTAAATCTCAGAAAAGGTGTCTCTGTGGAAGAAAATAAGACGGGATGGAAGCCAGGATAAAAAGAGACTCCATTATTTTCCAATGGATGTGCATTACAGCTCTTACACTATGCAATTTTACCAAAGGCAAGAAAAGAAGGGTTTGTTTGAAGTGTTACCACTTTTCTAAGTTTGTAGTTATTTCAGCTGTGGTGCATAAGAATTGCTGCGATTACTCTCAACTCCAAATATTTTTTTGGAGGGGGGGTAAACACTCACCTCCTGCAGACTTGTGCTCATAAAAAGATAAGGCATGGGCTGCAGGAAGAGTAAACTCACAGTGGTTCAAATGAATTTCAATGGTCACATTTTAATGCACAGCACAGTTGAAATGCTACTGCTCTTTTTAAAAGGTGATGGAACCATAGCTATGTTTTGATTAAACTTATCAGTGTGAATAATAACGACATGTTAAGTTCATATTTCCACAAGTTGGACTGGTGTCGCCTCAGTTCAGCCAATGATCAAACACTTGGTCAGACATTTGTATCGTCCACTTTGTCACTGTTGCCGGCTCATTATGACAGCAGCAGTGAATACTTTAAAGAAATAAAGAAAGCCAAGAGAGGAGATAAAAAATTTGCACACAGCTCCGTTAACACCTCCTCCTCCTCCTCCATGCTGCTACACCTGCAGTGCCTTAATGCTATATCAGCCAACCGAGCTCTCTCATAATCTGGACATGCTCAGGTCAAGTCTTCTCACTTCTATTCTGGCTTTGTGTGTGTGTGTGTTTTTTTTATCATCTTATTCCCATTCTCATCTTTTCCTGTTTGACAAAACCGTGGACCATGGAGTGAGAGACAACAAACAAGACAAGTCACTCGTTTATTTCACTTCCCTCCCCTGGGCGAATACAGCCATGTCTTTCCTCTGCTATCTCCTAAAAAACAATGAGGTTTTACTGTCACTCATATCTGCTCTGCTAGAGCCACTGCCTATCTTGTTGCTTCCAGGAATCAGTGCTGGATATGATCAATGTTTGTGTTTTACCTGTGTGACCATTAAAATAGTTGCACATAGCCTATAACTCTCCACACACCAAAATACAGTAGGCTACAGTGATTTATTTCACAAACGTTTTGGGCGT
This sequence comes from Trachurus trachurus, assembly GCF_905171665.1. Classification (NCBI taxonomy): domain Eukaryota; kingdom Metazoa; phylum Chordata; class Actinopteri; order Carangiformes; family Carangidae; genus Trachurus; species Trachurus trachurus. Next base: position 8,704,162 of record NC_139900.1, read on the forward strand.
TTTCATTACTTTGATGGACTTGAACAATCATAGCTGTTTTCACCCCGCTGTTTGTCCTCAAAATTAGAAATCTCAATCTTCGTGCCTGTAGAGAGAGAGCTCAGATGCTGCACTGCTTTGGTCCAGCAGCAGCATATTGTCAAATATTTGATGAATTGCACCAAAAGTTCATCTGTTGTGCCCAGAGGATGATGATTTTAGTAATTCAGCAATCCCCCGAATTCATATTTTCCACCAAAAGTATGTGCAGACATCCTTTGTTGACATATTAGGAATAAAAAGAAAAAGTCAGTTGATTTCTATTTAGCCTAATTTAGCTACTTCTGTTGTGCTGCATATTTAGAGTGGGTTGGTAACATAATGCATCCCATTTTAAATCACAGTATATTGGGGTTTAGATGCCATTGCCATTGACTCTGTCTTTGCATTTGTTTTGTGGCACTTTTGTTGGTGCCACCACTTTTGCAGTTTTTCATCAAATGCCAGCAGCACAGCTGTCAGATATCCTCTGTGCACCATGTGTTGCCAAATTGGACGAGGGGCATTGGACTGACAGGAAGTTGCTCTATCACAGCTTTAATCGCCCCCAGAACCATGTGATTCACTCATGGGGGTGATGAGGGAGTTCAACCCCTCTTATTAAGACTCCTAAATAGGGCTGTCAGTTTTTAGAAAAATGACATTCGAACGATTATTGAATGACCCGTAATTCGTTCGGATATATTCGATTATTACCCCCCACCCCCCCCCCCCCCCCCCCCACCCCCGCGCGCCGCCGCAGCACACACAGTCGCGGTGTTTTATTTTGAAAATTGACCGGATACTCTCGTTGTTTCATGTTTGACTTCCTGCCCAGCTTGACGCGATTGCTCGCGGCTCTCACACAAAATAGACCAGACGCTGCACGGCGCGAGCCGGCCGCGGAGGTGCACGCCGCGACACCACACCAGCGGTTAATATGGGCACAGAAAGTAAACTGGCTCCGCTTCTCGGCTGTTCGCGGCCCTTCCGCGTCCGGTGGACGTTCCGCGGCGCTATGCAGGCACCGGGCACTGCAGCCAAAGACGGTAAATAGAGTATCTTTGCTGCAGCCTGCATATCGAGCAGGTCATTACTGCTCGAATACGAACTTTTCCCCCCACAATCGAACGAATATTCGAATGTCGAATAAAAAGTGACAGCCCTACTCCTAAAATAGATTAAAATAACATTTAAAGCAGGTTTGAAATATATTTAAACATAATATTAAATGACTTTAAATTAATTAAATATTACTGCATATCCCCATATTTATATCTGGGACAAAGTGTTACAATTTCACACACCCCTAAAGTGGACCATACCATTTCTTAACTTAGTTGACTTAGTTTTGGGCTCAGGTAGCTGGCAGGTGCTGTCAAATCTTTGTTCCCTGCGCATTTTCAGGCAAATAAAGACATTTCAGGTAAGAGGCAGTACTTATCAGTTACTAACTAGCTGGTTTAATGCAGTTTGTTTTATTACCGCCAGAGTTTGTAAAAATCGATGTGTGAAACACCGGTGAGGAGCTAATTAGCTGGTAGTTACAGTTTTAGCTAGCCGATGTTATGCTGCGTTTGAGACAACTCGGAACTCGCAACTTTCCGACCTCCTCATGTCAGAGCTCCCACTCGGGGAAGTCGGAAAAAAAATCTACCCCGACTTCTTCGAAAATTAGTTGTCTGACAACAATCAACAGAACCCGATTTTTTTTTTTAAACGCGAGGCACTTTGAATGTAAAGTTAGTGTCCCAGTCCGCCATGTTTTTGGTTATTCCGCCGGTTAGTCCGCCGGTTTTTCGGTTACGCTTTCGGATCTCGGAGATTCCGAGTTGTGTCGAACGCAGCAGTAGCTAGCTAGCTAGAAAAAGTAGCATACAAACGACGCAGGTTTGTAATTTTTTAATGAGTTTGCAAACTCAACTTGTTTCCTGACTCCGATTATTCCTGGTGTGATGATCATCCTTCAGCTGTGACGTGAGCAACCATCTTACAGCCTCTAAACTGCCACAATGGCTGTAACAATAACAGCAGGTAAGAAGGAAGGAGGTAAAATAGATAATACATGTTATTATCATGATGACTTCCCCTCACTATCGTCCCCTCCTCCCACCAAGTATCAGCGGCGGGGAGGCTCGGATGAGAGGAGGAGGAGGAGGAGGAGGGAGGGAGTCGTTTCTGAAGTTATTAAGTGGAACTACAGTCAGACACACACACACACACACCGCATTGTGGTCAAAGTCTCTCTCTCTCTCTCTCCCTCCCTCCATCTCTCTCTGCTCCAGTCGGGGGTTTGAGGAGATCTCTCTTGGAGCTGGAGAGGAGAGGTCTGCCGTCTCTCTCCTCCGGCAGCCACCGGGCTTCTCTGCAGCCTCTTCATCCTCTTCATCCTCTTCATCATGGATCTGGGGACTAAATCAAGAGTCGCTTGGATTACTATCGCCCAAGTCACCGTGCTGCTGCTTCTTCTCCTTCTTGTCTCCAGCTCGGCCGGGACAACCGCAGAAGGTGAGCAGCAGCAGCAGCAGCAGCAGCAGCAGCTGTGCAAGGACCCCCTTGCTCCTTGCACTTTTGTTTTAACCTCTACTGAATTATGGCCCTATTTATTATAATGTAATATTGTAATGTAGTTTGCATTTTTATAATGCTGACGACGTGTGCTGCTGCCCTCTTGGCCATGTCACCCTTGAAAATGAGATCTCGATCTCAACGTGTCTTTTTTACCTGGTTAAATAAAGGCTAAATAAAACAAAAGCAGCAGCCTGTGTTGTGTTGTTGTGTTGTGCGGTGTGCGCCGACACTTTCCCCCGGAGGAGCTGCGAGCGGAGCGAGTCCGGGCAGAGGAGGCTCTGAACGCGGCTTCATCCTCCTGTCACCCTGCCTGGAAAACACCAGTCTTTCTTTTACTAGATTGCAGTGTTGTCTCATGCAGGCTATAGTTGTTATGTCAAGTTGGATAGATTACAGGTATTTATTTATATTGTGGTGGTTGACGCTAGTCGGATATAGGCTGCAGCGCGTCTTGGTTGCGCACCGGCACTTGGTTGTAAAGAAGATATGAGGACAGTTGAAGTGGGTTTTATGTGATGGTGACTGTTTCATTGTTATTTAGTCATCACTATAATCAGGTAGCACATTGATTGGAGTTCAGTAACCCACCACCACCACCACCGCCGCCACCTCCCTCTCCTCCACTCAGGTTTTTGTCGCATTTAATTAGCAGCTTATTGGCTTCCAGGGTCAAAACAATCATTCCCTAGGGGGGGGGTCGGGGGGATATTTGCACACACAGTCGAGGAGAGAGGAAGGAAGTTGTTGTCTTTCTGTCAGAGAAAAGAAATCATTGTCATCCAAACGCGTCAGGAGCTACTTCATCCATCCGCTGCTGTGCGTAAAACAACGTTACTGCTTTGTTTTCTGGTTAATTGGCTGCTCAGCGCAGCGCAGCGAGCAGCCTGGGACCGAGCCACGTCTGTGCTGCTCACACACCGAAACACCAGAAAGCAGCCGATGTGTGAAGCTGCGTGTGTGTGTGTGTGTGTGTGTGTGTGTGTGTGTGTGTGTGTGTGTGTGTGTGTGTGTGTGTTAGAGAGAGAGAAATAAAATGTTTTTATGCAGGTATATAAGAGGTGTGGTTGGGATTGAGAGGTTGTTAGTTTGATTATTTGACCTTCCTGTTTTGGAATGAAGGAGGAATTGTCTTGATTTTATCCAAATGGTTGAGTTATTTTTGTGCCAGTTTACTACAGGTTTATGAAGCTGTGCAGACATGAGGAGAAGAGGGAGAGAAATCCAGGGCAGTTTAATGCACAAAGACCAGATAAGCAGAGAAATTGAGATGTAATTGAAGCAGATGGCTGTAAAAGTTACCAAACCATCCCTGGTTTTACTCTTCTCATCCACCACAAACTCACTGATATTGCCTCCTTATCCTCCCTTAGTTTGGCTCTATTTTTTAAAACCTCTTTGTGTTTTAATTCACTTCCTCTCCTCCAAGTATCATCATCCCATCCAATGTCTCCATCCTCGTGGCTTCCTCTGAGTTTTTAATCTGCTCCACATCCATCCCTCCCTCCCTCCCTCCCTCCTCCTCCTCCTGTGACAGACCATCTCTCACCCATCATCGTGAAAATGTCAAGATAAGCAACATGCCCAGTAATTATTGAGGTGTGCTGGTTCTGCTGCTGCTAAATGGAAAGGCTGAGCTGTCAGGTGCATGGTGGAGGAGTGAGAGAGACGTATTGCTTCTTCTCTTCTTCTTCTTATTCTGCAGTTGGAGAGATGAATGGAGAAGCCAGGGGATGCAGCAGGGCAGGGAGGGGAATACGCTTTTTTTTTGTTGAGTAGATGTGTAGTTTTTCAGGCTCTTCTCTCCTTACAATCTCATTTCCTCCAGCTGCGTCTCTCCTCAGATCCTCCTTTCCTCTTTTTTTCTTTCTGCTCTTTGCTCTTTTTCGCTCTCCGTCTTCTTCTCCTTTCCAGCCGTTTTCCTTTTAGCTTCTGTCCTCCTCGTGTCTGCTACCTGGATCTCTGCCCTCCTGCTGTATCTCAATCAGAGAGCTGCTGCTGCTGCTGCTGCTGCTGCGACGCTCTCTCCTCTTTCTCCCCGATGCTTTCTCTTCCTCGACATCCCACCTCTCTCTCCCTGCTGCATGTTTTCTCCCCGTTTCATGACCACATCACCTCGTATTTCTCTCTGTACTCTCTCTCCTGCTGCTCTTTTCTCCCTCTCTCCCTCTGTTTCTCTCTCTTTAGGTTATTTTCTGACTCTCTCGTTGCCTTATCCCCGCTGCTTTCTCCACTCTTGCTCGACTAACAAGGTGTTTCTTTGAAGTGCCAGACCTGGTGCTGATATTTTGTATTTTTCCAAGTTGTGAAAGCCTCCGAAACAACATGTAGTAGATAATATAAGTCTCTAATGAAACCCAGACTGACGAAATAATGAAATACTGGACAAAAGTGTTGAATGCGTTGACTAAATTAACAGGAAATGTGTAAAATGAACAATGAAATGAAAGATTTTCATTGATGTTGTCGTGCAGTCGTAGGCAGGGAGGGTTTCCTATCATATGAAATGACGTGAACAGTGACGGATCAATACTAGATGTGTAATTAAACGCTAGTAGTGGCTCAATGTATCAGCTTTCTATTGGTTCACCGTGAGATGTAAATCAGTCGTTTTTCTGCTCTCTGCGACTCTCATATTTCTTCTCTTTGGTTTTGGTTTCTGTCTTTGGCCTCGGCTGCTCCGCCTCCTGTTGTTTCGCTGTTTTCTCTCGCCCGGCCTGACCCAGCAGCGCACTCATCATGCACGGCCCATAAACCACGGCGGCGTAATAAGTTAAGTCTGCAGAGGTAGAGGGATCCCAGCTGCAGGTTTCACATCTCCATCCCCCCTCCTGTTGGGAGTTCACTGTTCATTATGGAGGTGGAACAAAGTGACAACAAAGTAGAAATACATATTTTAACAGCACACAGATGGTGCTCTGATGACTTGTTAGCCAGACAAGTGAAGCACTGGGTTTTTTTTTTTTTTTTTTTCCTGTGTGTCGAGATTCAAGATAGTCATGGTGTGAAACAGCTACCTGCAGGGCTGCAGTCAGTGTGTGTTTAATTGCTTTTTGAAATTAACAGCATGACACAGTCGCCACGTGCTGGATGCAGATGAATGAAGACGGGTCGGTTGGCCGAGCGCTTGCAGGGGAACGTGATGTAACTGGAAGGTTTGATCCCCATTTCTGACTCATGTGGTGATGTGGGTGAGCTTTTATGGCTGAAAATAGCTGCCAACAGACGCGCAGATGAGTGAACCAAAATAGCTGAACAAAAAAAAAAAAAAAAAAAACGAGGTGAAGGCTGAAATCAGTGTTGTCTTAATTGACAATTGTTGGTTTTGTACTTTTAGTTTGATGTTGTTTGTCATTCTGTTTTTAAAGGGGAACTATGCAGGTCCAGTTGCCTATTTGTTATTATATACGTTTTACGATGTGTATATCTGTGTAGTCTTTTCTGTCATGAACAAGAGATTACGCGTTATGGGGTGCGTTTGTGTTGTGGTGCCAACGAGACGCGAGGCGCTGATCTTGCAAGGTTGGTTTTCAGCCAAGAGATGCAAAGTGGAAGGCAGAGAGCCTCCATTTCCCCGTAACAAGTCATTTAACTCCAAGCAGTTTAATTAAAGGGATAGTTCAACACTTTGTCAAACTGGCCCATTGCCATAATCCCTATAGTCATAGCAGTCGGTTCGTTACCTTTAATTGTCGGTGCAAGCTATTTTTGGAACAGCGGAGCAGAGCCGTGAGCTGCTCAGAGCTACGCTACGGAGGCTAATGGGATTTCTTGGTTTCCCTCATCAAACTCATCAAATACACAATCCAACAACTCCACAACGCTCTGGTGGACAAGTTGTGACCTGCACATTCACCACACTATGAGATAACAACGTTAGAGTTGTTTTAGAGGGAAATTCATGCAAAACCGCTGATGCACGTTTCCGTTGGGGGCAGTTTTTCAGCAAGCAGTCTCTGCATTTGCCTCGAAAACAACTCTGTCTGGCAACTATCCCTTTAAGGTAAAAATCTTGAATAGTTTGTCTTTAAAGCTCACATGTTGTAAAAAGTGAAACTTCATTGTCTTCTTTGGTCATGAATCAGCTCTAGGTTTTATATTAATACTGTGAAACTATCAAAGCCTCCGTCCACAGAGAACAACAGACCAATCACTGCTCACTGCCCCTAAGCCCCGCCCACCTGCACCCACCTTGCAGGATCCGGTTCGTTGGAGTTTTTATCTGAAATCTGCTTCACTTTTTGGAGTCGTCACTCACAATTCGTGCAACTCATCATCTTAGGCGAAGCTCAGAGCTCCTGAGGGGGGAGATGTAAAACTACACATAGATGTAGTTTTTGAATCCCCGCAAATATTTCTTCTCATTTCAAAGAAAAAAGTTTGAAATATAGGATCAGATCTTTGAAGATAAGTGATGCAAAACCCAGATGAGAGCAGAAAAATCCCAAAATGGCATTTTTATAGATCAACACTAACATCCTGATTTGTATCACTGTAAAAAGAGCAAGGCCTGCTGTCAGTTAGTAGCAATTTTGCACTGACTCCAAAATCATACAGTGAGAAATCTATCACAAAGGGCAAGAGAAACCTTTTTTTTCCAGCAGAAAAAAAGACCAGAATCCACAGTTGCCTCGGGGCAAGTTGTGCTCTGAATAAAGCATGAGGCTGTCATCATTAGATGCGATGCACAAACAAGTCGGCCAGCCTAAACTTGTTTGTATGCCCATACACTCAGCTTTGATTGGAAACAAATTATCACCCGATGCCTTGGCTGCTGTACAAAGAAATTCTGGGAACCGAAATGGTAAATTACAACAACTTTTCTGAACATCACATGCTGATGAGATGTAAGAGTTTCAGAGTACTTCATGATGGACTGTTCCTCTCCAGTTTTGTTCCTGTAAACTGAGGCTTTAACCTCTGGGAGTCTGTTGAGAGATGCTTGTTGTTTCCCAGCAGCTGAACGGTGAAAAAACACAACAAAACAAAAAAAAACTTTAGAAAGTTTCACTGTAAAATCTGTGAGACGGCACAAAGAAAGCAGCTGACATGTCGCAACAGGCTGCTTCAAATTAATCAGTCAAATCTTGTAAATCCTCTAAAAGACATTCCTGCAGATGCACAGCTGCACCCCAATAACCTACGACATCTATCTGCACTTTTTTTTCCTTTTTAATTGAGGTGCTTGGACAGCTGTAGACCAAAGTGTTTTGCTAATGAGAGTACTTGTAATTAAGTTGCTAAGATGTTGTCAGGAGAAAATTGGGTTCATATTAAAACCAAGACTGTGAGTACGGCTACTTTAGCAGCTCTGTGAGGCTGTGATTGACAGTCACAATTTGTGATCATGCTGATGATCAGCTAGTATAATGTTCAACAAATCTGAATTTAGCATGCTGTGCTGTGTTGGCGTTAGTTTTGCAGGTATTTGGTTCATAATTAAAGTTTTTGATTAAAATTTTGACAGGTCAAGAGGAAATGGAGCGTGAATATCTCCATCAGATCTCACATATTAAGCCACTAACTGACATTTCACTAAAAAGCAGGCACGCTGGAAGATGTTTTCAGTAGGGGGGGCTGCCATCTGAATGCAAAACAACGAATCACACTGTTGTTGTCAAAATGTGTGAAATTAAGCATTCTGGTTTACCCTGAGAAGAAAGTAAAGGCAAAACAACATTTGCTTCAGATAAAAAAAGTAGTGACTGCATGAGGTTCCTATCATTGCAACGGCTAGAGTGTATGAAACTGGTCTAGAGGAGCTGTGGCTGGTCTTTTTTTTTAAATGTTTGGACTGGACCAGACTTTCAAAGGCCCGTTTCCTCTGCTTCACCATGAGCCTCTTTCAGGCCACACTTTCCTGTTCCACCACTTCTGCCCTATTCTCATCTTTATCTTGATAGCTGTATTGTCAGATAGGAGGCTCCCACATGCTTGAGCTTAAACTGCTGAATAATAAGAACAGACATGTCCTGTTATTTTCAGACTTCTATGATTATATTTTCATCTTATACAGCTCCCCACTTCCCGCGCTAATGCTAAAAGTACGGTTTTTCGAGGAGAAGCTACGAGAGAAAATATGCACACTAAATATATCTATTGTGTAGCACTTGAGACACCGGTACAGACTATAATGTTTTTCTGTAATGTTGGAAAGTTTTAATCCCACGTGGTTCATTTTCATTGTGTTAATGTAATTTGAGTTGGTACAACACTGGCATCAATATTTTTCAGTGTCAGACGGAGGATAAAAAAAAAAAAAACTAATTATGGTTTATAATGATGAAGTTTTGTTTTTCTCTGCTGCCTCCTCATTCTTGGACTCTCTGTTGTGGTTTTGGATAAATCCACAGCTTTTCAAAGCATAAATTCAGGGTGGACAAGACACGTCAAGTTTAGTGATGTTCTTCCACACGCTTGTTGTTAATTGTTAACTGTGCTGTGTAATTAGACATGAAGGCCACTGTTGTGCTCGTATGCAAAGTTTAAAATCAGCTCGGGGGAAACGTAGAACGATGAATGTATATAATCGAGGTAAACTCAGTTATTAACAGGGCTGCTTCATTTCCTCACTGCTGCAATTATACAAACACAAACATATTGTTAGACAGTTTATTAACATCCAATCCATTTAAGGAATTACTATGTAACTTTCCCCTCACTTTCTATCTATGTGTCAGTGTTAAGTAAGGGTTAGCAAGATGAGCAATTCAGAAATATCTTTTACATTTTGCATTGTTGTTGATTTTTATGTAATTTAAAATGACATTAGCACCATTCTTTTTATTTAACAAAAGTAAGACTAAAAGCCTCTTAAAATATCAAATGTTGTAACCACAAAAGAATCATGAATATCTAATATTTCATCCACCTACAGTGGATATAAGTGAACTTATAAAAAATATTATTTCTTCCAAAAACATTAAATTGAATAGATTATTATTATTTTTTTGCTATATTTTCTATATTTAAAATTTCAATGCATTTTAGCAACACTGGGCAGGATATATCACAAATTTGTCAAGAAACGTGGTGTTGCATTGCAAAAGTGAATTACATTTATTCAATATTTGAGTCTTGTAGGTTTTTATGAAAAAATACCTGTTACACCACTCGACATGAGGTTGCATCACATCATTGACCCTAAGTCATTCACATTCAAGGGTGTCCTTCTTTGCAACTGCAGTTCATTCCAGTGGACTGATGGTGGCTCTGGTTTGGATTGAGATATTAGTTGGTTCACATTGGTCCAGACTCAGCCAGCTTTGAGTTGAGGATGTCAAGGACGTTTGTAGAGAGATTCGTGGTCTTCAGACAGAGGATTTATTACAGTAACATGAATATGAGAAGAAATGTATTTGTCAGTCTTCAGCATGGAAACACGGGGCTGTGAGCATCATGTTAACATGCTGGTATTAGTTTATCTTGAGCTCTGCTGTGTCATTGTAGGAACACTGCTGATGGGTGATCTCTGTATAACTCAGCCAAGTTTATTAAAATGATGCTTAATTAGTGTCTGAGTGTTTGAGACAGGTGTAGTCACACTCCAGTAGCTTCTAGGTGTCATCTCATCCAATCCAAGTCACCTAGCGTGACCTCCTGCCTGTGTTTGTGGTGTTTTTGGAGGATTTTTCATGCCAATATCAGACAAATAATTTCCAGCCTATAGTCTGGTGTTATTTTACTTATATGTTAACTGTTAATTAGCAGGTATCAGTGTCAGTGCTTACTGGCTTAGGCTGTTTACTAGCTAATTATCCAGCAAATTGATTAGCCTTGGGTTAGCCTTGGAGTAAAATGCTGAAATGCCCAGCTGTGCTAACGATGCTAATGGGCATGCATACTTGCCACAGTTATCAAACTGCATATGCACTAAATGCTGAATCACAGAACTGCTCTTAAGAAATTTGTTGATGAGATCACAGAGGCCAAGTCCATCCTTATGGTATATATACACAGTTAATGATCTATATACAGTATAACTGCTGTTATGTACTCCATTATATAAACCTCTTGCAAGCAAGTGGGACAAAACAAATCCTATTTAGTATGTGTAATGAATGTATTTATGATATTTTGTTCAGTGCAGGTTAAAATGAGCTTTATTGGCTCCGGGTGTTTGAAGCAAACATGAGGTGAAAGTTTATGTTGACACGTTAATATGAAGATGAAGATGTACTGTAGCTGCCTGCAGTGGAAAAAGACACATCTGACCTGGTGCTAAACACAGCAGATTGTCTCTGTGGTGGAGACGGCTCTCTCTCCCCCCTTTAACGTATAGTTTTTCAGGCTGAGGCTATAAATCTGAAGGTATTCCCAGCTGGCATGGTTATTTCAGTGCAGCAGCGGTCAAGAAGCAGAGTGTACTATGAAACGTAATGTACATGAAAGCTGCGGCTCGGTGTGTGTTATACAGTAAAAAAACAAACGTATACGAATTACTTTATTAATCCCCAAAGGGAAATTTATTTGTCTGTCAGTTCATCTCCCATTTGCAGAAGAATTAGAAAGCCTGATGGCTGAAGGTACAAAGAATCTCCTATATCTCTATAGAGTCCATCAAGGTTTTATGAAGTGGATGATCTGAGTTGTTCTGCTTGGCCTCTACCATCCTCAGTGGTCATCTCTCCATTACATCGCTCAGTGAGTCCATCAGGGAAACATGACTGATGTCTGCTCTCTGAGTCTTCACCAACATCTCCAGCTCTTCACAACTCTTGTCGGGCAGAGAGTTAAACATTTCCCATGATGACTGACGCCAAAGGACCAACAGTTCATCTCCACTTCCAAAGCCTTTAACTCTTCATCTCAGCTGGAACAGGATGGCATCCTCCAGACCTGCTCCGTTTTCAATGAAAGAAGCTCCTCTCCTGAACAAACTTGCTCCTCACACAAGGATCCATCAGTAGTTGACAAGATATAACAAAAATAAGGCAAAGATTGAGTAAAAGCTCTGAGCTCCCAAACTTCACTGCTTCCAATTGAAACGCATGTTCGAGAATGACAGAGTCATAGTTGTGTCTCAATGTGGAGGATACATTTGAAGGCCGATTACGTCACCGCGTCCCAATTCGAAGGCTCATCCAAATCCGACTTTCTCTTGCCTGTTCTGGGACACACTGCACCTATTGCATCCTTCTTGCCCCCCCCCGTATCCCAAGACTCTTTACACGCTGTTATTATTAGCCACCTAGCATACTAGCTGTGGGAGGTGTAGCCATGCTGGCTCGTTGGAAGCGTGGTCGCCTGCTGTACAGAGCTCTGCTGACCGCATAGACCGAGGCGAGGAACTGAGGAGCTGTTGGAAGTGTAAAAAAGCCGCCACTGCCAAATGTTTTACGTTAGGACCAGAAATGCTCTGAAGGCTGGACCGTCCCATTTACCAACGGTTGACGTGGCCAGTGTTTCCTCCAGGATTTCACGCTGTCATGCTGTGTCTGTGTGTGTGGATGCCAGCTGCGCTAATTGCGGAGATACCGAAGACATGCGGACATGCGGCGGTGGTGTATTTGTATTCATTTATATTTATTGTATTTCATTTATAAATGAATGTAGAGGAAACTCTGCATGGCCGTCGGAAGGGCCTCCGTAGACCACGTAGGCTGCGTCCTCTTGAGGGATCCAGCCCCTGAATTGGGACACAGCTACACTCAAACTTAGGTCTGAATGTGGCTGCTTTGAAAGAGAGTAAATGTTGATAAGTCTATTTTAGAGATAATGAAATGATTTGGAGTTATTTACAAAAGATGTAAATAAAACATCAATGTGGATGAACAATGGGGGATCAGACCAACACCATGACATCATGGTGACAAGGAGTGATAGACAGAAAACATGATACAGGCATTATGTTACATATTGACAGACAACAGCTGGAAATAGAAGTAGCTGTCAACAAAGACTGAAAGAAATTGAAAAAAGCAAAGACACAAGAATTTCCTGCCTGAGAGGAAAGGAAAGGAACGTTTTTTGACAAAGACAGGAATCAGTCGTTTAAAGTCCATTACAAAAGGTAAAAGGAATCCACAGCTCACTCAAACCAATAACTTGTCCTTAAAGCGTTTATTCCTGGGAGAGCCACACCTCCTGTTCATCATTCACTTCATAATCATCTCTGACTTTTCTCCACACGTCATTTGGTTCAGTGCTCTGCTGGTGCCGGGGGCAAGGTCTGGCTGAGGCTGCTGTTCATCACAGTGAAGTGGAGGAGCTAAAATTTGTCCCGCGAGGTTTGATGTTTGTGCTTCTTCACTCACCGTAACTCTTTAATGGCGTCTGTGCTGCTTTTCACCACTCGATCTGGTGCTTAATGACGAGCACAACAAGCAAGGTGGTTTATTCAGTTATAGCTGGATGGTGAATAAATATACGACAGATCACGATATTGGGCATTCACTCTCTCACTGTCACCCCGTTGACACCTGGCATTAAAGGAGACATATTCTGCTCCTTTTCCACAGATTAAAATAGTTCCCAAGTGTCTTAAAGACATGTCTGTCACATGCTTTGGTCAAAATACCCCAAGGATCAAACATCACAGCTCTTTTCATCCTCTCTAAACAGGCCTGTTCAGAACAGCTGCTTTCAGTGCCTGTCCCTTTAAATGCAAATTAACAACTGCTTGCCCCGCCTCTTCTACCTGTTCCAGGTAGGAGTGGTATTATGCAAATTTGAAAACTAATGACATCATTGCCAGAAAACTGAGGGAACAGCTCGTAAAACCACATAGATTTTAACCTAGAAAGCCTGAAAATGACAGATTTTTTTTTGTCAGTTCTCACATTTTGGCGGCCGGAAGGCAAGACAAACACCTAAATATATGTTAACAAGCCTTCAAAAAGTGATATTTCCACAATATCTCCCCTTTAACAGGTGTCTTGTATCCAGATTGTATCAAGAATATATCTGGATACTATTTGTCCGGATAGCATTTATACCTGACATTAATATGCGTCTCCAGTGTCCACAATGAGATCCGATTGAGATCTGATCACATATTTGCGCCGGTAAATTAAAAACGTAGTTGTATGCAGATACAGGACACATTACCATTTACACTTGTGTTCAATGTGGTGGTTTGGCCGTTCGGATTACCATCCGTCCTCAATGTGTTTTTACACCAGTAGTTTCATGTGGTCAAGCATTATCTGATTGCAGTCCGATCACTGAAAATGAATGTAAATGCCAGAAGTAAACAGAGTGTGTGTTTTCGATCGATAATGTATGGGAAAATTAGCTTTTTTGGTCCTGTCACATTTGTGTCAGGTGATAAAAGGGAAGTTATAAGACAGCCACTACACTAAAATCAATTTTGACAGTTAAGTGTCTGAGCCGCAAAGTCTCCACAGCAAGAAAAAAAAATCTTTTAACAGTTTCCCAATTAACTTATCTGAAGATGTTAATATCTCCTCCTCCTCCTCCTCCTCCTCCTCCTCCTCCTCCTCATCTCCAAATAATGCTGGTTATCAGTTGTGGGCAAAGTTGAGAGCAAAGCGGGGTCAAGTTACAATGACGCACAGTTTATCATTTATTCATATAATGCAATCCTCCCTCGCACGCTCTGCTCTGCAGGAATGAAAGGGTTTTTTTTTTTTTTTTGCCTATAAGTCATTAATCATATTACTCATCACCCACAGATGGAAGATAGATGGTTGCTTTCACTTCCCCAACTGTCATCTTCAGGTATTCTGTCTGTTGTGCTCTTTTTACGCTCTCTCTCTCTCCGTCTCATCAGTCTTTCTTGAGGGTTTTATCTTCCCTCTGAGCTGATTTAGAGCCACTGGAGTGTGCGCTATAATCATACCCTAATGACAGATAATCTCAAGAACACTAAATGACTTTAATCCTAGCCCTAATGACAGATAATGCCACCGTACTCACCACTGATTTGCATTTTTCAGCCTCGTCCCATGGGTGTTAAAAAATTATGGCGGCAAGCGGAGAAGTTCCCTACCTGAGGCTGGGATTAGCAGACAGCTTGTTGTGTGCCTGTGAAGGAAGGAAGAAAGAAAGAAAGAAAGAAAGAAAGAAAGAAAGAAAGAAAGAAAGAAAGAAAGAAAGAAAGAAAGGCGTCCTGTCCTGTCTCAGCGACTGACTGTGAAGAGCAGTTTTCGGAGCCGTCAGGTGTTTTACAGGTGAAACAGATGGTTGTGAAAATCGAGGAGAAATTCATTCATATTCCAATAGGCTCAGATATTTATTTATTTATTTTTGCCACCTGTCCTCCTGTGATTACAGTACAACACAAAAGAAGAAGGTAATTCAGATTTATTTATGTCAATCTAGTGTTTCTGCCAATTACCGTATTGACTCGTGTATATATAAAATACTTTTTGAAAAGGGATAGCTCAACATTTTCTGTGTGGTAACGTTGTGTTATTATCTCATAGCGTGGTGAATGTGCAGGTCACAACTTGTCCACCAGAGCGTTGTGGAGTTGTTGGATTGTGTATTTGATGAGTTTGATGAGGGAAACCAAGAAATCCCATAATGAGCCTCCGTAGCGTAGCTCTGAGCAGCTCACGGCTCTGCTCCGCCGTTCTAAAAATAGCTTGCACCGACAATTAAAGGTAACGAACCTACTGCTATGACTATAGGGATTATGGCAATGGGCCAATTTGACAAAATGTTGAACTATCCCTTTAAGACAAAATCAAAGACCAATTGAATCTCTTTAAAACCATGTTTTCAGTATCAGTGTAATAACAACACGTAGATTGCAATCAAAGAGTAGTGGTTGGAATATTTATAACATCATTATGTAATTGTAACTGTAATATAGGCCTATTCCTCTTGCCGGTTAAGATCTAATGCAATGCGATGTTCGGACACCCCTAAGGTGGACTGTACCACATCTGAACCTCCGTCAGTTTAGCCTGTTGACCGCTACCTTATCACTTCCATACAGTCTATAGGAGAGACCTATCAGAAGGCAGCTCCTCCGTTGCGTCACTGTGTCGTGCCTTGGGTCAGGGTTAGCGCCGGCGCGTGTGTTTGCATGAATAAATATCTAGATCCCAAATATATGACACACATTTGATTTGCTGAAGGGGGGTTACAGTACAGAGATGCAGGAGGCTGAATGACAAATTCAAGGGTGTTATTTTTCAGGATGCTGGACGCCTTAAGACAATGTTGGTTATTTAAGCCGTGGTGGGAGCTCTGGGGGAATATTAGAGGTGTTTGATTAAGTATCAGAGCTCATGAAGAATCCCTCGTCTCTTCTTGGGATTAATCTGGTGAAGAAAACGCTGAGGAAGGTGTGAATTCAGGAGCCTGTTTCAGGTGTGGCAAAAGCCCCGTCTCGCGGGAATATATTGCTTTTCAATGAGCTAGTTGTTTGCACTGAGGAGAACATAAACCTGTGAATATAAACTATTTGGTGTGAACGTGTGGTGCAATGCAAACCTCCCCGGCCCTTATGATTCATGAGCGGGCAGCTTCAAGTGTGAGCCGGAATGGAGGTTGGAGGAAAGGGGAAGTCGCTGAGGGTAAAATCCCCCCCGCTTCATATTTCTTCTTTAGTGTCATTTATGGAAATGTGTGCAAGCAACGTGGAGCCATGAATGGGATGTGATGAAGTCAAGGTTACGGACCCGGCGTGGAGCCACCAGCCATGAATCTGGGGTTATTAACCCGGGAGCAGGTAGAGCTGACAGAGGACCGAGGACTGCAGTCCATCCATTTGAGATCAGGACCTGCTGCTGGACTGCTGGATTGGTTCAAGGCCGTCCCCACAAGAAGAACAAGCCTGACCCCCCCTGAAAAAATATCTATGAAGCCATTCATCATGTCTGGTTGTCATCATCATCATCATTACGGGGGACTGGTTGTTGCTAAGGATTATGGATCTGCTTCCATGTGTGGAGGTCATGAAGTTTAGTAACTCTCCTGATGACGTTAATGGGCCTTCACCTTCTCCAGCCTTATTTCTATCTATGGTTGATTTAAAGGGACAACGAGGAGTTTCTATTTGGTTATAAAAAAGTCTCACGTTAATGTGGATGAATCTACGCTACCCACACTTGTTTATGGGCCCATTTTCGATAAATATATCGTTTTGTCTCTATCGTTATTTTGTTATTTTAATTAGTGTTGGAAACGCTGGGCGAGCCGACCAGCGTTTCCTTACTTTCGGTTTTGCGGACGCTGCCCGGCGGGTCATGATAACAACGCCGCCGAATCGCCGTTCATGTTCGGAACTACGACGGTATCTGATCGTCTTCCAACCTCTGACTTTCATTGTTGATGAATGAAAACATTCTTGGCAAGACGTCCGTCATGGTAAATGTAGTATGAAAACACTTCGCTTTCCAAAACTCCTCGTTGTCCCTTTAACAATATTTGCATAATGAATCTTTAGGGTTTTCTACAAAGTTCCCAAAATAACACTCTATGTGTTTTATTTATTTATAAATGATGAACCACAAGTCGAGTACTGCCGAAAATGCTGGCATCTGTATCGGTGAGTACCGGAGTCCAGGCTCCAATCCAATACCACACGTAGTAGAAACAGGAATCTGTTTACCAGTTAGCTCCGTTAGCGCTCACTAACGCTACACACCAGGGGCTGTAATTTCGTGGCACAGTGGTTATATCGTCCGGCACAACACCGTGCGCAGCCAATATGGCCATCACATTCTGGATCCATCCATTTAGACTTGCACTTTACCTATTTAAACTTGCACTTGCACTTTAGAAACTGGCACTTTATACCAGGCACTTTACAGATCACATGCACTTTATGTGTAGGTATGACTGTGTATATGATTGTTAACCACTGTATAATTATTGTTCATTTCTGTCTGTTTGTGTGTTACCTGCCAAGGGACTACGGATGCAAATTAAAAAAAATAAAAATAAAATAAAATAAAATAAAATATGGCAACTTGGCAGACCGAGGTGCACCGAGATGCGTGTGGCGCCGCAGCAAGGGGAGGTGTCGGCAGATTCAGCTTGGTGCAGTGACAATTTTGTGCCAAAAGGCTGCGCCAGCTCCAACCTGGTCTACTCTCGCCGCAAAGCGAAGCGCAGCCGGTGCAGTGGTAATTTTGGCCGGTGCACGGTACAAGTTTGAGCCAAAATAAAGGCTCCCGTATTTGGCTGGGGAGCCGCATTTTCTATTATTTGCAGAGAGTGGTACAATAAATACAAGCTGACCAGTACTACAAAAAACCTGCATACTGGTGTATAGCCTATGTTGTACGTGTGTCGTACGTTGTTGTTAAAGTTTAGTGTTATTTCTCAGAATTTCATTTTTACATTGGGGACTCATGTAAACATGACGTACCGCACGTTTTTCTATCGATGAGGATCTATCTGTGGTTTTAGCTACTGAAAAACCATCTCGGTGTAGTTTTACGTCTCCTCTCTCGGGTTTCTTTGTTTTCTTAGAATAAAAGATTCAGAACATTATTCCAGATCCAGGTGTGACTGAGGCGCTCCTCGTCAGTTTGTTGGTTTTACTGTTACACTGCAGATAAAACAGCCCCTCTGTTGTGACACATTGGCTTTTGCTGTCACCCTCACGCTAACTGAAAATGATGAAGAACAGGCATCAAGCCAGAGAGAGACAGGTGGTGTCTCTAGGCTCTGGAGGAAAAAAAAAAAGGTGCGTTGGGAATTTTAAATGCGACATTTTCATATGTCCTCCCCCACCTTGAAATCTGGAAAGTGGCCCTTTAATTTCCTGCCTGTGAAGTGTGCATTATTCTACATTTTCTGCAAGGCTAATTGGCTAATATCTGTTTTCAGCATGAGCGCACCTACATTACTCCATACCTCGCAGCCCTGGCTCTAATGTGACCTCGTTACACACCAAAATAGATGCTGATCGCCGCTTATTGCTGTCGCTGCTGTGTGTGTTCTTTTTTTTTTTTTATGAAGTCAGTGCTGTGTGACCACAGCGCTGCAGCCTGCTGCTCCGATACTCTGCAACGACTGCTGATGAGACGAAGCAGCGCTGGTCAGTTTCTATTAGCGAGGAGGACAGAGCTGAGTCAGTGCCCATTAAAGACAGAGGGGTGAGGCTGAATTTCAACACAGCAAGACAAGAGCTAAATCAGAGCGAAGCAACCCGAGGTCAAACAGAGGTGAAGAGGAGCGAGGATGAGGGTGAGAAAGGTGAGGATGAGGAGGGTTGAACTTGGATAAGAGAAGGGGAAAATGGGGAGGAACAGCAATATAAAGTACGAGAGGATAAACTTCAGAGGTCAGGAGTTTGCAGACTCTCTGGTTGTAGTATTTCCTCTGTGTTTTCTCACAGCTGCGGTGACATTTTCTGCCTTTTCCATTTTATCCCTCACTGATTCTTTTTCGATGTTTATGTGCACAGGCCACCATCTGTTTTCTGGATGCACCGCCTCACATCTCGGAGATGATGTGACTTTATGAGATGAAGCAGGAGGCAGAGGAGGAGGAGGAGGGTAAGAGGGAGGAGAGCAGTTATGAGAGGAGAAGGAAAGGAGGAAGGAAGGTGAGGACAGAAAAAAAGGGAAGACATGTCAGGGGAAAGGCAGAAGAGCATAAGTGTGATGTTAGGCGGAGCAGACGGGTCAACGGAGGTGAAGAGAGGAACAAGGAGAGTGAGAAAAGACGACACCGGGGGGATGAGGAGATGGTTTTGCACGGAGAATTTGAGCGGCTTTTTCCTGTCTGTTCCTCCTCCTGCAGTGACATTCTCGGCGGCCTCTACAATCTCACCCCCTGCTGCCTTCAGAGTGTGTGCGTGCGTGTGCATTCATGTGTGTGTTTTTTCCAGTCCTGCAAAAAAGTTGTGAGTTTCTGGTGTGAATATTAAGTGATTCCTCGGATACTGACTGAGCAGCCTCTGTACCTGCAGACACCGCGGTTTCATTCATACGTTAAGTGTGATGGTAGATCGACGCCAATATATTCTGCACACGCACCAATGCAAAAAGAATTCAAACACATGCTGCTATTTTAAAGATGAACAGTCTCTCTTCAAACCCAGTAGTGTAGTAGCAGTGCAACATAACAAACAGGTGGGCTCATGGACGTCCACACCAGTAAACTTCATGCTGACCTTCTGCAACCAAAACTTGCAGATTTGCATGTAACAGTCTTTTTTTTTAATGAAACATTTTCTTTTTTCATTATTATTATTGGTGAAATTGTGTGACATTAATAGTGACACAGGAAATACATTAATAGACACAACAGTGAGACATACAGTATGTATGAACAGACAATAACAACAGTTAGAAAGATAAGGAGTCCAAGTTTGGTCGTCTATTTAGTGAGTATATGTGTGTCTTGGGTGTCTAAATGGGAGGTATGACACGTGTCTACATTGAAAGTAATGGGTTTGTGGGTGCAAAAGACGCTACACTTGAGTGGCCCCCCATGCACGCACACATGATCTAACCAAGGTGGCGGCCAAAACCACCTAGGCGTCCCTCTTTAGCCATAGACCGGAAAAACCCAGATAGTTCAACATTTTGGCAAATTGGCCCATTGCCATAATCCCTATAGTCATAGCAGTAGGTTCGTTACCTTTAATTGTTGGTGCAAGATATTTTTAGAACGGCGGAGCAGAGCTGCTCAGAGCTACGCTACGGAGGCTAATGGGATTTCTTGGTTTCCATAATCAAGGGTTAGAGGTAAAGAGGTAAATTCATGCGTTCCCGTGTGGGACAGTTTTTCATCAAACAGTCTCTGCATTTACTTCTAAAACAACTCTGTGTGGTAACATTGTGTTATTATCTCATAGCGTGGTGAATGTGCAGCTCACAACTTGTCCACCAGAGCGTTTTGGAGTTGTTGGATTGTGTATTTGATGAGTTTGATGAGGGAAACCAAGAAATCCCATTAGCCTCCGTAGCGTAGCTCTGAGCAGCTCGTGGCTCTGCTCCACCGTTCTAAAAATAGCTTGCACCGACGATTAAAGGTAACGAACCTACTGCTAAGACTATAGGGATTATGGCAATGGGCCAATTTGCCAAAATGTTGAACTATCCCTTTAACACAGTGCCATTACTTAGAATATCTTTTGTTTTCAGCTGTTTTAAATTAGTCTATGGGATGACTGTACAAATAGGCTGTAAAATGAAAAAGACAAAAAAGGACAGGATAAACAAGCAGTGGTAATAAGTGTCACAACATAAAGCAACTTTTCAAGTGTGTAAAAAAAAAAGAAAAAAAAGAAGAAGCTTCAGTTGTGTGTAGGCAAACGGCCGTTTAAGGTTGTTAAATCTCAGCTAACAGCGGCTCTAAATCTCATATTTATTGCCCTCTGGCTTGTTGTAGTGAATTGTACCTGAGGGTCCGTCTGCACTGTAGCGCCGCTGCTGCAAGATGTGATTACACAGCACAACTTCTCAGTGAAAGGAGAGGCCAGGGACCAGGGACGTGCACATGACTATAGAGGGGCAGGGGCTCAACATCAGAAAAGGGCAGTATGTACAATTTTTTCAGGCCTTAATATCAAAATAAATAAATAAAAATAAATTACAGTCACTATTTAGTCGGTAGAGAAAGCCTGCACGCCTTCAGGACTGCAGTCAACACGCTGGACCAATTTCCCAACTTCCCGAAACAGTCCAGACTTCTGAACTGGTAGGCTAAGGCTAATATGGTATTGGGTGCACATTAACATTGCAGAAAAAAAAATCATGTGAGTGCAAGTGCAAAATAGAAGTAGGCTAAGCCTACAGGCTACACACACAAAACCAAGAAATGACTACTGTGACTGCTACTGTGCATATTTCAGAACAGCAGCAATATTTACCACAGCAAAGTCACAATTACCAGTAACTCAACATCTGGAAACAAATTCAAATAGTCAGTGAAATCAAGCTGAGTGAGTGATTCCTCCTGTTGCTGTTGTTGTTCACTACATTCAGGACGGGGTGGGGCTTAACTCTTAACAAGCAGTCAGCTAAACAAACTATATACGAAATATGACTCATATTAAGCTCGTTGAATAAGTGGACGGCGACTTGTCAGAACCGACAAGGAAGTGATGTTGGTGGATTTATAACTCACAAGATTCGACACAAGTCTCTCCACTGTCACGTCTCATCTACATGCGGCACACACAGAGTTATCGACGAGGCAGCAGCCTCTACTTCTCTCTCTCTCTCTCTGGACGTGCATGTGAGGGAGCCCCCCCCCCCCGCCCCTCAGTGAGAGACAGAGCGGAGCAGCAGCGGACACACACACCAACGTACATACACAATACCGTGTATATTACAAGGAAATGCGTACGTAGATAACCGTGGCATTTTTACAGCGCGGTTGTTTACATCCTCATGCACAACAGGAATGCATTTATTGAAAAAAATAAAAAATAAAAAAATAAAAAAGGGCACTTTTTAATACGGGGCAAAAAGGGCAGGGGCTCAAGCACCCTTTGGGCCCTATGTGTGCACGTGCCTGCCAGGGACCTGGAGCTGTGAAACACTGTCTTTTAGCCCGGTCTGAAGTTTGACCAGCTCGGCTACATAATTGTCTGACTTCCCTCCTCCAATCACGATCGTGCGTCATCAAGACCTGCTGTCTGTCATTCAGCCTGGACTTCAGCGTTTAGACTTTCAGATGACATGATGGTCCAGTGCAGTGCTTTAGTTAATGGCACAGAAGAGCAGTGATTACAGAGGTCATCTTTAAGAGGTTCATCCATAATGTACCAACGGCGACACTCTGTGAGCTTCTCTCTCCCTCGATGCACCTTACATAATCACTCACCATGCACCTTACATAACTTACTTACGTAACTCTCTGATTAGTGGGATTAGTTGTTATTTTTTGTCGCTGTTTGCTTTATTCACATACAGTATAGTTTCATTGCACTTCATACTAAACCTTCCTGTAGCAAAGGAAGGAAAGAAAGGGGATAGTGTTCCTGTGAGGCTTTTTGCTGCATCCTTTGTCATGAAAAACAAATTAGAACTCGTATGTGAACAGATGTTACAGCCTTTAGCGCCACAGTGTGCAGCAGTGGAGGGGTTTTCACTTTTTCACTGGTCGTATCACAACAGTGTGATAAATTTCATCCTGGTGAGCCAAGAAAAAACAAAAAAAATTGAATTTCTGTGAAGTGCATTATCACCAAGGAGATAAAAACACTTCAAACTCCAGCCAAAGATTACATTTAAGGCCAGGCAGAGAACAAATGTGTGTGTAATACAATGCTGCCTGACAATCCTCAACCACCACAATCACCAGAACCAGAGGAGGAGGCGGTGAAGGAGAGAGTTTCTCAGTTTGGTGTGTTATCAGGTGTAAAGGTTGTGATCCTCTCCTCTTCTTTTTTAAATCCCTCTAAGCTGAACCAGTTCCTGTGTTTTTTATTCAACATTTTCAGATTGGAAACAAAAGTTCTGGAGCTAAAGTTTCTCTTGCACACGGTGTCACATCATCTGGTCAGAGGAGGATGTGGCCGCCGAGCCGTGACAGCAGCAGAGACTCACCAAACGTTTGTCCTGTGTCTGCATCTTGACCTCAGCTTCCCTCTGCTGCTCTGTGTGAAGGTCCAGTAGTTCTAGTTCAGGTGTTGTACGTAAGATGTTCCTCCTCCACAACAAAGACTTTTTGGGAAAAAAGGGTAGAAACTCCTCTCTCTTGGTTCGTTAAAGGAATCGAAGTAGTCTTTGTGTTTTTCAGCCTCAAGAGCTGTGAGTGTGTGAGAGGCAGCAGAAGACAGAGAACATCAAATTGGCTGCAGAGAAGTTTTCTTTTCTTTTTCTTTTTTAAGAGCACTTATCTTCAAATGTCTCCTGAGGGAGTCGGCTGTAAAGTAACACTAAGTAGATGCAGCGACTGCAGCAGCTCCTGTTGTGGTTTAGAGAAGGTGTGAAGAGGCTACACACACACACACACACACACACACACTCATGTCAGGACATAATGCCCTTTCTAGCTCCCCAACCCTGATTTTAGTAATGTAATGACTTCAATAACAGTTTTACAATTCACATTAATGTTCAGTTACTTTGGCAGGTTGATGTGGAGAGACTTGGTTGGATAGCCACGGCCAAGTCTCCACTCAGGTTTCACCTGGGCTCAGTTGTTCCAAAGGAATCTGATCGGATTTTGGATAATGGCTCGGATCAAATCTTGAAAATGGGTTGTTCAAAACTACAGCGAGATTTAGAGATCAAATTAAAGCACGTAATCCAATCTTGGTTTAAATATGGACGGGCCGACTCTCACTGCTTTTCAAAGCGTCATTTTCAGCCACAGCATGGCAGCAGTTTTTTTTTACGGGAACAGAAAAGCTCTACAAACCCACGGAGCGCTCTGTAAGAGAGATGAGCTGGTGGACATACGGTGTATTTAAGCAGCTAAAGAGACAGACGTTTACCTCAGGAGTCAGAAGGGAGCGAATACTGGACTTCCAGTCATCATCAGGTGGTCAGAAACATGAGCCAAAAGATGAATGCTAATGATGACGCCCCAGGGTTGTCGCATCAAATGAAAAAAGCTGATTATATTACTTCTTGTAGTTGCGTTTTAAAGGGATAGTTCAACATTTTGAACTATATAGTGCAGTGAATGTGCAGCTCACAACTTGTCCACCAGAGCGTTGTGGAGTTGTTGGATTGTGAATTTGATGAGTTTGATGAGGGACAGGGGACCTGTACCGTTCGCCTCCATTGTGTTCACTGAGCAGCTCACGTCTCTGCCCCGCCCATCTCAAAACAACATGCACCGATAATTAAAGGTGATGAACCTACTGCCATGGCTATAGGGGTTATGGTGAGAGGAGGATGTGCCAAAATGTTGAACTATCCCTTTAATTTTGCTGCTCACAAGTCTCTTAAGTCTCTTTAGTTTTAGTTTTCCCTTTATCGGTGTGCTTTTAAAAAAATCTCCTCTCTGTTCCTTTAATTGCTCCACAGTGTCATTAAACTGTCAAAAGTGTTTCACAAGGTTTTCTGATCAAAAAGAAAAAGCATTGGTTGTTTGCTATGAATGAGCTTCTTTTTTGTTTTGCTAGTTGGAAGTGGGACAAGGTTACTACAACCACCATCAATTACTGGCTACAAGGTTGAGGAAATGGGACACGTCCTCTCTGACAACAGTTAAGGCAGGTTTTGTTTAACAATGAGCATATTTATTGTGCGTTCACTCACTTGTTCATGGAACAACACTTCAACATGGAAAAGCCACAGACTGCAGTAGTCTACAGTGGATTCTTGAGTCAGTCCTCATGGACTTTATGTTAAAAATGTACAGCAGAAATAAACATGTTTACAGCCTGGTGGAAAACCGGTGAGTTTCCTTCTTCATGCACAACATGAGGTTTGTGGCTTCGTTGAGTGACCGGTGGAAAATAGATACTTACACTAGGGCTGACTGATTAAAAGAATAGTTCACCCCAAATTCAAATTTTATTTTATTAATTATCTCCTCCCCCTCATGTGGACTAAGGGCTGGGAGAAGTTTCAGAGTCCTCCGTGGCTTCTCTGAGTTACAGGGGGTCTCGGCGTAGCAGTGCGTGTCCATATGACGGTTGAGAACGAAGCTCACTTTTCTTCGTCCAAAAAGACACACCAAAAAACATCCAAATACCTCTGCTACAAACAAACTTAAAACATAGACTTATTTAATTTTTTTCGGAACAATTTCTCATGTTGGGACTTCAATACAAGAGGGACATTACAGACGAGCACTATGGAGGTATTTGGATGTTTTTTGGTGTGTTTTTTTGAACAAAGAAAAGTGGTATCCATTTGCAACCGTTATATGGACATGCAGTGCTACGCCGAGACCCCCTGTAACTCAGAGAAGCCACGGAGCCACTATCGCAATGTCAACATGCATGTTAAACGCATCACAAAGACTGCCTGAAATGTGATGAGGAAGTTATATTAACCGGCGCTATGCCTTCACACTCATACCTGTAACTATAGGCTCGTCACGATACCAGAATTTCAGTAGTTGATACCAATACCAGTGAATTTCCACAATTTAACTATTCTCCTGGTACAAGAAGAAAAAAAAACACTTGGGATTAATGGACTGTGCTGCAGAAATAATACGCTCAAATTACACCATGTTCTCTGCGCTATAACTCTCTCAACTGAATCATTGCAGTTTTATTTTCCCTCTAAGATTTAATGCTCCCCTTTTTTTTTTTTATAAATTAATTTTGCTCAGCTGTCTGGAAGATTTGAATATCTCTGTACTTTTTTATTTATTTATTTATTTATTAGCCTGAATGACAGAAACAAATTACCATTTCTTGTACGGACATGTGTTGATTTTTTTTTTCTTCTTCCAGTTAGGATGTAATATATTCACATCATTTACTTAGTGCTGCAGGATTAGTAGATATTTTGATTCTTATCTCCAGAAGCCGTCAGTGTGAGTGAAGTTGCCTGAAGCATTCCCTCTGAATTCTCCACAGTGTCTTGTCTTTCCTTCTCTTCGCTCACGCTGGATGTTTTTCTGGGCTCGGGCTCTGTTTGAAGAGCTGAGTCTCGTTCCTCAGCAGCTTGTTTCAGCTCAGTCTGTGTTTATGTGAGTTAAACCTGGCAGTTTAAAGATGAAGAGGCTGTAGTGCTGCTGTATTGTGGCTGGTTGGTGCCATATGCTGCTGCTCTGCAGCCTGATCCAATCCTCTCATCCTGTGCTATTAATTATGTGTCAAAACAGCAGCAAGTAAACCAGGGGAGGAGAGCTCCTGCCATGTCCTTACCTTCAGGGTATTAGTTAGCACAGTACACTGCTCTGCATTTCAATTAATCAATTAACAAGTCGGGCCACAGGCAGCTTTAGAACAGATACTGGCTCCTGATGAATAATTCAGCAGTTTTAATCAGCTTGTTGCATCTGTCACGGCCAGAATATAAATCCTATTTAGTGTACACATAAAAAGAAAAAAAAAACAGAAAGGAGAACAACAGTGATCTTTGGTGTAGTGGATCTTCAAAGCTGTTGTTGTCTCAGGTTCTTAATCAAGGTCGTTCTCTCTGCATCAACTCTGTCTTTCATTTAATTAGCTGAACTAGATGTTCTGGATATGTACGACATGAGGGACATTGTGTTTCTTTTGTGGCGAATAGAAACCGAACAGGACATTTTTAATGTGCCTTCACAAATGTCATCATCTGCCCACGAGACATGAGTCTGTAGGGACGCCGCCGGCGTGGCCCCTCCTGGTATGAAGAGAAGTCATGGGAGTGGATCCAGCGTTATTCTCATTTATATAACACATGATAAAACATAGAGACGGTCAAATGGCACTAACTCTCCTGCTCTCTTGTTAAAGCAGTAGGACATTATATTTTCTCCCTTTGCCTTCCTTCTGTTACGTTTTTGTTTGTACGGCTTCTGGAAAACCTGCAGCTGTCCACGGACGTCTGAGGCTTTACAGAACAGAACCTCCTTCTGTTGGACTGAACGGCCCTCGAGACAGAAGAAGTTTTGAAGACCAACTGTCGTCAGGTTTCCATCCAATTCGCAAATCCTAAACTGAATTTTTATTAATGCAGCAAAAGGAAATGAACATCTGTACGCGGTTCCATCGGGGAGAATACGTCAGTCCGACCACACAAAAGTCTGACCGCCCATTTCTCTGATTATACCCATTAATCCGACTTATTCTAGAGGGTTAGGTTTAGGTTTGGGGTTCGCTGGTTAGGGTTACTTATGTCAGAGAAATTGGAAATCGGACAGACCTCATGCGCCGCTTCCATCCACTATAGTTACGCAGTGATTCTCGAGTCAGCCGCCAATCTGCAGGAGAAAGAAGACATCACAAGCATGACGACAAAGAGGTTAACAAACGGGAATGCCGGCGGCAAAAGGAAAAGATCATTTTGCAGAGATAATATTCCAGATATTTTAGTCTTGGAAGAGTTAGAACAACAGCCACATCTGCTTGACTTGGCCGTGTTGGGAGCAGTTCAGAGACGTTGGAGAAGGAAAACAGTTACCGGCGCCATCACCGTCATCATTTGCATGCATAACCTGTTCACTTATCCGTTTCCATAGCACTAAAGAACATTCATCTGTGTCGATACAGAAAAATCTTCGACCTCCTCCTTGCGGCAAAAAAATGTGATACACATTTGAGAGTTGATGCCCATTTTTGGTGTTTCCACTTTTTGAGTCGCAAATTCAAAATGTGAATTTAAACAGCTGACTATGACTATGATATAACTGACTGGTCAGTGTGGTAGCAGTTAGCTCGCCAACTTCGGTCTCTACGTCACCAACCATCATCTTATGCCCTTCACACATGGTAACATGCTGGTGTGACTAGGACGTTACACAGAATCTAAGACGTTGAACATAAGTTTTATTTGAATTAAAGGTGTAGAGAAATGGCCGTTTGTCCTGTTTGTCGCGCCGAGTTGTCACGAGCTGCAACACGAGTTTACCCGAGTGAGGAAAACGAATTTGATTGGTCGTTATCCAGCGGGCGGGATATTCAAAGCTTGGGGCGAGCCCGAGCTCAGTGTGTGTGTGCGTGTCTCAGACGTTTGAATGACGGATGACGGATCCAATATCAGTGGCTGGTGAATCGTGTACAGGCTGACGTATAATCCGTGCGCCTGCATTATCCAATGCGAAAAAAAAACAAACACACTTTCATCCCGGATTTACTCAAAAATAGAATTTTGCACAAAGTTTGGTCTACATCGTCTGATAGATGAGTTATCACATTAATTTTATGATCCAGAGTGGGCTCAAATTCAATTTTCTTTTCTGTACACCTTTAAAGGTAGGGTTGGAGATTCTGGAAAAACGCTTCTATCAGGCCACATTTAGAAAATACAGGTCCAAGTCCCAGCCCCCTTTCTCAGACTGCTCTCTGAAGCCACGCCTTCACCTTTCTGAGGACGTAGGTGAAGACACCCAACGCGCATTGCCAGAGCTACATTCCCATCCACCAGACTGGAGTGTGACTTTTCCGCGGACGGAGGTGAAGACTCTGGTCGCGCAAGAGGGAGGAGGGAGAGAGGGAGAGAGACGGCAGCTTGATTGGGCGTAGGCAGAACTAGACATGAAGGCATTTAATTGGTTTTTGCTTTTGGAGCGAAAAGCATGGATTGGTCAGAGTTTTGTCAGTCCTGCAGCTGCTACAGAGGTCTGATTATTTTCGCTCCTTTTTCTGAATGCGTAATGTATTGATAAAGGACCATTTTACCCAGTATAACAACACGTTAAACTATAGCTTTGATTTAATTTTCTCCAGAGCAAATGTCAAAGATTCATTATTTCCAGCTTTGGAAACAAGACAGTTATATCATAGTGCATGAACATCTACAGGTTGACTGCAGGACAGAAGTTAGGAAGACATAACCTTTTCCTCTTTTCCAACATTTTACAGCCCAAAAAAAAAAAAAAAAAGACAATAAAAACAGTGAACAGATCTGATAGTGAGAATATTTCTGAGAAGAGATGAAATGGAACGTGGGGTAAATCTCTCTTAATGAAGCCTGAACTGAAAGTTGACACCAGCAGCTTGTTACTAAAGCAGCTGCATTGTGTTGCTACTGTACACACACAAACACTGAGCTTATACCCTCCCGCTCTGTGGGTCGCACTGGGAGTTAGAAGTCGTGCAGATTAGTGAGATGAACATTGACAGTTTCTGCATAATGATTGTTGGAGCTCTGGAGCAAAAAAAAAAAAAACCCATCGCCGCAGCCTCATTATCCTGCTCAGTTGCGATGTGCTGTGAATGGCTAAACACAGGGCCGTTGCTAGGAATTCTGGGCCCCCTTAAAGAATACTAAAGTGGGCCCCTCCCCCTAACTTTTCCTTTTTTTTTCTTAGACTACGTATGTATTATCGTTTTTTATTTAGCCTTCTTTGTTTTGATGCTAATGCAGCATTACACTGCAAAAACTCAAGTATCTTAGCAAGAATATTTGTCTTATTTCTAGTCAAAATGTAATTTCTAGTCAAAACAAATCTCATTATACTTAAAATAAGACACATCATATTAAAAGTAGCTTGTTTTTAGACACTTTTTACTTCTTTCAAGCTGATTTTCACTTGGAATAAGTAGAAAAAAATCTGATAGTGGAGCAAGTTTTTCTTCCTTATTACAAGCACAAAAAACATGTTTTCACTGGCAGATTTTTCTATTTATTGTGAATTTAAGTGAAAAAGATCTAAAAACAAGTTAATTTTTAGGTAATGAGTCTTATTTTAAGTGGAAAGAGATTAGTTTTGACTAGAAATTAGACATTTGGACAAGAAATAAGACAAATATTCTTGGAAAGATGTAGAGTTTTTACAGTGTACTATGAGTATTTGTCAGGGTCTTATGCAGAATAATTCAGTCATACAAAGATTAGACTACTGGGGTTTTTTATGGGCCCTACTGGGCGCTGGGCCCCTAGAATTATCATCACCTTTCTCCCCTATACAACGGCCCTGCACACGGCGGCTCGGCTCGACTCGGCTCACACGGAGCAGCAGCACTGAACTCTGGGTCTGTGGGGCTTAGGGAGCTCGGAGGTGCAGGACCTCCTGCTCGCCGCTGTTTGTCTGAGGTGATGGATGGAGCTCATCAGTATTCAGGGTCTCCGGTGTGGGGGGCGCTTTGTTTTGCAGCAAAACGGTAAAAGAAGTGGACAATGCAGGTGAATGAGCTGTGGCCTCCACTCCTCCTGTCGCTCCGGTGCCAAGTATTAGTCCACCTATCATGTCAGCCGTGATTAATCGCGCTCGACGGCGCCAAGGCCTCGATCTCTCCCCAGAGACTTTTTCTTTTTTTTTGGGTGTTAATCTTTTGAGACTTTTCACCGCTGTCAGATTCACGGTTTATTCACCTCCAATGATGAAACTGACTCTGTGTGTGTTGGGCTGCAGCAGCAGAGACGTTTGACTCTTTTTACTCCATCTAAATCCTCCTCAGGTTCCACAGAAAAGATTAAACATTCACTTGATGGCAGGACATTTTATAGAGATGAAAAGCTGTATCCCATTACTCAGATGTGGGTGAAGTGGTTTACTGCTGCTGTCGGAGGAGATCTGCATCACACAGGGACTTCCCCTCTTTTATTTTGTTCACCTGGGGGAAGGAACAGCTCAACCTTTTGGGACAGAGGTATTATTTTTTTTTATTTTTTTTTACCACAAGTCAGTTGAGTCACTCTTTATATTTTATTATAGTCACCTTATTTCTCCCCGAGGTGCTGACACCCTGAAGCACTTCATTCTCCATCAGGATGATGTCATAATGTTTTGTCTTATCGTGTTAGAGCTGCACGATAAATGTCGTTGGAGCATCGACATGTGCAACAGTCACATGGTTTTTTTAAGTCTATTTTTTTGCCTTTTATTTGACAGTATAGTTGAGAGACAGACAGGAAACGAGGAGGCAGAGAGAGGGGGAATGACATGCAGTAAAGGGCCGCCCGACTCGCTCCACACGGCGCCCTGGAAGTGCAACGTTGAGTCTTTTGTTTTGCTTCAGAACATCATCTCTGATCCAGCTTCTTGCTCTGCTTAATGTGCGTTTGCACCAAAAGTGTCATGAGCGCCTGCGGACGCTCTAGCAGGATCTTCCAGGAGGCGGCCAAAGGGGCGAGACTTTCAGATGTGTCCATTTAAGCTCTCTCACTTTCTCCCGCTGTGAGAAGCCTGGGCTGCAATTGGCTGCTGCTTTGGCGGCGACACTCAGATAAAGTTGAGCTTCTCTCAACTTCCAACTGACGATCTGGACGCTCATAGCATGCCACACACCGGACATTCAATGAACAGCTGCCTATGAAGCTCATGCTGCTTTTTTAAATAATTTTTTTTTTTTTTTTGGGGGGGGGGGTTTGCCTTTAATTAGAACAGTACAGATAGACAGGAAATGGGGGGGGGGGGGGGGGCACAGCACGGCTCTACTTGTTTTTTTTGCTTCTCCACTAGTACCTGGTACCTGGTACTTCTTAACGCCTCAGTCCTGGTTGGTTCCAAGTGAGCCAAAGCGATACTTAAAGGAGCATTATTGCAAATACAGCAGTAATAGCATAAAATAAGATGAAATATGCAAAAGATGGGTCGGGGGGAGCCATAACTAAATGTACAAAAAAAATCGCCAACAGTATAGTGTCCGTGGGGCAAATGCAGCATTTGTCTTTGTTATGATCCAAGCCGGCCCGGCGCTTGCTGCGTTAAAATGCACTCGGAACTCGCAAATCCGACCCCCGAACCGGACAAATATGCAACAGTAAGTAATGTAGCAGTGTGTTAGGCTGCTTACAGTCACTGAATCGCTGGTAGAACACTTTGTCTCCACGTCCCTGTGTCTTTCTTCAGCTGTCCTCTCAGCGTTATTAAGGAGGAGGAAGTTGCAGAACTGTTGTTGTAGTTGTTGTGGTTGTGCGCGACGTAGAGCTGCCGCTTCCACTAGTGAGTTTTCTTTTTCCCGCGATTGCACGTTGTTCAGCCTGGTGAGGGAGGAGGAGGGGGGAGGGGGAGGACTAAAGGAGGCTGCTCTCTCTCTCTGACAGCTGCCCACTTGTTTATATCTGATAAGCTCCGCCTGGCTCCATCTAGTGGCCGAATTAAGGATTTGGATTTGCGATAATACTCCCTTAACGTGACATCAGCTGAGTGCTACCCACTGATTGGCCAGAGCGTCGTCACTGCTGGAAGAGTCGGAGCGCGACTTCCGATACGAGAATCAATCCCGCTAAATTTAAAAACACACCAACAACAGCGCAACACTGATCTGAGCTGAGACTGTTGTTGTTCTTTCATGTCAGTTAAATGATGCTGTGTAGAAAACCGCACTGTGGTCCATGATTGAGGTGGAGACGAGTGAGTTTGGAGCTGATGAGAGGATCGAAAAAAGAGAGAGACGACGCGGAGCTTTAGAGTTCCCAACGGGCCTGAAAATTAAAACCAGACCTACGAGACCTGTGAGTGTTGAAGCCCGGGTCCGACGCGCCCCGACTCGCTGAACCTCGGCCGACACAACACAAACCTGGCCGAAAAAAAGGAGACCTGAGGCCCGACCCAGTCGAGTCATTTCGGCCCAAACACTTTGAGCAAAAAACAAGAGGGAGGGTTTAGGTTCAAAGTTTCGTGTTTACACTTGGGAATCGAGTAAACATGACGTACCACGCGTCTTTTTCCGTTTAGTCGTCATGGAAACATGATGCTCTGCCAGTCGTGCGGTGTTTGGACCAGAGTGAAAACAAATGCGTGTGAACATGAACTGTACGTGTGAAAGCGCCCTTAGTCCCCGAAAGAAAGTCAACGTCTGAAGTAGGTTTATGTAGAACTATTTACGTATTGAATTTCTTAATAACACAGTGTATATATTGCTGAGAAAAATATATCGCAGCGTCAGTTTTTTCCACCACGTGCAGCCCTAATACGTGTTATTTGCTTCTGATGCCTCGGTTAGAGCTGCTGATTCTTCTTCTTCTTCTTCTTCTTCTTCTTCTTCTTCTTCTTTTAACCTGGAAAATGTAAATGTCATGAGAGAAGCTGCTTTTGTTTTTGGTGGATTGGATCAGACGGAGAGAGAGGAGGTGCGTTTGTTTATGAAGCAGCTTGTT
Organism: Trachurus trachurus; assembly: GCF_905171665.1. Classification (NCBI taxonomy): domain Eukaryota; kingdom Metazoa; phylum Chordata; class Actinopteri; order Carangiformes; family Carangidae; genus Trachurus; species Trachurus trachurus. The sequence goes on from NC_139900.1 coordinate 8,737,236, forward strand.
GCCAGAGGGGAAGGTGCAGTGGTTTTAATATTCAGGGCGTCTCTCTGATCCGGGGTCAGTGCTGAGGTTCAGCGGCTGCAGAGTCCAACATGTATTCAACATTTAGCTCCGTTTTCCTCTGAGCTGTCTGCTGTTTGTGCTCGGCTGCTCCGCTCTTAAATGCCAGAAGCTCCGCTGAGGAGAAGTGGCCTGGTGTTTTTTAATCTCTCTCTGTCTCTCTGTCTCTGTCTGAGTCGAGTGTTACCTCGGCGAGGTTGCGCTCTCACCACACATTATCTCCTCAGGGATTACAGCACTCAGCTGTGGAGAGCCCTGCCTCCTCATTTCACTCCTTCAGACGACTGTAATTCACCTGCTTTTCACGCTGAGGCCCGAACACCCCCCCACCACCCACAGCAACAAGTGTCTGTCAGAGCCACCGAGGCGCTCAGGGACCGCAGGGATTATGAAAATGACTTAACACTGGAGGCTTCCTGATGTTACTGTCACAGCCTCTATTACACCCGACACCCGACTCATCTTCAACATGTTCATTTTGTTTCTTTTTTTCAATGCCAGAGAGTAGGGATGTCATGATTACTTGTTTTCACAATTAATCGCGGTATTAAACGCCAAAATTTTTTAATCGTAAAGGTTCCTAAATACTAAAAACAAAGTTACACATCAACCACGTGTGTAACTTTGCCAGTTTCAGACAGAGATGTGCGCGGGTGGTAAAGTTTGGCAGAGAAAGACTGATTCCCTCCAAGCAAACGTATTAAGGTAATGAAGGCTCGTAAATGCAGAGACTGCTTGCTGAAAAACTGTCCCTGAAGGCAACGTGCATCAGTGGTTTTGCATGAATTTCCCTCTAAAACAACTCTGTGTGGTAACATTGTGTTATTATCTCATAGCGTGGTGAATGTGCAGGTCACAACTTGTCCACCAGAGCGTTGTGGAGTTGTTGGATTGTGTATTTGATGAGTTTGATGAGGGAAACCAAGAAATCCCATGAGCCTCCGTAGCGTAGCTCTGAGCAGCTCACGGCTCTGCTCCGCCGTTCTAAAAATAGCTTGCACCGACAATTAAAGGTAACGAACCTACTGCTATGACTATAAGGGTTATGGCAATGGGCCAATTTGCCAAAATGTTGAACTATCCCTTTAACATAACACTGAATTGGTAGGAATTTAATTGTTAGTGCGGCATTTCTAAGAAAAAAAAAAGATTTAAAAAAACTTTAAACATTTCCTCTGACGGATCAATAATTGGTCCAATATTAATTTATTTGTTTATATAATTTGTAATGCAATTATATTTTGACTACATTGTTATGTGTAATGTGTACTGCTATTGAACTGTTTTTATAGCATCTTACTATAATCCGGCACATTTACATGTTATGTCCATTAATGTGCACTGTCCCATTCAAATAAACTAATAATAAAGTAAAGTAAATATTTGATTTTACACATTCATAGTGTTGTTAAATTATTAAATAATCGTGATAATGGTGATTATTTCTCTGACAATAATCGTACCAAGAAAATCTATAATCGTGACGTCTCTACCAGAGAGTCAAACAGTTCACATGCTGTTGTGAAAATCTGTGTAATCCACTCGTTTGATTGAATTGAGCCGTCGTTCCTCTTCCAGAAGTGAGAGCCAATGGGGCGGCGGAGGAGGAGGAGGAGGATGTTGAGAGGCAGATGAAGACCTTGAGTCGTGGAGGTGAAGCACACTAATGTTGACAGAGTAATCGAAGCTGAAGCCTTGTTGTTGTCGGACCGCGGTGTGAATCATAGTAATGGGCTCTTGTCTCGGCGCTGAAGAACAACATCCATTAACAGAGCGGCTCCAGCGTTAGTTTGGCTTTAACTTACAGTTTAGAGAAAAAAACTATGAATATTTATTGAGCTGGTGTTCACCAAATCTCTGTGTGTGTGTGTGTGTGTGATATAATTACACTGTTCAGTCCCCAGAACATCCCATAAAACAAACATTCATTTCTACAGTTTAGTGAGTTTTCTCAGTGTAAAACAAATCAAACAGCAGCAGCAGCAAACAAAGAGGATTCATGTCACATGGACACATATACAGTTTCCTGAAGACACCAATTAAAACGAGCTGCTAAGTTACTGTTAATTACCATGGTGTGTAGGTTATGGGATGGTTTATTATTATTGTTTTATTTATTTTTGCAGTTGATGGTCCATAAGCCATTTTCAGTGTGTTAGGGTCAATGACATGATGCAACCCAATGTCAGGTGGTGTAACCGTTATTTTTTCATTAAAATCTATTATTATTATCTATTATCTATTATCTATTATCTATATTTAGGTAAATGATTCAGGACTCAAATGTGGTATAAATGTTATTCACTTTTGCAATGCAACACTACGTTTCCTGATGATTTTTACATAATTTGTCACGTTATTCAAAAGAAAAGTTGTGTTTTTAGGATATGTCCGACCTGCCCATTGTTGCTAAAATGCATTTAAATTCAAATATAGAAACAGAACAAAAAATCAGTTTCGGTTGGATGTTTTTTAGAAGAAAGTACACTTTTTATAAGTACACTTACATCCAGTAGGTGGATAAGATATTTAATAGTTATCATTGTTTTGTGGTTACACTGTTGGACATTTTCAGGGGCATTCAGTATTACTCTTTTTAAAAATGGTTCAAATGTCATTTCAAATGACATAAAACCAATATGAATACAACATTTTAACAAATCTGATGCATGCTTTTAAAACAATTATTTATTTATTCATTCATTTAAAGCTAATTTTTATTTGTCATTAGCCCGTTAACATGCAACAACAACGATCCCTCTCTCCATCAGTATCCGAGCGGGACGCCATTCATCTCCACAACACGACACATGATTACAACATTTCATTTATTCATCTGGGCAGAATTACACCTTTCATTCATGTGACTGCACATTATTACACTGTTCATTCATCTCATATGGAGCCATTACAGCTCAAAGACCTGTTTCCACCGGGGAACATTAGACCTCCTCCTCCTCCTCCTTCACTCATTGTAATAGACTCCTCTGCTCTGACTCATGTTCTTACGTTCACAGACTTGATAGAAATGATGATGAAACTCTGGTCATGTGAAACTTTCATTCTTCGGATCTGGTGATTTGATTTCAATTTTCTATCTCTATCTATCTATGTGTTGCGTGATGATATTAAAAAAAAAAAAAAATCCTTTCAGTACTTAACTGGAAAAAAACACAAAATGTCCAGCTGTCCTCAAGCTGAAAGAGAAAAACTTGGATAATTTGGAGACAACACTTTCATCTCTCTGCTGTTTTCTGTTTTTTTTAACCAATTTTAACAGTTTTTCACTCAGAGTAAGAGACGGGGAGTAATCCGTCTCCTGCTGCGTCTGATAACCTTATATCCTCAGAGTTGTTTTTAAGGACGTCATGACACCAGAAAAGTCACAATTGACTTCACTGAATCAAATCATATGGGATAAGAGAAAAGAAAATAAAATAAACTAAAACTAACTGACAGCGGCTGCAGTTTAAATTAGACATTATGTTTTGCTCATTTACCTCTCCTTTAATTACTTCAGTTGTTTATGTACCTTTTGATTTAATTAATGTTTAGTCTCATTTAGATGTTTGCCTTTTGTTGTTGTTGCTTTTCTGTTTGTAATTAAGTATATATACACGAGAGGCGTTGAAGCACAGGTTGTGATGTGTGATATATTTATAAGCTGATCATAATAAACTTATTTGAAACGTTAACAAGTGAAACTCACTCAGCCTGAACTCTGTACAGATGTTCGAGCCGCTACAAAATTTATTTGAGGTTTTTTCTCATTTCATCCAAAACGCTCTGTGGCATCATTTCTCCAAATCAATAGATCAAATACCATCCAATACCTTTCTGAGCTTTGACATTGCGTCAATTTCACTGTCTGGATTCTCTCATCTTAATCTGCTCTAAATATATATTTTTAGTTCAACCTATAAAATATGGAGAACTAGAAGACGGGAAAGGCCGAAACCACACATCCTGCTTTAGTTTTCACATTAAAGGGATAGTAGCATTTATTTTAAAGTGGGGTTGTATGATCTACAAATAGCCCCTAAGTACTTTAATTGCAGTAGAAGACTCTCTGCACTCCTCCCGTTAGCAACGCCAGCCCATAGCCCTGCCCAGAGATTTACAACATACATTGTTGTGAATGGACCCAAAGAAACGGCCTATTTTCACGGCCTAGAAGAGGTTTTACCTGAAAAAAAATACACGGTTCCATTGTTCGTTATAATCATAGACTGTAAAAAGAATGGACGTAGCATCCGTGACGTCACCCATTGATTCTGGGGAGTCGTTTCTGTGACTCAAATATGGCGGCCTGAACAGCGCCATGTTGGATTGGCCGGCCGAGAACCCACCCACTGGCCTCGAAGCAGCTGTCCACGGAGCTGCTCGGACCTGTCACTCAACGTTTCCGCGCCCTAATTGGCCAGAATTTTAAACCTAATAACAGTAGAACGGTAGAGTTAAAAAAAATTCCCCCACTCAGAGTGTGTGTGGGGGTAGAAACTATCGATTGAGACCAAAAAACGTGCTGACACCAGGCTTTGATCATGTTTATTGAGGATGTAAAGTCGGCTATTTTAACATGGGGGTCTATGGAGAAATGCTGCTTTCTGACACCAGCCCCCAGAGGAAGAAGAGGGGATTGCAGTTTTTTGAACGCGGAAGTGAGCTTCACTTCTCAGACCGACAACTGCCCCCTTGGTTATAATATTATTTTTTCCATCCCCTCAAAGTGCAGGAAAAACACGGTTTTTATTTGGAGCTAACCAACTGCTGATCGGCGGGCGCTAACCCTGGGCGGAGGGATACATGAGTTGGTTAGGTCCAAATAAAAACTGTGTTTTTCCTGCACTTTGAAGGGCTGGAAAAAATATATTAATAATAATATTATAACGAACAATGGAACTGTGTATTTTTTTTAACGTGAAACCTCTTTTAGGCCGCGGAAATAGGCCGTTTCTTTGGGTCTGTTACACAACAATGTATGTTGTAAATCTCTGGGCAGGGCTATGGGCTGGCGTTGCGAACGGTAGGAGTGTAGAGAGTCTTCTACTGCAATTAAAATACTTAGGGGGCTATTTGGAGATCATACAACCCCACTTTTAAAAAAATGCTACTATCCCTTTAAATATAGATTTGACTTGTTGGATTTCTTTCAGGTTTAATGAGGAAAAACAACGTGTTCCTTGAAAAATTCACTCTTTAAACAGATGTGGTGTCAATCTATAACCGTGTTTGTTTTGTTTCTGCTTTGTGATTGGCTGACAGAGGCGTGTGACGGCCCACTGATGTCCAATCTGCCGCCGTCGACCTTCAGGAGCTCCTCGCGGCTTTCCAGCAGCCACGCGCCGGGCTTCGCCAAACTCAACAGGAGAGAAGGTGAGGAGGAGTTTCTGCTTCTGAGCTTTACACAGGATGTGAAGGTTCAGGGACGTGGCTGTGATCTACATCTGCATCATGTGACTTAACCAAAGTCTGTGGTTGAAGAGCAGCAAGGTCACATGATTTACTAGTTATTGTTGATCGTCACTTTCCATGCAGCGTGTGTCAGACATTTTCTTCAGGATTACTGTCCAATGGAGTTGGAGCATGTTGGGATTGTTTAGCTGCTCTCACATTTATGGAGAAGGGTCTAGCTGCAGCCAGAGCCAAGCCACAGCCCCTGCAAACCGCACCCACATGACGCTACGGTGGCTGTGGAGGCCCATAGCATGTAGAAAGTAAAGAGAAGGGAAACAAAGTGATAATGCAGTAATGGGAGCTATTTAAAAAACTTTAACGGTTGATTCAGAACATTTAATGCCTTCCAATGCAAACAACGCGCTAACAAAAAAAAACAGAAGGTAATTTCATTAAAAAGATTATATGGACTGCAGATGGAAATTTGCTTTCTGCTAAATCTGATGCAGAGAGCGTACCTATGTTCCCCAGGTTATGAGATAATATGAGACGTTATGAATTTCCCTGTAAAACAACTCTGTGTGGTAACGTTCTGTTATTATCTCATAGCGTGGTGAATGTACAGCTCACAACTTGTTCACCACAGCGTTGTGGAGTTGTTGGATTGTGTATTTGATGAGTTTGATGATGGAAACCAAGAAATCCCATATTGAGCCTCCGTAGCGTAGCTCTGAGCAGCTCGCGGCTCTGCTCCGCTGTTCTAAAAACAGCTTGCACCGACAATTAAAGGTAACGAACCTACTGCTAAGACTATAGGGATTATGGCAATGGGCCAATTTGCCAAAATGTTGAACTATCCCTTTAAGTCTAACAGGTTGAGATGGAGATGGAGGATCAGAATAATTTCAGAGGTGAGAAAAATAATCAGCACTAGTTGCTTTGTCTTCTATACTGTAGGTGCTGTTTGTACTGAGGGTGAATAAATGTTAAAGGTGTTTGAGTCCTGTGCTGGAGAGGCTTTGACAAAATGGAGAAGATGATTCGTTGTGGAGCTCTCTGCAGGGAACAGGCTTCGCTGCTTTATCCTGACATCAAAGCCCAGAATCAGCTGGGAGGGGGATCGGAGTGTGTGTAATCTGGATCTGAATGATTGTCACCACGTGGGAACCTGAAGGAAGCAGGAACCTGCAGAGCACCGCCGCTCATTTGACTAATAACAGTCAATAGTATCTACCAATGACTACAATAATATATCTTTACTCTACATAACCATTAATATGATGAAGGCGCCTCAGGCTGCTTGTGATCAGAGTCACAGGGCATTCAGTAATAATAATAATGATAATGATAATTATCAACAGATATGTCAGGGGTTAGGAGTGGGAGCATCACAACGCTGTCACTTCACTCCGGTGTTTTCCTCACGCAGCTCCGGCTGTTGGCAGATTAGCAGAGAAGGTTGTGACACGTTTCTTCAGCGACAGCGTTAACCATGAAAAGCTCCATCACACCATCGCAGCTGTTTGCCGAAGGAAATCGATGAATAAATGAATGTCTCCATTACATTTCCATCTCCATCTCCTGCTGCTGCTGCTGACACTCCTCCTCCTCCTCCTCCTCCAGTTGTTCTCACTGGAGCAGCTTCACTCTCACTTCATTTACTCGCTACATGAGCAGATTAGCAGACATCTGAAATGTCACCTACAATAGAAATACAGGTTGTTGTTTTTTAATGTTTGGGCTTTTAGCATCCTCGTCTTGACCACTAGATTTTTACTGAACTTCAGCACCAAAGTGTGAAACGAGTCTGACATGAATCACCTGTTGCTGCAGAAACACATTAAAAACTCATTGTGATGTTGTGTTGTCATATCATATATTACATTTAGCTACAGTACAGTCACATATTGACACAGAGACTTGTTTGTCTCATGGAGTGAGTAATGTACTAGTCTAATGTGTATGTAGTGAGATTGCAGTTTATTAATCAGCCCTGTAGAAATGTTGTTCACACTGAGGAACAGTAGTGATGGTAAAGCTCTGCATGTCGTGTAACAATAGTTAGTGGACCTTCAGAATGGCGGTGCCCCTCCCTGAAGGGTTTACCACACAAGCACATGTGGACTAACGTTAGCCAGGTCCCACAGCTTGCCATTTCTGTCCATTCTTCGTATGGCCTGAAGCCATAAATCTCTTCTTTTCCTGTCCCACTCTCTTAAGGGGAGTGGGGATTATCTTATTCTAGGTTCTTTTAAGTTGTTCAACGAACAATATACCACACAACAACTCTTTGGCATTGTGGTTTTTTGTATTAGCGCCTATGGAACACACTGAGGACTTCTCCTTTGTTTTCACCGGCGAGGGGGCGTGGCCTTTTACGTGACATAGGGTTACTCTCTTCTGTCTTATACACCCAAACACATAAATACATTTTTTTTCTGTTTTTTTCTTAACCTTTATTTGAACACAGGCCACTACAGTTGTGACAAAGCCTTCGTAGTTTCCTCTCTACAGGCTGAGCCAAGACAGTAACACCTTCCCTGTACTCTCACACACTCATACTCTCTCCTTTAACAGCTGTTAACACACTCCTACTTCATCTTTTCTTAATATAAACCACAGTCGTCGTCGTCGTCGTTTGTGTCACCTGGCACCTGAAACATCTTGTAACTGAACCCAGCGCAGCCTTTGTGTGTGAGTGTGTGTGCAGCCGGTTGATAAGAGCTGGTGCCAGCTAGCGGGACATTGTGGAGACCAGTGATGTTCCTAACAGATTACGACACGGTGAACGGATTAAGCCTTCAGCTGAAATGTCCACAGATTCCCTCTTTGAGGTTAATTTCTTGCCACATTGTTTTATCGTTTCCCAGCTCAGCCTTTCCAACTTGACTTGGCTCAGGGATGATGAATGTGTTTATGTTTGCGGTACAACGCGTGCATGGAGATACACACGCATTCTTTTTTTTATAGACACACTGGCTCCTTTTGAAAAGATGTCACGCTTAATATTTGGCTCATGCAGATCATTCTCAGGGATTAACACAAAAGAAAAAAAAATCAAGCCGCAGCCAAGTCATATTCTCCCATCTGCAATGTGTAAAACAGGTTTGTATACTGACGTACAGCCTTTTCACACAACATGATTGGTTGATGCGTTAAAGCAACACTATGTAGTTTTTTTTTTTTCAACCTTAAAGCAGAAGTAAGGTGAATGTTTGTGTTAATATAAGTCTTAAATAGTTCTATCTTCCGACAGCAATCACTTCTATAGAGTGTTTGGTCTGAAACACGGGTCTGTCAGTCACTCTGCTCTGCTGTAAGCCGAGGAGAAAACTTTCCTTGTATCCTACAACCTTTATCCAATGAGGAGAGAGAACGGCATAAAGGGGCGGTCCTCTCTGTGTGTGCAGCCAAGGGATGCGCGTGAATGTGGTGACGTAGGGACGAGGGCGGGGGCTCCATCGGCTGACAGGAAGTTAGCCAAAACCACCAGATTGCTTACTTCTGCTTTAAAATAACGTTTCTAAACTCATTGAAGTGGTAGAAACACGGTTAACAGGATGAATCATGCCTCCGCTGCAGCCTGAGCGCGGTCGCACCAGCTGCAACTGCACTCTGTAACTTTTTTGTGCGGGTAGGAACACAGCGCCACCGTGGTCCTGGTACACCGCTGAGCTCCAGAGCTCCAGAGCTCAAGCCCAGTCTCCCTGCTCCTCTCACCCACACACGAGCGCCCTGTGCTGGGCTGCACGGCCAACCAGCCTCCCCTCCAGAGCTCCGGTGACACACAAAACCCTCTTTGCTTGGCACCGGTACCAGCAACTGCAACTGCAACTTCAACGGCTTAACTGTCAACTGTTTTTCTACCACTTAAAGGGATAGTTCAACATTTTGGCAAATTCACCTATCGCCATAATCCCTGTAGCAGTGGTTCCCAACTTTTTTTGGCTCGTGACCCAATTTTGACATCCAAATTTTCTGGCGACCCGCTCAGATATCTTTATATGCTGCATTTAATTAGAGCTCGATTTATATTTGAGAAGGTGAAAGTATAGAATACAGTTGTTTAGGATTGTGTGTGGTGTTTTTAATCATAATTTTAAAAAGAATAATAATTAGTTAAAATAATATTTTTATCAGTACCTTTTTTATTGATTACTAGACATTTCAGGCGACCCCATTTGAATTCCAAGCGAAGGTGGAAAAACACCGCCCTATAGTCTTAGGAGTAGGTTCATTACCTTCAATCATCGGTGCATGTTGTTTTGAGATCCGCGGGGCAGAGATGTGAGCTGCTCAGCTAACGCAACGGAGGCGCACGGTATTTTCACCTTTCCCTCATCTCACTCAACAAATACACAATCCAACAACTCCAAAACGCTCTGGTGGACAAGTTGTGACCTGCACATTCACCACACCAATTTGCCAAAAATGTTCAACTATCCTTTTAAATGACTTAAACATTATTTTAAGGCAGATAAACTACATAGTGTCCCTTTAAGTTGCCGGCAGAAAATTCGACCTCCGAAAAAACTGTATGCCGCATTTTCACTGCGTAACATTCGCTGTCTGTTTAAAAGGAGTCATGAAAAACAAAATACTGACGTGAGAATAACTTGCACAAAAAATATGGGCCCTCAAATGGCTCTTTCTGTTTTCATCCTCGGTCTCTTCCTCTCTTTTGATTTCTTTCGCCTCTGTTGTAGCCGTCATCTTCTCTCCGTCCATCCACTCTTCCATTTTCATCAGCGGGAACTAATGGGCTCTATGCACAGCTCCACCACTTCCTGGATTTACATTATTGGACAAACTGATTAATCCAGGTGTGTCTGATCATTGTGACTACTCAGACACACCTGGATTAATCAGTGTGTCCAATAATGTAAGACAGGAAATAAAGGACCTGCCTTAAATTCAGGAAGTGGTGGAGCTGTGCATAGAGCCCATTACTACACTCGGCTCAGTCTTCTCGCCAAGTGTTAATAGCAGTGTCAGTGTTTAAAGGTCTCCTTTTCTCAGGCAGCACCGACACTTATCAGCTGATGTCTGTACAATTTTGTTGAAATAGACTTAAGAATTATTGTAGCGCAGTAATCGCTTTCCTAAATGAACTAGATTTAAATGTGGAATTAAACTTTAATTGGATCCTTTTCTGGTTGTGTGTATGGATTGCCAACTAATCATGTATTGATTTAGGTGTGTGTGTGTGTGTGTGTTCATTGTGTGCTCTACTGCTTGAACCGAGTTGCACACACTTGAATCTGGAGTGGAAATGCTTCTGCACTGCCCTGCGGGAGCTGTCCGACATTTCCCAGCATGCACCAGCAGTGTGACTGTCCAGCTTTGCCGCTATTCTCATTCAAATTAGGAGCCCTAATCACTCCAGGCTGGTGTAACTCTCTCCTCTTTTCCTGCCTTTACAAAGCCTGCTCACCTCCTCCTCCTCCTCCCTCCTCTCCCACTTGACTCTTCATTTTTACCCATGTCTCTCTCTTTGTGCGCCTCTGTACCTGTCAGGTGGAATATCGGTGCATTATTAATGATTCAGCAGTCCCTTTCTTCTACTTATCCATCCATCTGCGTCCGTCCTGTATAGTGAAGCCGCCGTCTCCACAGCGAGCTCATGTCAGGCTTGGTCTCCCTTCAACAGTGGAGCCGACGGACAGCTGGGGCAGGCGGAGTTACAAACAAACGCGAGACAGAAACAAATTGAGTTGGTTTCAGGTGTCGCAGTCCTTACAGGTGAAGTGGGTCACTGAAGTATGAGGGGGGTGAAGTGAGAGATTAAACCCAGCGTCTTTATTTGGAGCAGAATTGCCTCATTCAACTACTCAATGACCTTTAAAAAGGGAAGATGAGAATAAATTAAATAACCTGCATTTTGCTGGTTCATAACCTCCTTATATTTTCAGCTTGTGTGCTCTTTAAGGGAACAGGATGGCTCACCTTTTGAGCACATTTTGTTTTACAGGTAATAAAGCTCAAAGATTTTAGCTAAGACTCAGATTTTTGGTGTAGGCTACTGGCAATTTCGAAGTCAATGAATCCTGCTCTAAGAAGCATTTGTTCTTTCTTTTTTTTGCATCCTGATGCCTGAAGTGTAGGAAATGATTTGTAGTTTAGTGTAAAAGTTGGTCATCACTCAGTAACATCTTTACAAAACTAGCTCATCAGGTCACACTGTTTCTGTGTTATAATAACTTTCATTTTCTTAACATTTATTTAATTTGTGACAAATTTCGGTCACAGACTTCACAGGAGTCACTGTTCTCAACATCCACCCAGAGAGCCCCAGGTTGTTTTTACATTTCCAAGATGTTGCTTGGAAAAAATGGCAACAGGACAGAGGAACCAAATGCAGACGCCTACACCCACTTGGCAGAGCTGATTCAGTTCAATGGACTTGAATGGACACTGGTGAGAACAGACTGGGTGTTTATACTGAGGCTTAAAGATTATAAGGCTACATTTTTACCTTAATTAACCAGTTTCAGGAGGTCCTAGTGCTGGTTAAATCAAAGACTTGTAACTAGTTGGAGGGAGAATGGAGCGTCTCTTGGCTGAAAACCAACCTGGTAAGATCAGAGCCTCCGACCCGGTGTCCCAGCTCTCGTCTCTGCAGCACCGCCACACAAGCGTAATGCGCTAACCCGTAACCCGTAACCCGTAATCTCTTGTTTATGACAGATAAGACTACACAGATATACACGTCGTAACATGGTAGATGATAAATAACCTTATCCACCGCTCCATGGATTGATTTCTCGCCGGCTTTGTTGTAAACAAATGCACATGGAGGAGAGGCGGGTTAGAGACACAGAGGAGAAGAGACCGGACTTTCATAGTTGCCCTTCAGTGAGTGAACAAAGCACAGGTGTGACTCAACAGGGGAAGGAGAGGGACGGGAGTGAGAAGGACTGAGGACACCTAGTGGACAGGTGGAGAATGACATGATGTAGACTAGAGCATCACAACAGATGTCAGGGTTGAGGAAGGAGGAAGTTTTGTTGGACTCACATCTCCTCCTCCTTCCAGCAGGAGGAAGGACATGTGTAAACTCTTCAATGCATCCCAACCGTCAAATATGTGGACAGATAAGTGACTGTCACAAAGGGAACATCTGGTGCCTGTTGACTTTTGTCCCAATTCTGTAGCTTTATTTATTTATTTATTTTATTTATTTTTCTGAATCAGCCAAGAAAAAAAAAAACTTGGACTGAAAAAATGAGACGAGACGTAGGAAGCAAAAAGAAAAGAAAATCCTCTCGGCTTATGGAGGGAAAAACAAATAAAAGCTGCATGACTCAGATCCTGCACACGAACATTTCTCATGTTATGAATAAACATCAGCAACATAAAAAGCTGCCGCTGGTATTCCCATTCCCGCCTCTACAGGTGTTTTGCCTGCAGCGTTACAAATCACACAGTGTTATTGATATTATAGTTAGGCTGTTTCCACCACCACGGCTCCACTGTCCCTCCTGATCAGCTGTCTAATCAATACACTGATTCCAATCAAAAGCTTGTTGTTGCCCTCTGGTTAAAAAACAACAACAAAAGAAAGCCTGTTAGTTCTCCTCTCTCGTCCCTTCTTGTTTCCTCAGAGACACATTTCAGAGATTGTAACATTCACAGTGATGCTGGACCAGATTGCAAAGGAGCGAGGGGCAAACATAAATTACCAGGATGGAGAGAGTGAGAGAGAGCAGGTGTTGTGTTATAATGACAATAGTGTAGCTGCAGCAGGTACATGAATAGGATACATTACTATGGTGCAACCCACCATAACGCAGAGTTGTTTTAGAGGGAAATTCATGCAAAGCCGCTGATGCGCGTTTCCGTTGGGGGCAGTTTTTTGTCAATCAGTCTCATTATTTCCCTCTAAAACAACTCTGTGTGGTAACGTTGTGTTATTATCTCATAGCGTGGTGAATGTGCAGGTCACAACTTGTCCACCAGAGCGTTGTGGAGTTGTTGGATTGTGTATTTGATGAGTTTGATGAGGGAAACCAAGAAATCCCATGAGCCTCCGTAGCGTAGCTCTGAGCAGCTCACGGCTCTGCTCCGCCGTTCTAAAAATAGCTTGCACCGACAATTAAAGGTAACGAACCTACTGCTATGACTATAGGGATTATGGCAATGGGCCAATTTGCCAAAATGTTGAACTATCCCTTTAAAAAAGTATAAATAGCTACTCAACCAGAAAAAATGGGTTGTAAAATGAAATGCAAAACAACAGACCAGTAAAAAAAAGTTAAGAATAATCCAAAATGGAGAAGAAAATAGAAAAAAAAGAGCGCTTAGTGTTTGTAATTTTTCCAATGACTGATTTAAGGATAACTTTCAGCAGTGGCATCACGGTAAAAATTGGATGTAGCCTGTGTGATAAAATTCACACAATAAAAAAAAAAAAAAAAGGCTGGCTCTTTCAAAAAGCAGAGAAACACCAGATAATTAGCTGCGTGTTGCCACTGGTTACCGTCTTCACCGTCCCATCGCCTCGGCTGGTGGCTGGCCTGAAGGAGAGGTTGGGTTTGGGGGGCTTCGTAATTGGCTGACACACTTTCATTAACAGTAACCACGTTTTCCCAGTGGATGGTCGTATTTAGTTTGTTGATAGACACAGAGGCAGACAGAGAGAAACGAGGGAGATCTCTCTGATTTAAAGTGACGGCTGCGACAGGAAGTGTTTGGACCGTCGGACGTCAGCTCCACTTACACTGACAGGATGGACACGGAAAATCGTTGTTAACGCCTCTCAGCCTCCGAGTGGTTTTTTTCTCTCTCATCTCTTTCCCCCCCCTTCTCTTTTTTTTTCTCCCACCGTCTAATCTTCCTGAGTAAAGGTCAGAGTGTCTCGCTCTTTTCCGTTCTGCTGTCACGGGGCCACGTCTGTTAGTCAAGTGCTTATTAGCTTTGGCCTTTAGCTCTTTAAAGATCAGGGCTTCCTTCCTTCTCCAGCCACCGGAGCGACGCACCGGTTCGTTTTCACTGCAGTGATTTTTCTGCCACTGCACATTCATCACAGTCCCTTTTTTGACTGATAAGGAAAGAGGAGGAATTTGCGAAACCGTATATTTTACACTTCCCGCACTCAAGATAAAGAAAACGTGGTTTTACTTGTGCACACAAATGAAAAGCGACAGTAGATTTAACCATAATCACCACAGCAGACACACATCTATTATTATTACCCCAGAACATGCGTTTCAACTGGTAGCAATTTTTCTGGCAGTTTTTAGTTTTTAGTTTATTTTTGTTGTGTTTTTGTCATATTTTGTCAACTACTGATGGATCCTTATGTGAGGAGAGGAGCTTCTTTCATTGAAAACGGAGCAGGCCTGGAGGATGCCGTCCTGTTCCAGATGAGATGAAGATGTGTTTCTGTGGTTGCCGTGCTGCTCCTGGTGCAAAGGTTAAAGGCTTTGGAAGTGGAGATGGACTGTTGGTCCTTTCTGCTGTGGGGCATCATGGGAAATGTTACATGTTACTGTCCAACAAGAGTGATGAGCTGGAGATATTGGTGAAGACTCGGAAAGTAGAAACATTTTTTCATGTCATGACAACACTTGTGTACATCCCACCCATGGCAACAGCTGAAGTTCTCCATGAAGTCGTTGCTAGGACACAGACTAAACATCCTGAGGCACTTTTAATTATATCAGGCGGTGGTCAACGAAGAGATATAGAAGATCCTTTGTACCTACCTTTTTTAATTCTTCTGCAAATGGTAGATGAGCTGACAGACAACGACTTTGCCTTTGGGGATTAATAAAGTAATTCATATTGTATCGTATCATATTGTACCGTATCGTACCGAACCGTACCATATCATATTGTATTGTATTGTATGGTATTGTACCGTACAGTATCGTATCATATCGTACTGTACCGTACTGCATTGTATCGTAACATATTGTATTGTATTGTGTCGTACCGTACGGTATCGTATCGTATCGTCGCATCGTATCATATCGTACCGTACTGTATTGTATCGTTTCGTATCATACTACATACTACTACAAGTTAGGGGCAGTCAATACTAAGAGTTTCGTCTGAATTTTCATTGATGTATTTATTTCTGATTTTGGCACTTTTGTCTTAAGGCCCTTTCACACCGCGGACGTAACGAATAAACGACACGAAATCAAAACCATTCACACCAGCGGCGACACGAATATGCGACAGATGCGGCAATTATATTCCAAAGTTTCGCTTTGCGACGGCTGGTTCTTCGCCTCCATGTCATGTCTTCAATCTGTTAATTATCCCTCACGTCGCTATGCCACTGTCGTCTTGTTACCAACTTTACTCAACACAGCAGCTCACTGTCTGATCACTGATCAATATCTGATCACTGTCCTGACAGTATGAACACACTCTATTGCTATTTCTCCTCCTCCTCTCCTCTTTCCACTTACCCCCCCTCCTCCTCCTCCTCCTCTCTCCTCCGAGACACAGGTTATTTACATTGTTTACATTCGCCGGGTGAAAGCTCAGAAAATCAACCTCGCTGCGAAAAAAAATTGTGCCGCAATTTCGCCGCGACACATTCGCGGTCGGTGTGAAAGGACCCGTGATGAAAACTGGGGTTTCGGAAAAAAATATTGACGCGCGAATTATTCCGGTGTGAAAGGGCCTTTAGTCAGAGAACTTACAAAAAAAAGACATGACATGGACTTAGACCATTGAACTGCTGCTGTATGGTCTTTCTATTTTGTGGATACTATGGATCTGGGAAGCTTTTTGACGTTTCCGTCCAAATAAGGAGCAAATTTCATCAAAAAGTTGCAAAAGAGCATGTGCATATATCTGTCTCTCTATCCACTAAATAAACAGTGCAAATTTTCCAGCCAGGTGCCATTAACATTTTTACAGAAGAGGAGGCTGCAATGAGAGAGACATGATGAATAATAACGAGTTCCTTCCAAATATTATCACTCATTCACTCAGATTTGCTGGGTTTTTTTCTGTCTCTTTGGCCTTTGTAACATTTTGGTTTTATCAGGCCACCATATTTTCATTCCATCATGACCACGTCTGTCCAAGTTGTGTAGGATTACAGGCTGTTGAGTTCACCACTCAGGGGCTGCTTTGTTCTTGTGTAACAAGGACGACGGCTTCTCTTTTAATCTCAACTTTAAGTCGAGCACAGATGACGTCGGGCCTCACCAGGGGCAAGTCTGTCGGTCAGTTTTTAATTATCGTGGACTAACTCTAGTCCAGTTTGGTTTCCTCAGTGCTGCATCTCCTTCTTTGCAGCAGCTTCATCCATCAGACCAGAACCTCGGTTGCGTGTGTGAGGCAGTGGTCCACAGCTGTAAAACACTGCTTTAGCTTCCTTCAGGTCGGGGGAGTCAGCGGCTGATGCGTGTGCTCTGACTGCTTCAGTGGCTGCGCTGCGTCTTTGCATACAACTCGAGCATCGTGGCGAAGACTCGGCCGAGCTTGAAGGTGAAACATTCAATTTAACAGTTGATCAATGTTCAGTGCATTCGCTGAAAGAGCTGCTGCCACGCTCCCCGGCGATTCCCCTGTTGGTTACTGTGTATAGGGCCACACGTGGAACCAGCTGTTGTGTTGTTGTTGTGTGCCGAAACCGCTCGACCTCACAAAGCGACGGAGAAAAATGTCTGACAGCGGGAAAAAAGGCTTTCTGGACCCGACGGGCTTCAAGTCGTGACTCCAGCCTTTAGACCAAAGTGGAGCAAGCGAGCACCTGGAGGCTTATGATAAACTCTGTTTGCTGCTTTGCCTCAGAATGTGAGCCTCCCGCTGGGAGAACCTAAAGTGAACAGCAGGATGGTAACACGAGGACAAATGGTATTTACACACTTTTTTTTGAAAATGTTTTACAATGGGCCTATCAGTGTCCAGTATTTTGCTCAATATGGGCGGTTGTGTATGTTTATGCTGTGTGAGCTCAGTGGGATATAGGTGTTACACTAGAGTCCATCTGGTGTTGGAGCTCTGAGGCGTCGCTTTGGCCTGACGAAGCACTTTCCCACACACATGCAAACTGAAAGAGAGAGAGTGAGAGTCTGGCTCTCTGGCTCTTCTCTTCTGAAGAGGAGAATCCACTGAGATTGCAATTTTTTTAATTTTTTAAATTTTTTTTTTACTTTTACAGCCCTGCAATGAGTGCGATCAAAAAAATGTGGTTTCAATGGAAGTCTATGGCCTCTAGGGGGTGCAATTTTGGAAAAAGTGAACCTACAAAAAAACTAATAATGCATCAGAATCAGTTTTGTTATTAATCTTTGACACATCCTAGGGTCTGATTGATACCACGTCAAAAATCTTTCGCCTTCGATCATTTTTTATATTGAAAATCAGCAATTTTCTGTCTTTTTTTTTTTCAAAAATCCAGTGCACGATAATTAAATTGCTAATAAAAATATTAACCCCCCCATACAATATTTATTATTTTTGGAAAGAACAGAAGTTGACTGAAAGATCTGTCCAAAAAAATCTGAAAATATATATATACTGTATATATATATATCTGATACATTTTTAGAGCAGATGGTTAATCAATAACTTCCTCCACAGGCTTGATTGAAACTATTGTTGGGAACAAAACACATTTCTACTTCTTCTTAAGTAACATGCTATAAGGCCAAACTATAGAAAGCTACACAAAGGCCATGTTGTCGATCTATTGAGAAACTGAATTTTTATTTAAACTATCCAACATATTTACACGTCTCTTTTTATTTTCCTCATCTTATTGGCTCGATGTACACAACCGGTCGATATGATACAACACGGCTCTTTAGTGTTGATATGTAACATGGAGAAGGAACCCGCAGGGCCACTGTAAAACCAATCAATGCTTGGCACCACAAACCTCTCATTGATGATATTTTATATAGCAGAGGGGCGCAGACTTGCAGGCAAACTGTAAAACTGATCAATAGCTCAGGCCACAGCCTCTTAGTAATGCTATATTTGGAGAAGGATGGAAACGGTGATGCCGTCTGTTCAGCTGAACAATGCATGGGTCTCTCATTCATGTTTTGTTTGGGAAATAATAATAATGATAAGGTGGCACGATGTTAAAGACTAAAACTGACAAAACATTTCAGTACGCATACAAAAAAGAGCAGAAACTGATGAACATGTGAACTTGAGACACTTGTGGTTTTTATGTAAAATGCCTCAACCGCTGTTGGGGATGTATTTGTTACAACTTCACTAAACCTTTCATTGTCAGGTTAAATTTCATCCAGCTTTCGCTCTTAACTGAACATATGCAAACTAATGACGTACTATGAGTAACTATCTGATACTGATACACTTTCATTCAGAAAACATGGACATCCTGACATTTAGCTCAGACCATCAGAGCTGCAGGATGACTTTTACAATCCAAGCCACCTGTATGTTTTATTGACAGTGACAAAGGTCATTAAACATCACTTAAAATTGATTGTTTCATTTAACCGCCCCTTTTTTATTGTTATTTAATTTAATCTTAATCCCATTCATACATTTTGAATGTGTAGAGAGAAAGATGTAACACTGCATCTCGTTGTGCAGGTCATTTCTGTGTGATGTGGTTTGAAGGTTACATAACGAGGTCACATTATTTGAGCTGAGAAGGGAAGAAAGTTGCTCATCCAGACTGTCGGCTCAACATCACTGCTTGCAAAATAAAATGAAAGTCTGACAACAAAGTATGAAAAGTTTTGGAGGCAAAACTGTTCAGATTTGGTGAAGGTTGGTTTATGATCTTTTGAATGTTTTTTTTTTTTTAATTATTATTCAATGGACTCATGATGGAAATTCCTCCTCATGCTCAGTGTCTGAAATGACGGTTCAGTAGATCTGACTGTCTCGCATTCTTTACAGTCACTTTTCTATATAACAACTATTTGAAGGACAAATTACACAGCAAACAAACAAAATGTGATATTAGTAAAGACTTAAAGTTGTGCATTCAATTCAAACACACACACTTATTGTGACATTAAAAACTTTGATGTCATTTTAACCCTTTCTTTCTTTAACCTCCCGTCTCTGTGCAGGAGCTGGAGGTTGGTCTCCTCTCAGCTCAGACCGGTATCAGTGGTTGGACGTCGACCTGGGCGAGCGGACCAAGATCACCGCCGTCGCCACCCAGGGCCGCTACGGCAGCTCTGATTGGCTGTCGTCGTACCTGCTGATGTTCAGCGACACGGGACACAACTGGAGACAGTACAGACAGGAGGACAGTTTAGGGGTGAGTGCTGTTAAAACTGAGCTGCGTTAAAAACCAAAGTCAGATGGAAAAAGTGTCTGTTTAACAGCCGTACTTCCGCTGCTTGAGGTCGCCTGCTGTCGTTTCCTTTGGATAAATTATTAGGCTGCATTTTAGAAATACATTTCATTTTATTTCTTTGCACTCTACTCTGTCTGTCTTTCTAAACACAGTCCAGAACTGAGTTTGTTCAAAAACAACTGAAAGTAAGAAAAACAAAACAGAGAGTAATATTCTAATAGCTGCAAAAGGTTCTTATATTCAAGGCGTGGGTAGAAAAAGACAAATCCTTCTGTCTTCTTCAGAAGCATTTGCAAAAAGTGTGTAAGCAATCGGCAAAAACTGTAATTGGGTTAGGGTTAGTGTGCAGTAAGACCTTTTTCAACTAAAAAAAGAGAGTAGTTATGTATTACGTTATGTATTTGTTTTATTAAGCAGGAAATCAGATGCTATTGCAAAGTGTTTACTCAGAGAAGTTTACAGTATCGCATATGCATTTAACAAACATAAATAACTCCATATGAACATATGTAGAGGAAGGAGACTTTTCTCTTGGGAGTATACTGTACGCTCTATTTGAGTTCCACTTATTTACAGTGAACACAGTTCTCATGTTCTCAACTGTCTCTGGAAAGCAGCATGAAGTTAAGTCTGCAAAATACAGGATGTACAAACACCTATACTGTAGAAATACATGTGTTTCTGTCATTATTACAGAGCTATAATACAGACTACTGTCTCTTTATTCACCTTAACACTGACAGGACACTGAAGGTGTAAATTATCTGTAACATCAGGACACATGAAGTCAGAACCTCGTCAGACGACAGTAGAAATGCAGTTATTTGAACTATTAGATAAAAGTGAAACAGTAAAAGGAGAGAAGTGTAAGACCAGGCATCACTCAGGTTCATTACAGTTCATTCTCCTGGACTATTACAGTCATATTTACTACTGATCTGCAGGGATCAGCCCGTCCTGCAGAGATAATCACAGCCATCAGGAGCCTTTGACTCTTCATTAATAATGTATGAACAAATGAAAGAGCTCTGCTGACTCTGTTGGACCTGTTGCCAAAACCTCTTCTGCTGCTGTTGATAGACACAGAGCAGCCGACAGCAGAGGAGGAGGATAATGTCCAGTCTTTAATCACTCTGTCCTTCCTCATGGTTAACTTTAGTCAATATTATATTTGATCTTTCAATATGAAGCAGACAGACAGAGACAATGAAAACAGAACAAAGAGCTCCGGTATTTTCACTGAGAGCATGTTGTCCAACCACAGGTGACATTACAAGATGGTGGGATTGTTGCTTAGCATCAACTAATATATTTATATCCAATTCAATTCATACTTTATTAAAGACACTTCTTAATGAGAGGTCCGTAGCTCCTAAAAAGTTAAAAACAAACAACATACACAACAACAATACATAAAAACAACAACAGTGATGTATAGCAATCACACATACGTATGTCATATTATTATTATTTGGTTTGTCAGTCGTTAAAAGTTGTGATCTTTTGTCACTTTATTGTTGGGTTTCATCACTGACATGAAACCAGGGTTTTGTTTTTTGTTTTTTAGTATTTTTTCTGACTTTTAATGCATTTATTTTAAAGATACATACATCGCTATTGTTATTGTCCAGGCCTTACCACCACCACCTAATTTTAATCCTGGAAAAACCCTGGAAACAACCTTATCCATTCAGCTAACTAACATGAGATGCGGAAAATGAGGAATGTCTTCTTCAAAAGAGGTTTAAAGCAGAAGTAAGCGATATTTGTGTGTTAATATAAGTCTTAAATAGTTATATCTTCCGACAGCAATCACTTACATAGAGTGTTTGGACCGAAACACGGGTCTCTCAGTCCCTCTGCTCTGCTCTGAGCAGAGGAGAAAACTTTTCTCGTATCCTACAAGTTTTATCCAATGAGGAGAGAGAACGGCATGAAGGGCTGTGTGTGCAGCCAAGGGATGCGTATGCCAAAACGACCGGATCGCTTACTTCTGCTTTAATAGAGGTTGCTCGCTGTGCTGTCGGGAGCTCTGCTGTACATGTACCACTGAGGTCCACAGTTCAGTCTGGACACACGAATATTGAAGTAAACAGTGATGAATCCAGTCAGAATATGTTTATAGAGACGTTTCTTACCTGTCCACAATCAAAACATGTAAAAATAAATGAATAAATAAACATGTTATTTTAACCCAGAGTGAGCGTGGACACATCCAGAGTGAGACCTCGTGAGTTCAGAGAGGAGCTTTTTTTTTTGATACGAGGCAATTTCCTGGTGTGAAGAGAAGCCAGTTAATCTCAGCTCTGAGGGTCTTCTCTGTCGGAGCAGAGAGCGGCTTCTCACGGCTTAAAAACATGTTGATGTGACACTTTACATCAACTCTGCACAATCCCACTCACATGTCAAAGTGCTTATGAACTCCTGTGTGTGTGTTAGTCAGCTCAGAGCGAGAGGAGAGGAGAGGAGAGGAGAGGAGAGGAGAGGAGAGGAGAGGAGAGGAGAGGAGAGGAGAGGAGAGCGCTGGTGGATCAACCACAACACACTGGTCCTCTGCTGTCAGCTGACTGTAAACCAGTGAGGGGGAATTAAGATTTTATTTCTTTATTTCTTTCCTCTGTTTCTCTTCTGTTAGGGGATAATGTCACTGTATCACTGCAGCTTCACTCTGAACTCATTCTCTTTCAATGTTTTGTGTAAAGAAATGACTGGACATGAAATGAGTGCAGTGACCAGACCAACCCCTTCCTCTCTCTTCTCTCAGTGTCACTCTAACTTAAAATAACAATCCACCCCCAAAACTCATTATAAAACATAAATGAAATGACTAGAAATAAGACAAAAAAGAAGTAATACAGCTTCCATTGAGTGGAGGACGAGATTAGGGATGTGGTACTTTTCACATTTAAACCGATACGTTACCGATATCCGCGCCCTGGGAACCAGTAGCAACGGTACCTGTTTCTGGTTCTTTTTTCTGTTTATGTGTGGTAATTAAAGTTATTTTGTTTATTAAAAAATAGTCAAAGGATATTTATTGTTACGGTTCAGTGTCAGCTTTATTATGAGGTGTCTTTCCTCACGGCTATAGCAGGATCTCTGTCAGGTTGGGGGGCGGGTGCAAAAGCAGACTCAGGCAGGTAAAGTGAATGAACAAAAAAGGGTTTTATTTACACTTAAAGGGATAGTTCAACATTTTGGCAAATTGGCCCATTGCCACAATCCCTATAGTCATAGCAGTAGGTTTGTTACCTTTAATTGTCGGTGCAAGCTATTTTTAGAACGGCGGAGCAGAGCGGCAAGCTGCTCAGAGCTACGCTACGGAGGCTCATTGGATTTCTTGGTTTCCCTCATCAAACTCATCAAATACACAATCCAACAACTCCACAACGCTCTGGTGGACAAGTTGTGACTTGCACATTCACCACGCTATGAGATAATAACACAATGTTACCAGGCAGAGTTGTTTGAGAGGGAAATGCAGAGACTGCTTGCTGAAAAACTGCCCCCGACGGGAAAGCGCATCAGCAGTTTTGCATGAATTTACCTCGAAAACGTTCAGTTATTACAGAAAAAGCTTCACTGCTGCACAAATATAGAAAGCAATGTCCACACACAGTCATCACAAGTGTCTCTTTTCATCATGCGAGCAGATCCAGCTCAACTCTCTGTCTCTCTCTCATGACTCCAGAGGAATTAATAAGTTAATTATGTGTCTAAGCTTTTATTGAGCAGTGGGAGAGCCGGTTGACCTGCATGTCAGCGTGGAGGGAGGGATGTAATTAGGATAGATGGCCAGATGGGAGAGATGGAGAGAGATGAGAGGAACGATCCATCAGACGTTGGGCCCAGAGTCAGAGAGAGAGGAGAGAGGGAGGTTCATCCTCCAGATCATGTAAACAGTTTATTGCTCATCAGGGGTATTACTGTACGTTATGAAAACAGTGTGGTGCTTTATCGCCACGCTGTGTCAGTCTGATCCAACACTTAATGATAAACTATTATTAGACCTGTTTAAGAAGATAAACATGTGTATTCTTTGTTAACGGTGGGCAAATATAAACATGAATGTTGAACAGGAAATTAAGCATCCGTATCAAAAGATTTTTGAGACACTGGAACGAAAATGAAAGTGAGGAGGAAGTAAGGATTGTACAGAATCCAGGATTCGGTTTCGGATTCAGCCAAATTTTGGGCTTTTTGATGCGGTTCAGTTTCCGTTGAACCTCAGAACATCAAACCGAACCCTTCGCTTGTCCTCTAGCTTGATGCAATGCAACACAATAGAAAACAGGCTGACAGAAATTAGAATTGCTTTTGCGGTAACATAAGCAACACATCTTGTATGAGAAAAAAATACTGAAGTCTGAATCCTGAATGACCTGAAGCTTAAAGGGATAGTTCAACATTTTGGCAAATTGGCCCATTGCCATAATCCCTATAGTCATAGCAGTAGGTTTGTTACCTTTAATTGTCGGTGCAAGCTGTTTTTAGAACGGTGGAGCAGAGCCGTGAGCTGCTCAGAACGTTACCAGACAGAGTTGTTTTAGAGAGAAATTCATGCAAAACCGCTGATGCGCGCTCCCATTGGGGGCAGTTTTTTCAAAAAGCAGTCTCTGTATTTCCCTCTAAAACAACTCTGTCTGGTAACGTTGTGTTATTATCTCATAGCGTGGTGAATGTGCAGCTCACAACTTGTCCACCAGAGCGTTGTGGAGTTGTTGGATTGTGTATTTGATGAGTTTGATGAGGGAAACCAAGAAATCCCATCAGCCTCCATAGCGTAGCTCTGAGCAGCTCACGGCTCTGCTCCGCCGTTCTAAAAACAGCTTGCACCGACAATTAAAGGTAACGATTAATTGGCTAATGGCTAATTTGCCAAAATATTGAAGTAGCCCTTTAAACGTTCTGTGATGTTTTGAGGTTTCTGTTCAAATGCAAAAAAAAAGAAGAAAAAAAAAGAACCCCAAAAATAAGGATTGGGTTCATCCCTAGGAGGAACTAAGTAGTGACCAGTCAGTCAAAGTGTCGTCCTTGTGTGTGTGTTTTCAGTCTTTTCCAGGTAACAGCAATGCAGACAGCGTGGTTCAGTACAAACTGCAGCAGCCGGCGATCGCTCGCTTCCTCCGCCTCCTCCCTCTGGACTGGAACCCCAGCGGGCGGATCGGACTGCGGCTGGAGACGTACGGATGTCCTTATAGTGAGTCATAGTTGTTGATTTTTAATGATTTTATCAATTGAAGGGAAAGTTAGTTCATCTCTGTTTACATTACCACTGCGCTGAGTTTTAATTGGCTCCATCTCCGTCTGTTTACAGCCTGTTCTTGCATCGTTACACCAACATGTCATCTGTCACACCTTTTTCTCAGCGGTTTCATTTTTGTTATTGTGTGTATTTCATATTCTCATACACCAGGAAACACAAAAGGCGTCCTGCCAACTGTCATCATCTTCTCTACGTTTTAATTCCCACCTCCGTAATCAACACTTACAACTAAGTTTCACACCTTTCTTCCCCCCTTAAATCAGAAAACACATTGTTGTGAGT